>NW_006256895.1:6499831-6666716 GCF_000478725.1 Eutrema salsugineum
GATTCTGATTGCATTTCGACTCGTTGCATCTGAATCCCAAGGTATTCCATCCTGTTAAAAGTCATCTCTTTCCATGTTCTTCAATGGTGATTTTTGAACTTTAAGGTGTGGAATCGATTTTGATAGGTTGTTTTAGACCTTGGGATTATTTTTATAAATGCTAGGGTGCTAGATAGTCTTGGAAAACAGAGCACTTTGTTGGTAATTACTTGTTCTTGAATTTTGAAAATTGTTGCAAGTAATTCATGAAAGAAATCGATTTTTTTTAAAGAGATGAATTGGTTTCTTGCTGAGTCCCTGCGTTGCACTCTTGTTTTTGCATTGCTATGAATTTATTTGATTGATTCTTAGCTTGAGAAACTTGTTCATGTGCTGTTGATATCGATTCTTGCAACAATTTTTTTCAAAATTTTGAAGACTTTTGTGAGGCTTATCCTTGTACTAACAATATTTTTGAGAATACTCTTTGGCCAAGAAGAAGATGACTGAAAGAACCAACTCTTTGGCCAAGAAGAAGGGTCCTGCATCAAAAGGCAAAGGTTTGGTCTCAGGAACTTCAAAGCCAAGAGACAAAGGTCAAGGTGCAAAGAATACCACAAAGCAAGGAAAGTGTGATCCAGCGCCAAAAAGGACAAGGCCTGAAGGAAGAGCTTTGGTGGTTGCTTCTGGTTCCAAGAAAAAGGGGAAACAGTTGGCTGTGGTATCTGAGAGTGAACAGACTGAAAGTGACTCCAGCAGCTCAGCTGGTGGTTCCCAAGGCACCATTGAAGAGGGATCAAAGAAGTTCAAGAAAACTGAACCAGAAACACTTGATTATCTGGCTAAGTTTCAGCAGATAGAGATCCAGCAAGGGAGATTCCCTGATTTGGACTTTCTGAAGAAGATTGGCCTCTATGAAGATGTCAAGACTTTGCTTGGGAACATGGGTGTTGAGTCACTTTTGGAGATGAGAGAAATCGCTTATGAGCAAGAGTCCCAAGAGTTCTTGGCCTCCCTTGAAGCTTTCATTTACTACCCAAGGGATTCAAGAATCATTCAAGGAGATGGGCTTGGACATGTGGAGTTTACTGTGAAAGGGAAGGAGTATTCAGTGTCATTCAGAGAATTGAATAAGATCTTTGGGTTTTCAGCACCTAGAAATGAACTTCTCTCCAACCAGGTCAATCTCAGAAAAGATGAGATCCAACTTCTATGGAGATCAATTGCTTCTGGGAAGTACACAGCTGGAACAGCTAAGGCCTCTTGGATAAGGAATCCAGTTCTGAAATATGTACACAAGATTCTCTCTCACAGCTTCTACTTCAAGATTGATGTTGGAAGAGTTCACAAAGGAGATCTGATGCTTCTTGGTGTAGGGCTGAGACCGCTGATGCCAACACATGAAGATGGGGAACCCTATGAAGGGTATGAATACCCACTTTGCCTTGCATCTCAATTAGCAAGGTCTTTGATGTTCTACAAAAAGTGCATGTGGGGTTCTACAAAGCAAGATGGGTGGTAACAAAGATCTTGAAAGCCATGGGGTACAGATTCAAGGAGAACAAGGCAAAGTTTGATCTGATTAATGAAGCACATTTGTGTAGGATTGGCTTCCTCCAAGGAAGAGTGGGTACCAAGGTAGTCTACAACTTCAAGACACTCATCAGTGAGCCAGCCCAAGTTCTCCTACCCAATCCCTCCATCACCACAGTCCAAGTTAAAAGGAACATTCACTTCTTCTTGCTGAAGGAAGAGCTGTACAATGTCCAAACTGATCCACCAATCCTCACATACAAGCAAGCTTGCAGAGAAGAAGCCTCCAAGGGAAAGAAAGCAACCGCTGAAGATGTTACCACAAGTGCAGCTGGTGCTCAAGATGATGATCTGCCTCCACCTCAAAAACGTTTTGGTGGAAACAGGTATCACTTTGATGATTACAACTGGGAGGAACCAGGCACTTCAGGGTTCAGAGCTCAACAGAAGATTGGTATTCTCCAACAATGGTGCAAGTACCAAGACAAAACCATCCACAAGATGGCCAAATGCATCAAGGAGATGAAGAAGAGGATCAAGAAGCTTGAAAACCCTTGCAAAGGTGGGGCTCCAGCACCGGTTTCACCAAGGAACAGAGAGGAAGTTGGGGAGAGTTCCATGAACTGCACAGCCTTGGTCACATATGGAACCACTTGGGTAGATCTTGACGACGGGACTGATGAGGCCAGCCACCATTCTTGGGAAACACCGTCAGGCCACACATCGAACCCCTCCTACTCATTGGGGTCTGATTTCAACAGCCACTAGGTAACACTCAAAACCTTGTAAATAGCATGTAGACTTTCTTTTTCTTTTGCATTTTACCTGTTTGCTTTGGTTTCACTTCTTTCTCATACTTTTATAACACAAGGGACTGTGTTATTAAGTGTGGGGGAGGAGTTTTATCCTTTACTAATCATGTTTTCTATTTTCTTATTTTACACTTTGAGTCTTGAGTCACATTCTAGTTGCATATTCATCTAAGTGCATATAAAAACCAAAAAAATGGAAAAAAATCTGAAAAATTTACACAAAAAAAATGATCATGTAGTTGCATTCTCATTTTTAGGATTGAGTCTAGATTTCATTTGCATATAGGTTGCATCTTGCAAGGAGTAATGATAGGTTTTCTAGAGAGTACATCACTTTGAGAACTTGAATTGAATATGCTTGTGAATCTTTTTATGTGCTTGAAAAGTCTGAAATGATTTGAATCTGAGAAGCAAGTTTGAATTGAACTCAACTCTAATTAAGTGGGAACCTTGAACTTGACTTGAAAATATCTTGTGATGCATTGTTTGAAAAAGCTTGTGGATACCAATATACATACTTGAGCTAGAACCACTGTTTTTACCACTCTTTTCCTTAGCTCAAGTAGCTGAATCCACATCATGGATCAGTTCCCATACCTTGAACCCATCCTTCTTTTAAGCCAATGTTTGTGTGTGAATTGAAAGGCCACCTTGGATCAAACTTAGCAGAAAGTGTTAGGTTTAGAGCGACAAGGGCAGGTCTCATTGAGTGCTGTGTTCCAACATCAAGGAACTGAGAGTTTTGGCGAGGAATAAGTGTGGGGGAAAAGACTTTTTGGTGAGTGGAAAAAGGTGAGATGAGTGGGAAAGAGAGAGTGAAAATAGCTAGGGGAATGAAAGAAAAAGAAATCAGTCTTGGTGTTTTGAGAAAGTGAGCTCTGGTTTGTTGAAAAGAAAAAGTCTAGCCTCTAAGCAAAAAAGGAAGAAAAGAAGCCAAAAGGCTCAAATGTTTTGTTAAGAAAGAAAGAAGAGGCTAGAAGTTGTAAAAGAAAAAGAGCTGTGTAAAGTTTGAGTTCCAAGACTTGAAAGGAAAAGTGAAAAGTAAATCCCCTAGTGAGAGGAAAATGAGAGTGAAAAGTGAGGATTTTTGAGCAAGTGAGGAAGCTTTGAGTAGAGGGTGGGGTGTGATGAGTCTTTGCCCTTGTATGCATAGGTTGCTTTTTACCTTTAGCATTCTGCCAAAGTTTGATCATTCATAGAGAGATCCCTTTGCTGCATTTAACCCACTTGAACACTGATGAGATCATTTTAATCTCATAGCCTCTCCCTAGCCAAGCCAGCTTGTTTAAACCTTGCATCATGAGATCCACCTGATAAAAGCTTAAAGAATGTGAAAGAGTTGAGAGAGAGAAGAACTTGTGGAGATTCCTTACTGAGTTGATATATATCTGAGTATGACTTTGCATTGCATAATTGAGCATGAACTTGAATTCTCATTGTGATCACTTCTCTCAAAAAGAAAATGTGAACTCCCATTGCATACAACCTCTTTCTCTCATTTGCTCTTTTTGCTTGAGGACAAGCAAAGGACAAGTGTGGGGGAGTTGATATGTTCATAATTTGCATCATTTAGGTTGCATAAATCATTCCAAATCATGTTTTATTTCATGCATTTTAGGTCCTTAGGGTTTGTTTTAGAACTTAGGAGATGCATTAGGTCCCAATGAGTGTCTATCAGGTGAATTTGGAGCTGAAAAGATGAATCCAGGAAGTGGAATGGTGAGCAAAGCTTGAAAAAGTGTAAAAATTGGGTCTATGGAGGTTATCGGCCATTCTCGCTGGCCAGGAAGGTTTTACCGGCCATTCTCGCTGGCCAGGAAAGCTTTACCGGCCATTTTCATGTACCGCGAATGAAGTGTATCGGCCAAAATCTCCGAATGCAAACATGTCTCAGAAATCGCCTGTCCGGGTAACCTTCCGGTCCGATTCAGACGGCGGGTGCTTCATAGAAGTTGGAGAGCATTGCATCACGGTCTCATAGCAAGTGGAATCGTGGAATTCGGACGCGTGATCAGAGAGATAAGCTCGTCGGAAGGAACCCCTATCTCGCAGGTATTCCGGACCGAGCAGATCAGTTCTGAAGGATGCGAAGGACGGTGCACTTCCAGGCCGATTCAGTTTCCGGGTCCTTCATGAGAATCAGAGACAATTGAGTCTTCTTTTCAGAACGTCCAAGAGCATTCAATTCGGATCTATGAGCAGGAAGATACGGTCTCCGGAATGGACACATGTCTAGACGCCTCTCTCTGGTCGTGTACATGCACTGCAAAGATGTGCCCTCCAGGAAGCCTTACACTTCCCAAGCACCAAAGCTTCCTTCACCAAAGTTGGCGATAAATGAGTCCTCTGTCTTCTTCAACCGAAATCATTCAATTCGGACAAGTCTCATAGGAGTTACACTCTCCGGAATGCGAAGTGGTCTAAGCTGCTCTGAATGCTGCGAGATGGTCTTGCGACTTGGTTAACCCGCAGGCCTGAAGATGAACGCCTGAATGCTGATGCTGCGAGTTGAAATGTGTGGGTAAACTATCACTGGAAGAGATCTGAAGCTCCCGAGCAAGAGAAATGCTAAGTCCACAATCGTGCGACTTAGGCATGCGAGTTAGCCGCGCCTGGAACTATGCCGCACGATCACTCGCAAATCACTCCGACTTGAGCCTGCGACCTAGGTGCAATAGAGACCAACCCGCACAGTTTGAACATTCCCCAGAAACCGCCTTAGCCCTGCGAGTTGGAGAGGAAGGAGGCCAAGCCGCAGCAACACTCGCAAAACACTCCTACTTAGGCGTGCGGCTAAGACAAGGCGATTCAGGCTTCACAAGACAAGTCTTCATCTACTGCGGCTTAGGTGTGCGACCTGGGACATACTGGACCAACCCGCAGTAATTCCCACTTTATCCATTGAAGCCGGGTCAGGACCCGGTTTGTTCTGGGCTGACCCGGTTCGTTTTTAAGGAAGTATAAATACTTTTTAGGGTTTTTTGGGAGAGGATTAAGTTTTATTCCCTTTGTCTCTTGCCTCTTTTGTGAAAGACTCCATTAAGAAGAGAAATATCTATATTTGAGTGTTTAATCAAGAGAGTTTAAAGAGATCTGGGTGTTTAAAGCTGTTTTCTTTTGAATCTATCATCTCCATCTCCATTTCTCATCATTAATCATGCTAATCTTCTCAACTTGCAAAGGTTTAAGAGAGATTAGTATGATTAGTGAGTAGTCACCCTAATGAGGTTCTAGATGTGTAGGTTAGGGTGCTAAAGTGTTAGATTAGGAGTGCTTAGGGCTAGATTCATTGATTCATCTCTCTAAACAGCTGTTCTCTATGCTAGATCCTTGATAATCACTTGAGATCTAGATTCTGGGAATTTCATGCACCAAAAGTGTTTGATGAAATTCCTGAAAGAGCTGTATTAGAGGTTTAAGCATTTTTCTGCATGATGATGTATTGTTATTTGCTTGAATGATCATTAAGAGCTGTTTGTTAATGCATATTGATTCATGTTTCACAAATGGGAATTTGGTTTGAAAATGGATTAGTATAGGGGTTAATACCTTCATGAGAGGATTAACCTAGATTTGAGTTCTTAATCATTTGAATCATGTCTCATCATGGCATAAAATCTATAAGCCTTGGAATGCTCAATACCTCTTTCCCCCAAAGTTTTAAAAATGCAATCAATACCTCTTTCCCCCAATGTTTTAATCTTGGGTTGGGGTAGTCTAACAACCGCCATGCAACCCCAAACTCGGAGGCAGTTCAAGTTAGGTTTCTTTTTGTACCAAAGTTCATATGGAGTAACTTTATTCCTTTTGTTATGAATCCTATTTAATAAATAGCACACCGTTAACATGGCCTCACCCCAAAATCCGTCACTTAATCTCGAGTAAGATAACATTGAATTAACCATTTCCTCAAGGATTCTGTGGTGTGGTGTATACGGAGACCAAGTCTCATGTATAATGCCTACAGACTGGAAATACGCAGGATCATAATACTCCCCACCTCTATCAGTGCGTAATATCTTAATTAAGTAATTTTTTTTGCAATTCAACCACAGTTTTATAAACCTTAAATTTATCTAGGGCTTCATCTTTAGTATGCAATAAATATACATAACAAAACCAACTATGATCGTCAATGAAGGTGATGAAATACTTCTTATTTCCTAAAGATGGTGTAGCATGCAAATCACATAGATCACTATGTATAAGTCCAAGCACCACATAATTTCTTTCTATACTCTTAAATGGTCGTCTAACTATCTTTGTCAACATGCAAGTACTACACTTCTCTATATTCATGTCAAAAGAAGGAATCAAACCTTCTTTAGACATTTCAATCATACACTTACAATGTACATGACCTAATCTTGCATGCCATAGAGAAGTATCTACTTTGCTAGAACATGCCATACAAATAGAATTGATAACTTTATTAATATTAAGCATAAACATGCCATTACAAAAAAAAACCAAATCAACCAAATACACCACACTTCGATATGATATACTTATCAGATTCATACACTTGTTTGTATCCACACTTATTTAAAACACTACCAGAGATTAAGTTTTTCCTAATTCCAGATACATGAAGTACATCCTTAAGATCAAGAGTTTTTCCGGAACTAAATTCTAACACCACTTTTCCACGGCCTAGGATAGGAGCGGTTGACTCGTTGCCCATATGAAGTAGAGACTCATCTTGAACCGGTTCATATGACATGAACCAGCCATGATTCTTGCAAACATGTGTTGTTTCACCCGAGTCAATCCACCATCACACTTCATCATTCTGCACATAAAATGCCTCAATAATCTTTTATACATAATTCACTTTTGAACATGAATCAAAATCAGAAATCTGACCTTGATGAGAAGATGGCCCTTGGTCTTTAGACACTTTCCGCAAATAGTTTTGTCCCATTTTATTATTATCTTTTGCTGCCCGACAGTCACCTTTGAAATGACCCAGCATGTTACAAATCCAACAAACGCTCTTAAGCCTTTTGTTAGATCCACCGTTAGTGTTGTTATTCAAAGAGGGTTTCTTCCCCTTATTTTTCTTAGAACCCCCACTTCCTTCTATCATATTAATGGAAGAAGTACCAACCTCTATATTAGGTTTTCCTCCCTCTTGCGCCCTTAGAGATTCCTCTATACGCAAGTGGCTACCAAGTTGTACAAGAGACAACTCTTCCTTTTGTGTTTTAACATTTTTTTGAAATATTTCCATGAAGGTGATAACTTGTCGATAATACTCGACACCGAGATGGATTCATCCATCTTCATGTTGTGTTGGGCGAATTGCCCTAGGATACAGAGTAATTCATTGTATTGCTCCATAACCGGCCTAGAATCAGACATCTTGTAATTATTAAAGTATTTACAAGAAACTTCTTACTAGAAGCATCCTCTGACATGTACTTTGATTCCAATACATCCACAACTCTTTTGCGGATTCGACGTTCTGATAGACATCAAAGAGTGAATCTGACATACCGTTGAGAAAATGGCCACGACATATGTAATCGTCGTTTTCCCATTTAAGTTGCTTCCTTGTCTCCTCCAAAGACTCGTTCTATGCATCCTCTGGTACAATAGGCATTAACATGCTTAGAACATACGCTACATAAAGCATTGTGAGGAGAAAATGCATCTTCTTTTGCCATCTTCTGAAATCTAGTCCTTCAAACTTTTCCAAATTTCCAAACTTCAACGTCATCTCTCGCACAGATACACCAACCATAATTCACAATTAAATACTCTTTAAGAATGTTGTGGTTGAAAAATAATAAACAGAATCTAGTTCCAAAAAGACTTTAATTTAAAGTAAATAAAAAACTCACTAAACTCATATTTTAGTAGATTATCTCACTTATATATTTACATCAAATTTCAACTGTCTCTGATGTCGACGAGTGGATCAAAAATTGAAATGAAGACACCATTCCAACTCTGCAACGACAAATCGTGAATGGTAAG
Organism: Eutrema salsugineum; assembly: GCF_000478725.1. Classification (NCBI taxonomy): domain Eukaryota; kingdom Viridiplantae; phylum Streptophyta; class Magnoliopsida; order Brassicales; family Brassicaceae; genus Eutrema; species Eutrema salsugineum. Next base: position 6,508,138 of record NW_006256895.1, read on the forward strand.
CAAACAACCTCAAACTCGTCAAAACCTAGAACAGGAATGGGGATGTGTAATTATGATGCTTCATTTGATTCGCTCACAAGGTAAGTTAAGGGTGGATGGATTGTACGAGATCACAATGGTTTTGCTAAATTTTGGGGGGTTCCTATACTACCTCCTGCATCTTCAAGTATGGAAGCGGAAGGTTTAGCATTACTACACTCAACTTTGGTTTCGACTCAATAGCTTCTGAAGGAGATAGCAAAGTTCTAGTTGGCTTCTTACATGGTCACAAAGAAGATATTGCGATTTTAAATCTAAAGGAGGACATCAACTTTTGGAGATTAAAAATTAGATCCCATTCTATAGCTCTGCCTTTGGCCTTGATTGATATAACTGATACTAAAGCATTATGCTTAAGTAGCATAAGCAGTGTGATGTTGAAGCTGTATGCTCTTGTTAATATATATATTTTAAATGATTAGCAGAGCTGTGAGTAATTGTATATACAAATATTTTTTAAAAATATTTAATATATTTATTTATATGCGATATATTATATTTATAATATTAAATTTTTACTTTTTATATTTATTAATATTAAATTATCACTTAATTATAATAGTATTTTTAAAATAAAAATAGTAAGTATTAATGTTAATGTTAACATATGAAAATTTATATTTTAATATAAATATAACTGTTAATATTATTTTAATAAAATAAATTAATTATATAAAATGATTTTTAATTATTAAGATAATTAAAAGCATAATGCTTTGAAAAAGCTCCATGAGAGAGCATAGAGGAAGGAGCATCTAGGACAGCATGTGGATCTTCTACATGTTCTCTTAAATGCTCTATTAAAAACAGTTGATTGGATGATTTAAAGCATAATGCTTTTTTAAAAGTGATAACACCGTATTTTGACCACTTTTATGGATCATAATTGTATCTTATGCAGGTGTTTTAACTCTGTTTTCAATGGTTTTTAAAGTGTTTTCAATGTTTTAGAGTTTCAAAAGATTTTACAGGAAACTTGGGCAAAAAATATGCAATTTGGAACAAATGAGCAATTTTGGATAAATACAGATCGTCAGAAGTATGACAAGCGATGAAGACCTTCTCACCGTCTATCACCCCCAAAATTTGAGACAACATAGAGGACCCAACCAGATTTCTAATGCACTTGGTTTGGAGATAATCCAACGGTTAGACCTTCAGATACTCCTGATGCAAGAATGACAGAAAATGCAGTTCCGGAAGAGAGCTATGTGCCGGGACCGCGGCCAACACCTGTTTTCCCGCGGGTAGAGCCACCGCGACCGCGGAACTTGGTAATTCACTTTCCAGACGACTTAATTAAAGCCCAGATCAATTCCTTTCGTTATTTTTGAAGCCCTAAGTGTCCAGAACCACCCAGAAGCTATAAATACCCTCTTTAGGTCATTCTAAAGAGGGGAATCAAATAGAAACAAAAACTTAGAGAGAGAGAGATTTCGTGTGGAACCCTAGAGAGGAGGCCGCCACCCTTGAAGGAGGAGCCGCCGCTGGAGGAAGACATCGCGCCTCCATCTGCTTCTCCGTTCTTCGTTTTTCTTCTTTCTTTTTTTTAATTTCCTGCACTTTCAATACTCTATGATGCTTTGTTACAATATGTTTGAGTAGTTACCCAGTTGGGTTTAAAGGGATTGTTCAAAGGGAATTTCATGTGTCTTTGTTTATGAATCGATAGATTTAGGATTATTAATCTTCTAGATGTTCTTCGTTTGCCTTTAATCTTACTGCGTGATTCTTTGCTGGCCACTTAGAAGCCGATCTGATATGATATGTTGCGAAAGCTTTCATTGATTGTCTGAACTAGGGTGAAACGAGCAATAATTCTATAGGAGTGGAAACCTACTTGTAGTTGAGTTGTGAATATTGATGAGTCTTGTTCTGCTATTGCATCTACTCCGTTCCAGGATCAGAGTGGAAACCTACTGATCAGGGTTGCGAGAGATAGTTGTTTAGTGCTGCGAAAGTAGGCTTTTCATACTTCCATGCCTCCAGTTCTAGAACATACGTAGTTGATTACCTTTATCACTTGTTTAAAATCAACATAGCTTAGTCCATGAACCCCTGCGAATTACCCTTGAGCCCCAACGTTTGTCTTTCATTGCTTACAACCCTAGATTTCCATTCTGCTTTTATTCACTTGTTACCTGCTTTCATTCATAGCCGATTTTTACTTGCTTGCACTTGCTTTCGTTTTTATTTGCTTTTACTTGCTTAGCTTTCTAGTTTAGATTTAGTGACAACCAAAAACCCAAAACCAAAACCAAAACCTGTTTAGTTCTAATCTGATTTAAGCGTTGCAGTGAATTCGTACTGAAACAACTAAGTCTCTGTGGATCGATACCCTAAGTACTACAGCGCACATCAGTGCACTTGAAGACATTTAAGAGTTATAAATTTAAAACCTGAAGCTTAGTAAAACGAAAACATCAACCCCTCGTTTACAATCGCAATCAAGTTTATGGCGCCGTTGCCGGGGACTTTGATTTGTTTCGTTGCGAATACCATCTTAAATCCATTAGAACACTTGTTTACTTTTACTTTTTCTTTTGAATTTTCAGGTTTCTCTGCAATGAGAGACCGGAAACATGTTCCCGGAACTCTTGGTGATCCACCATATCGTGTGGATGGTGATCCAAGCGATGATGACTTGACTGATGACGAGTTTGAAGAACCGATCTATGATGACAATGAACTGATCGGATCGACAAAACGTGAAGATGATGATGATGAACTGATTGGAAGTTTCGATTCACTCGAGAAATTCTTGGGAGATCGAAGAGCTATTCAACCACCCTTGCCAGAGGATGGCAAAACCGAAATTAAGTTACCATATATCCATTTAGTTCAACAAAATCAATTCTATGGTTATTCATTCGAAAACCCGATTGACCATATTGAGACGTTCGAAGAATTATGTGCAACCATTACAGCAAATGGGGATTACCATAAGTGTAGTCTTTTCCCATTCTCTTCTAGAGACAATGCCAGCAAATGGTTAAAATCTTTGCCACCTGCTTCACTAAAAACGTGGGCAGCGTGTAGAACTGCTTTCCTAAATCGTTTTTATACTAGAAATCGTTCAAATCTCTTAAGAAACAAGATAAGAACTTATAAACAAAAAGAAGATGAAGATCTTTTAGATACTTGGGAAAGATTTAGGGAATACCAAAGAGATTGTCCACAGCATGGATATACCGAGGAATACCTGCTGGGTATCTTCTATCGCGGTATAACTCCAGAGACACTCTTTCGACACAGCAAGTAATGGAGATTTCTCAACTAGATCTGTAGAAGATGCTCACGTTTTCATTAAAAATTTCGCAAACAGCATCCGAAATCAAGTAACATTTGGTAATTCTGCACTTCCTGAGAAGAAAGAAGAAATTTCAGAAGTTATGAAGTGTCTCCATCACATAATGAGTCATCTTGGATTGCAACAACCAAACAAGGTAAACAATACGTGTAACTTTGACAGTTGGGACAACCCAATGGATTCTTATGATCAAGGGTTGCGAGAGATAGTTGTTTAGTGCTGCGAAAGTAGGCTTTTCATACTTCTGTGTCTCGAGTTCTAGAACATACGTAGTTGATTACCTTTATCACTTGTTTAAAATCGACATAGCCTAGTCCATGAACCCCTGCGAATTACCCTTGAGCCCCAACGTTTGTCTTTCATTGCTTACAACCCTAGATTCCATTCTGCTTTTATTCGCTTGTTACCTGCTTTCATTCATAGCCGATTTTTACTTGCTTGCACTTGCTTTCGTTTTTATTTGCTTTTACTTGCTTAGCTTTCTAGTTTAGATTTAGTGACAACCAAAAATCCAAAACCAAAACCAAAACCTGCTTAGTTCTAATCTGATTTAGCGTTGCAGTGAATTCGTACTGAAACAACTAAGTCTCTGTGGATCGATACCCTAAGTACTACAGCGCACATCTGTGCACTTGCAGACATTTAGGAGTTATAAATTTAAAACCTGAAGCTTAGTAAAACGAAAACATCAACCCCGCGTTTACAATCGCAATCAAAAAGCTCTACCAATCAAGGTCCTCAAAAACTGTATCATTTATTCAGATTGTATTGAACCACCATTCTGGTTAACAAACACATTTTATTCTGACTTTATAATTTCCAATTAATAGAATTTACTTTTTTTGAAAAAAAATATTTACATAAAATTTCTTTATGATAGTTACTAATTTTTGTTAAAGTTATCATCGAATTGTGTCATATGTTGAAGCAGCCCAACTCAAGATAATGAAAATTATTAATTTACAGTATACTAATTTATCAAGTATTAATTTACAGTTTTTATACTGTATTTCTAATGATTTGAAATCTAAATATTTTCCAAAATTTTTATAGATCATGTAAAATTTGAATTTTTATTTCTACAAGATTTTGCGCTAGAATTTTGTTCTTTTTGTTTGGAGATTTTAATATTTTATTTCATGGTAATGTTTTTAAAAATTTCTTATTGAAAAAAAAATATATATTAATGACTGAGTTTTATCGATAAAATTGATCATGTTAGTTGCAATCGTTGTTTAACCTCTTGTCAATGTCAATTCTATAGTTATGTTTTATATAGATGTGTATATCTATTATTTTTTTTACAATAGTAGTTATTTTTTGTTTTTAAAAAAATTGAATATTCACATCTAAGTATCATCACATTTTGTTATATGTATGTTCACTTAAATATATTTAATTTAAAATATTTAAGAGTTTAAAATACTTGATTTCCCCCTGATGTGATCCTCCCAAGGATCGGCACTCAGAAGCTTGGTAGGAGATAGATCATAGACAGAAGTTTGCGGAAGACATGAATAGATCAGGTTGTTGTTCATAGTTATTTCAATCACAATGGATAGAAGAGAAATAAAAAGATGCTGCAGAAGTAGCGATTCACTCTCAAGAGAAAACAATAAGAATAGAGATGATAAAGATGCTGAAAAAGCAGGGAATCACTCTTAAAGAGACAAGAGAATTCGTCCAGAGTTGATCAGAGAAAGATAGAGTTTTCTTTGATAAAAGTTTGATGATCCAATCCAGGATGAGTTCTCATAAGAGATTACAAGCTTATTTAAAAGAGAAAAAATGAGTAAAACCTAGTCAAACTCGAAAATTACAAGGAAATAAATGCAAAGTTTGAGTAACCCTTCAAGTCTCCTTCTCCTAGCCTTTTGAACTTCCCTTGGACGAAGTTTGTCTTGGGCTTAATTCCTTGAATCCACAATTGGGCTTTGAGAGAAGTAGAGACCATTGCCTTCTTAAAAACATTCCTTTGGAAAACCCATTGAGACAAAACCAAAGGTAAGGAAAAAAGATTAAAACTGGGCCACTTACCCAATTGTTGATCTACTTGAGCCTGAATGAAAACCAGTGTGGTTTGTCATCCATCTTCTCCAACCTGGCTCAAGCGATCTTTTTTGTTCCATAGATGAATAGGTATCTCGCAAATGCCTTCTTTGAGCTTATTAGCCTTAGCTCCTTTGTTTAAAGCCAAATCTCCCTCGGCTACCAGCTGATCCTTAACTCCATGCTCTGATTCAAGCTCTCCTTTCTTGATGCTGCTCAGTATCGCGTCATCCTCTCCCAGTTGAAAAGGATTTGTCCTCAAATAAGGACCATCTATTAAGAACAAAATAAAGTTAAAACCATTAGAACTTGAATTTGGATTATGCTTACCTTGCAAGTATGTTTCAGCAGTGATCTGTGTTGGAGTTTGAGATGTTATGTGCTTCCTAGCATCTTTAAAGTCAGAGTATTCAAGTTCCACACGTCCTCCAGCCCTCATCCCTTTTCCTTGTCTATTTTGAGCTCTTTTGGATACGGTTTCTTGTTTTTGAGTCAGTCAAATACCTGTATGATCAAACAACAAAGGAACACAACCATTATCCCCAGAAATCATGTTTGGACGAGAGAACTTACCCTTTTCCGTGGTGGTTTGATCATTTAGAGACTTCTTTTACTTAAAGCTCTTTTTGGTGAAAATAAGGCCCTCGGATGGATCTTTCAAAGGAAAGATGCAATCGATTTGTCCAAACTGGATTCTGTTCCAACTATTATCTTTTAAAGGTTCAGTTGGCCTAAGAAAATCAGTCTCCCAAGAGCATTTTGTTTTAAATCACTAAGTTTGACTTTTCATAACCTTTAGTGGGATAGGGGATCATCAAGAGAGACCGAGGTAGCTCCCTCTTTGATTGCATTGACCAGATAGGGCTTCAGCCTTTGCTTATTCACCACAAAACCATTACCATCTTTTCCTTCAAGAACAACAGCCCCATAGCTTCTCACCTCTAAAATCTTGAAAGGGCCAGACCACCTTGACTTTAACTTGCCAGGGAACAGCTTGAGCCTTGAGTTAAACAGCATCACAAGATCCCCTTGCTTGAATTCTCACTTCATAATCTTCTGATCATGCAAAGTCTTGGTCCTCTCCTTGTAGATCTTTGAGGGTGATATGGACTTGCTATCTTATGCTTGATTACATACTTTTTGAGAAGTCCCTCCACGGTTTTGTTCACAAAGTGGCCTCCACCATCACTTATAAAAACTCTAGGCACTCCAAACCTTAGAAAAATGATGGTTTTGAACAACTTTACCACCACCTTAGAGTAATTTGTTGAACTTGCTATAGCTTCCACCCGTTTGGATACATAGTCCACTGCAACTAGTATGTATTGATTGCCATGAGAAAAAATGAAGGATCCCATGAAATCAATGACCCAACAGTCAAACACTTTCACCTCTAGGATCCGATTTTGTGCTATCTCATGCCTTTTAGAGATGTTTCCTGCCCTTTGACAAACATCACACCTCACAACTACTACTTGAGCATCCTTAAACATGGATAACCACCAGAAATCTGACTGTAGTGCCTTAGCCACTGTATTAAAAGCTGCATGATGACCTCCATAACCTGACCCAACATTCTAGCAAAAATCCCTGAACTTATTCCTCAGTTAAGCATCTTTCATAGAGGTGATCTTTGTTGAGGACATAAAGATATGGCTCATCCCAATAATACCTCTTGATATCTTTGAAAAACTTCTTCCTCTGATAGCTGTTCAATTCAGCTGGCTCCACTCCACATGAGAGGTAGTTCACTATGTTTGCAAACCATGGCAACCCTCTTTCATTGATGTACTTGGCCTCTTCTAGCTCATTGTAAGCTCCCACCATCATGAGCTGCTCTTCAGGTAAAGAATCATTAAGAGGGACATCAGCATCCACTCTTAGCCTTGATAAGTGGTCAGCCACTCCATTTTCTATTCCTTTATTCTCCTTGATCTCCATATCAAATTTCTGGAGAAGCAATACCCATCTCAGCAGCCTTGGTTTTGCATCCTTCTTTGTCATCAGGTACCTCAAAGCTGCATGATCAGTGTAGACCACCAATTTAGACCCCACCGGATAGGACCTAAACTTGTCAGAAGCAAAGACAATAGCCAACATCTGCTTCTCTGTTGTGGCATACTTCTCCTGAGATGTATCCAATATCCTACTTACATAGTAGATGATATGAAGCTTCTTGTCTTTCTTTTGTCCCAACACAGCACCAACAGAAAAATCTGATGCATTAATCATCACTTTAAATGGGAAGCTCCATTCTGGTGCTCGAACAATTGGTGCACCTGTAAGAGCTTTCTTGATCTTTTCAAAGGCTTCCTCACATTCTTGATCAAAGAGGAACTCAACTACTTTGCATAGAAGCCTTGTCAATGGTCTTGCTATCTTTGAGAAGTCCTTAATGAACCTCCTGTAGAATCTAGCATGTCCCAAAAAGCTTCTGATTCCTTTCACTGAATTTGGAGCCTCCAAGTTAACCATCACCTCCACTTTTGCCTTATCAACCTCAATCCCTGCTTCAGGCACCTTATGCCCCAACACAATGCATTCTTGTACCATAAAATGGCACTTCTCCTAGTTTAGGACCAAGCTTGCCTCCTCAGATCTCCTTAGCACCTGAGACAGATTAGACAAACAAGAAGAGAAAGAGGGTCCATAGACACTGAAGTCATCCATGAACACCTCTATTTCTCCTCTATCAGGTTAGATAAAGTAGACATCATACACCTTTGAAAGGTGGCTGGTGCATTACACAAGCCAAAAGGCATTCTTCTGTAAGCAAAGGTGCCAGAAGGGCAGGTGAATGTTGTTTTCTATTGGTCTTTAGGGTCTATTAGAATTTGGAAAAACCCTGAGTATCCATTTAGAAAGCAGTAATAAGGATGATTGGCAAGCCTTTCAAGCATTTGATCTATGCAAGGGAGTGGAATGGTCTTTTCTTGATGCAGCATTTAACTTTCTATAATCAATGAACATTCTATGCCCTTTCACAGTTCTGGTGGGTATGAGCTCATCTTTATCATTCTTTACCACTGTCATTCCAACTTTTTTAGGCACCAAATGGACAGGGGAAATTCACCTTGAGTTAGAGATAAAATATATTATCCCTGCCTCAGGTAGTTTCAAAATCTCTTTCTTAACCACCTCCTTAAGGTTTGGGTTAAGTCTCCTTTGGTGATCAATTGAAGACTTAGAATCTTCCTCTAAATGGATTCTGTGGGTGCACAAGCTAGCAGAGATCCCTCTAATGTCATCAAGGGAATACCCTATGGCTTTTCTATGCTTCCTAAGCTCATGCAACAAGGCCTTATCTTCATGCTCTAACAACCTATCATTGATTATAACATGATATGATGCATTGTGTCCAAGAAAAGCACACCTTAGCCCTATTAGGAGTGGCTTGAGTTCAACAGATGAAGCTTTGTGTTCTTCCCAGTCCTCCATGAAGCTCTCTTGATCAGCCTGAGCTTCATTGCTGTTGATGTCCTCAGCCGGCCTTGTCTCTTCCTCAGCTGTCAAACCCATGGCCATGCACTCTTGAACCGCTCCCTGACTTGTTCTGAACCCACTGATACTTTGAACCACTTGGCCGCTTGTTTCCAGCTCTAAAAACCGAGTTTCTGATCCTGCCACCTTGTGCTGGTCCAATACCATCTTGTAGGCTTCACTCTCCTCAGCTAAGAAACCATGTTCACCTAGTTTGTTTGTTAAGGTGATCTGAAGAGGATCTTCTAATGTCAGCTATTACAACAATTCCTCAGCCAACTCATCCATTGTTTCAATATAGAAGATCTGTCCTTGTATAGTTGGCTTCTTCATCATCTCCTTCGTGTCAAATTTCAGAGTTTCTGATCCAAGGTGCAACTCAATCATGCCTCCTCTCACATCAATTATGGCTCCTACTGTAGCAAGAAATGGTCTCCCCAAAATGAAAGGATCTACAGGCTCTTCATCCATCTCCAAGACAATGAAGTCAGTTGGGACTTCAAAGTTTCCAATTTTAACAGGTAGATCTTAAGGAGTCCAATGGGGAGCCTAACTGATCTATCAGCAAGTACTAGAGATATCCTTGCAGCCTTGTAGACTGTGAACCCCAACTTCTTTGCTACTGAGAAAGGCATTAAGCTTACTGATGTTCCAAGGTCACATAAGCAACTTGCAAACTTAAGAGGACCAATAGTGCAAGGAAATGTGATACTCCCTGGAGCAGATAACTTCCTAGGGATTGTCCTTCTCTGAATTATTGCACTGCATTCATGGCTTAAGACCACCATTCCCTGTAGTTCTCTTGACTTGTTCAAAAGAGCATCCTTTAAGAACTTTCCAAGTTGAGGGACCATGAGTAAGGCTTCTATAATGGGCATTGTGAACTGAGTCTTCTCTAATTGCTTATCAAAAACAGCTCTAGCCTTCTCTAAGAGCTGCTTTTGAACCTTTCTGAAATGAAAGTTTGAGCAGATAAGGTGGTGGTGGCACATATGGTTTCTCAGGCACCATATCCTTTGCCACACCTTTGCCCTTTTCATTCTTTACACATTCATCATCTAGTTTACTCCCTTGAGGCACCTCCCCACCAAGTTGCTCATTGTCCTCAATGAGCACATGTCTTTGTTCTCTTTCAGGTACTCCTTGCCACTTTGATATGTTCAAAATTTGCATCATTTAGGTTGTATATTTAATTCCAAATCATATCTTATTTCATGCATTTTAGACCTTTAGGTGTTGTTTTAGGGCTCAGGGGTTGCATTAGGTCCCAATGAGTCTTTGCATGGTTTGGAGTATTTATCAGGTGTATTTGAAAAGGTGAAAACAGGAAAAGAAATGGTGATCAGAGCTTTAAAAATGGTGAAAACAGCCTTTTGGAGGTTCTCGGCGCTGGCCTGTACTGCAGGAAGCTTTTTCTCGGCGATTTTCATGTACCGCAGGTGGATTTCTTGGGTAAAACACGTACCGACCGTTCAAGTTTCTCAGCCAAAATTCCCTGGTGCAGATACATATCCGGAATCGCGTTATCGGAATATCTTGCCGGCCGATTCAGCCTCTGGGGTCTTCAGCAAAGATCAAGATAATTGAGTCTAGATCTCAGGACAGTTAGAATTGAGGAGCTCGGAGCAGCGAGCTGAAAGATACGGCCACCAGAAGACAGACCTCTCTGGAGTCCATTCCGGAGCAATCCGATACATCTGGAAAGATCGCCTGTCCGGGGAGTTTTAACGTCCGATTCAGATTTGATATGTTCATAATTTGCATCATTTAGGTTGTATATTTCATTCCAAATCATATCTTATTTCATGCATTTTAGGTCCTTAGGGTTTGTTTTAGGACTTAGGAGTTGCATTAGGTCCCAATGAGTCTTTGCATGTTTGGAGTGTGTATCAGGTGTATTTGGAGCTATTTGGAGTTGAAAAGGTGAATCCAGGAAGAGAAATGGGGATCAGGGCTTGAAAGATGGTGAAAATGGGTTTTTGGAGGTTCTCGGCCATTCTCACGTACCGCAGGAAGGTTTTTCTCGGCAATTTGCATGTACCGCGGGTGGATTAAGTTTCTCGACAAAACGCGTACCGGCTGGTTAAGTTTCTCGACAAAAATTCCCGGATGCAGACACATTTCCGAAATCGCGTGTCCGGGGAACCTTCCGGTCCGATTCAGCTGTCGTGTGCTTCATCAAAGTTGGAGAAGATTGGATCATGGTTCCAGAGCAAGTGGAATCATAGGATTTGGAGGCGTGAGCAGATAGTTAAGCTCGTCGGAATAAACTCCTGTCTCGTTGCCGTTTTGGACCGATCTGATGAGCTCTGAAGAATGCAAAGGACGATGCACTTCCAGACCGATTCAGTTTACAGGGCCTTCATCAGAATCCGAGATATTTGAGTCCTATTTCCAGAACGTTTAAGATCATTCAATTCGGAGCTATGAGAAAGAAGATAACGTTTTCAAAACGGACACACGTCTAGAAGCCTCTTTCTGATCGTGTCAATGCACTGCGAAGAAGAGCCCTCCAGGAAACCTTTCACTTCCCAAGCGCCGAATGTTCCATAACAAAAGTTGAAGATATATGAGTCTTCTGTCCACTGAAACTGGAATCACACAATTCGGACCATTATCCTGGAAGTTACGCTTCCCTGAATTCGAAGTGATCCAAGGAGCCATGAATGCTGCGAGATAGTCTTGCGACTTGGTTAACTCGCAACACCTGAAGATGAATGCCTGGAAGTTGAGCTGCGAGTTGAGAAGTGCGGGTAAGCTATCACTGGATAAGGTCTGAGGCTTCCGAGCAAGAAAAATGCTATGTCCACAACTGTGCGACTTAGGCATGCGAGTTGGCCGCGTTTGGAACTACGCCGCACGAAGACTCGCAATCTACACCGACTTGAGCCTGCGACCTGGGAGTAATGGAGACCAAGCCACACACATCCCTGAAGGTCCCTGCTACATGGTCGTGCGAGTTAAGGATCAGAGAAGACTTAGCCGCACAAAGACTCGCAATTCACATCTAGATGGGCATGCCGCTGAGCTTACATGGTTTTATCTCGTTCAAGCTCTTCTCCTTGGTTGTGCGACTTGGGCATGACCAAGTCGCACACTTACCTTCCCCAGATTTTGCCTTTATCATGCGAGTTGAAGAAGGAAAAGATTAAGCCGCACAAAGACTCGCAAAACATAAGGCTCACAAGACCGTTTCTTCACCTGTGCGACTTGGGCATGCGACCTGGGAGACTCTTGACCAACTCGCACATTCGTCACCTTATCCACTAAAGCCGGGTCAGGACCCGGTTTGTTCCGGGCTGACCCGGTTCGTTTTTAGAGACATATAAATAGTTTTTAGGGTTTTTTCCCAAAAACTTAAGCTTTATTCCCTTTGTCTCTTGCTTCTTTTGTGAAAGAACTCCACTTAAGAAGAGAAATATTGATTTTTGAGTGTTTAATCAGGAGAGTTTGAGAGATCTTTGTGTTTAAAGCTGTTTTCTTCTTAATCTATCATCCCCATCTCCATTTCTCATCACTAATCATGCCAATCTTCTCAACTTGCAAAGGTTTAAGAGAGATTAGTATGATTAGTGAGTAGTCACCTTAATGAGGTTCTAGATGTGTAGGTTAGGGTGCTAAAGTGTTAGATTAGGAGTGCTTAGGGCTAGATTCATTGATTCATCTCTCTAAACTGCTGGTCTCTATGCTAGATCCTTGCACATCACTTGAGATCTAGATTCTGGGAATTTCATGCACCAAAAGTGTTAGATGAAATTCCTGAAAGAGCTGTATTAGAGGGTTTAAGCATTTGCTGCATGATGATGTATTGTAATTTGCTTGAATGATCTTCTAGAACTGTTTATTAATGCTCACTGATTCATATTTCACAAATGATGATTTGGTTTAAAAATGGATTAGTGTAGAGGTTAATGCCTTCATGAGAGGATTAATCTAGATTAGAGTTCTTAATCATTTGAATCATGTCTCATCATTGTCATTAGCATTCCTAATTTAGCACCAAAGCACCCTAGCCAACTATCATGTCTAGAATCTCATGCCTCCTTCATATCATATTCATATCACTTGTCATTGTTTAGTTCTTCTTTAGTCATTAATCCTGTTTTAAGTTTGTAGATGTCATAATCAACCAAAACCACTCTTGCTTGCTTGAATTGAGAAACTGATCACATAGGTGAATGTCTATCACCACATTCTTGGATTGATAACCTCTTTGTGCTACATTGACAAGGGGATTGATAGCCCTGAGACCTCCAAAGTCTTGTCTATCAAGATTACAGGGTCGTCAGCAAAGTTGGAGATGATCGGGTCACGGATCCAGAGCACGTGGAATCATTGTATTTGGGGTCGTAAGCTCACCGGAAGAAACACCTGTCTTGCAACGGATTCAAGACCGATCCGATGAGTCACAATGATCGCGTGAGACGATGCCTTTCCAGTCTGATTCAGTTGCTGAGGACTTTATCACGATTCGAGATATTTAAGTGCTCTTTCCAGAAAATATGAGATCATCCAGTGTGGAGCTATGAGCTGAAAGATACAGTCTCCGGAGTGAATGCTGGTCCAAGAGCTTCTTGTTGATCGTTTCGATGCACTGCAGAGATGAGCCGCCTGGGGAATTTTCCACTCCCCGAGCACCAAAGGTCTCTTCAGCAAAGTTTGAGCTTGACAAGTCATCTTTCTTGTGAACTTTTTTGATGTTATTTGGAGTTGCGAGCTGTGAGTTTCGGAAGGCGGGGGACAGCCATGTCGATCAGGCGTCTAAGAGTTGAAATTATGCTAAGTGTCACACTCTGACATGGTGAGAACGCCATGGTCAGAGGTTAGTCGTGGCATGATATGACATCTCTCGGGATTTGACACGCTTACAGTGCCACTGCCATACACTTAGCTGTGGCAACATCAGAAGCTTGCTAAGAAGACAAAGGCGCATGACACGGTGAGAATGCCATGGTCTACACTTGACCGTGGCAAGATGCTGCTTCAGAATGCCAAACTTTGGCGAATGATGCAGGCAAGAGACATGACCTACACCTTACCGCGGCAAAGGCTTAAAGGGCTTGACACGACCAAGATGCCACGAACCAATCATGAGGCCGTGGCAATCACCGAATGTTCCACTCCTTTGCCACGCTTAAAAGACACAGGCAAGGCAAGACCGCGGCAATCAAAGATGATCATTGTCGAAACCCAGAAAGAACATGACACGGCTGTGCGTCACGGTCCAAATCAAGCCGAGCCAGCCTTATTCTTCAAGAACATCCGTTTGATCTTTGACACGGTCACATTGCCACGGTCTGGCCAAGAATCATCTGACCGTGGCAAACCTCATCTTTACCCATCAAGGTCGGGTCAGGACCTGGTTTGTTTCGGGCTGACTTAATTTGTTTAAGGAACTATAAATACCTTTTTAGGGTTTTACCCTAAGGACTAAGCTTTATTCTCCCTAATTGCTTTGCCTCTTTTGTGTAAGACTCCTTTTTGAAGAGAAATATGCGCCGTTGCCAAATTGTTGATTGTTTAGCATTAGGCTTTGATCTGTTCTTGAGATCAAGTTTTTCCTTTTTGTTTACCGATTACTTTGCAAGTTCTGTCTTTGTTTTCAGGTGTATGAACACCAGATCAAGGTAAAGAAGTTGTGGTCGACAATGAGCACCAGGCTGAAGAGGAGCAACAGATCAGCATGTTAATGGAGCTCAAAGGAATCAGGCTCAAGCTGAGAGAAATGAGCAACAAGCCTATGTCAATATCAACATGGCACAAAGGAATGAGAGGCAGGCTCAGCAGAATCAGCAGCAGGCTAATAGAAATGAGCAACAAGCTCAATTCATTCCTCAGCATCAAGCTCAAAGGAGACAAAGATCCTCCACGAGTGTTTGTTGGGGAAAATGATAGAGCCAATGCACACCAACATAGAGCAGGAATCCAAGCACCACCAGTCCAGAAAAACAATTTTGAGGTGAAGGCTTCCTTGCTCGACATGGTTCAAAACTCCAAATGTCATGGCTTGCCAATGGAGGATCCTTTGGAGCACCTGGACCAGTTTGACAGAGTTTGTGACCTCACCAAAATCTATGGGGTCTCTGAAGATAGCTTCAAGCTTAGGCTTTTCCCCTTAAGCCTAGGAGACAAGGAAAACCAATGGGAGAAGAACCTGCCTAGAGGTTCCATACAGACTTGGGAGCAATGCAAGCTTGCCTTTTTATCCAAGTTCTTCTCTACTTCTAGGACAGCTAAGTTGAGAGACCAGATCTCAAGCTTCAAGCAACATAACAATGAAAGCTTTGCGGAAGCTTGGGAGAGGTTTAGAAGCTACACCAATCAGTGTCCACACCATGGTTTTTCTGATGCTTCCCTACTTTCTACACTGTATAGAGGAGCATTACCACATATAAGAAACCAATTAGACACAGCCTCCAATGGTAATTTCTTGGCAAAAGAGATTACATCTGCTATGGAACTTGTGGAGAATTTGGCCATGTGTAATGATACATATGGTGAGGATTATGACAGGACAAACATATAAGAGGGTTCAAGCTCAGATCCAAGGCTTACTAGAGAAATTAAAGAGCTTAGGAGTGAACTAGAAAAGCTGAAATTGGTGTCTCCAAAACCAATTCACTGTGTTGCTGAGTTTAATGATTCTCCATGCTTTGAGAACATCAATGAAGATGGCCTCACAGAGGAGGAGATCAACTATATTGGGAATCAACAGAGGTTTCAGAGGTTCAACAACTATGGAACCAACCAGAATCTCTCATATTGCAACCCAAATGTCGCAAATCCTCAGGATCAGGTGTACCCTCCTCAGCAAAACCAACAAGGCTATGCTCCTAAGCCTCAGTTTCAGAGTTCTTTCCAACCTAAACCACAGTTCAGCCAGCCTCAACAGGAATATGGTCAGCCACAGCACCAGATTCAGGGTACAAACTTCAGTTCTCAACAGCAACAGCTCAAGGCGCCTCGGGGTTTCAGTCAGCAGCCAATGGGTCAGCACCAGTTCAGTCATCAGCCGCCAGTTCAGAGTCAACAGATGGGGCCAGATATGTGTGGTATACTACAGCAGTTGCTTCAGGGTCAACAAATGTTTGCAAGTCAGTATGCATCTATGCAGCATGACATCAAGGAGCTGAAACAGAATCAAGCATCTACTTCAAGAAGCCAAGGTGGCTTACCTGGTAAGCCTGAACAAACCCAAAGGAGTATGCTAAAACAATTACATTAAGAAGTGGCAAAGAGCTACCAGGTATAGAGCACAACAATATGATCATTGAGGAAAATGATCAAATTGGTGGGGAGGCAGCCCCAAGGGATAATAAAGAAGCTGACAGATCAAAAAAAGGAAAGGACAAAGAGGTGGAAAAGCCATCAGAACCAGAAAAGCCTTATGTTCCACCACCTCCCTATCAACCTAAGCTCCCATATCCAGGAAGATTCAAGAAGCAGATAAAGAAAGGGCACTCTTTGAGAAGACTCTTAATGAGACACCACTTACAATGCCTCTCATTGAAGCATTTCTGATGATGCCTAAGCTTGGAAAGTTTCTGAAAGATGCCATCTTAAACAAAACCAAAGAGCTACGGGGTATGGTGGTGCTTAGCCATGACTGTAGTGCCATCATTCAGAGAAGTTCAGTCCCAAGGAAGCTGTCTGATCCATGGATCTTTACCCTCCCATGTGCTATAGGACCATTGATGTTTGCAGGCTGTCTTTGTGATTTGGGAGCATCTGTCAGTTTAATGCCATTCTCTATAGCAAGAAAGCTTGGATACAGAGTGTTCAAACCTGCTAGAATCTCTCTTTTCCTGGCTGATAGATCAGTAAGGCTACCTGTTGGGATGTTAGAGGACTTACCAGTCAAGATAGGTGGTTTTGAAGTGCCTACAGATTTTGTTGTTCTAGAGATGGATGAAGAACCTGTTGATCCACTGATTTTGGCTAGGCCATTCTTGGCCACAGCAGGAGCAATTATTGATGTAAGAGGTGGCATTATTATGCTACAACTTTGTAAAGAAAAGCTGAAGTTTGATATCAAGGACATGATGAAAAAGTCCACCATAGAAGGATAAAGCTTCTATGTAGAGACCATGGATCAACTAGCTGATGAACTGCTTGAGGAATTGAACACTGATGATTCTATTCAAGCTGCTCTAACGAAAGAACAGGGAGACCAGGGGTTCTTGGCAGAGGAGAGTGAAGGGTACAAGCTGTTTTTGAAAAATGCAAGAGAACTTGATCCCGAGGCAAGGTTTTTGGGATTGGAAGAAAGTGGCCCTAAGGTCTTGGATATCAAAGGCTCAAATACAAGCCAGGGAGCAGTTCAGAGAGTCATGGCCGTGGGTTCTAAAGTGGAGGAGCAGGCTGGGCCGTGTGAGCAGCTTGGCAGCAAGGGAGCTGCAACTGTGCAAGACAGCTTCAGTGCTGACTGGAATGAGTCAAAGGCACCTCAGCTGGAACTCAAACCTCTTCCCAAGGGGCTCAGGTATGCTTTCTTAGGTCTCAATGAGTCTTATTCTGTCATTATCCATAAGCTGTTAGCAGACCAAGAGCAAAAGTTGTTAGAAGAGTTGAGGAAACATAGGAGAGCCATTGGCTACTCTTTGGATGACATATAGGGTATCTCACCCTCCCTATGCACTCATAGGATTCAGTTGGAAGAGGAATCTATGTCATCCATTGAGAACCAAAGGCGTCTCAATCCCAACTCAAAAGAGGTAGTGAAGAAAAAGATTCTCAAACTCCTAGAGGCTGGGATAAGTTATCCAATCTCAGACTCTAGATGGTGCTCATGAAGGGGGGACTGACAGTGATAAAAAATGAAAGGGAAGAACTAATTGCCACAAGGACTATAACTGGACACATAATGTGTATAGATTATAGAAAGCTCAATGCAGCCTCTAGGAAAGACCATTTTCCTTTGCCTTTTATTGACCAAATGCTAGAGAGGCTTACATACCATCCCTTCTTTTGTTTTCTAGATGGTTACTCTGGATTCTTTCAAATCCCCATAGATCCAAGAGACCAAGAGAGGACCACATTCACCTGTCCCTATGGGACATTTGCTTATAGGCGCATGCCATTTGGGCTGTGCAATGCTCCTGCTACTTTCCAGCGTTGTATGATGTCTAATTTTTTTGGATCTGATTGAGGAGAAAGTAGAAGTCTTCATGGATGACTTCTCTGTCTATGGACACTCTTTCTCCTCTTGTTTGTCTAATCTGTCTCAGGTCCTGGAGAGATGTGAGGAGCACAGCTTGGTGTTAAATTGGGAAAAATGTCACTTCATGGTTCAAGAGGGAATAATGTTGGGGCACAAGGTCTTAGAAGCTGGAATAGAAGTGGACAGAGCAAAGGTGGAAGTGATGGTGAATCTGCAAGCTCCAAATTCAGTCAAGGGGATAAGAAGCTTCTTTGGGCATGCAGGGTTATACAGGAGGTTCATCAAAGACTTCTCAAGAATAGCTTGGCCTTTGACAAGGCTGTTGTGCAAAGAGGTTGAATTTGTCTTTGATGCTGAGTGTGAGGAAGCTTTCAAGAAGATCAAGGAGGCATTGATCACTGCTCCAATTGTCCAGCCCCCTGATTGGTCATTGCCGATTGAAGTAATGACAGATGCTTACGACTATACAGTTGGAGCTGTGCTTGGCCAGAGGAAGGACAGAAAACTTCATGTGATCTACTATGCCAGTAGGACCCTTGATTCTGCTCAAGAAAACTATGCAACCACTGAAAAGGAAATGCTGGCCATAGTTTCTGCATTTGATATATTCAGGAGCTACCTTGTGGGATCAAAAGTTATTGTGTACACTGATCATGCAGCCCTCAGGTATCTTATGACCAAGAAGAACGCGAAGCCTAGACTCTTGAGGTGGGTTCTACTCCTGCAAGAATTTAATATGGAAGTGCAGGACAAGAAAGGCATTGAAAATGGAGCTGCAGATCATCTTTCTAGGCTGAGAGTGGAATCAGATGTCCCCTTAGATGACTCACTTCATGAAGAGCATCTAATGGTTGTTAAGACCTACATAGAGGTGGAGCAGACTGATGCTATAAGAGAGAGGAATTTACTGAACTAGATGCCTACAAGAGAAAGAGATTCTTCAAACAGGTGCAAAGGTATCATTGGGATAAACCTTATTTCTATGTGCTGAACAAAGACCACCTGTATAGGAGATGCTTAGCTGAGGAAGAGATGCAGCCAGTGCTACAGGAATGTCATGGCTCAGCTTATGGAGGTCATTTAGGAGCTTTCAAGACAGTGGCCAAGGTGATACAATCAGGGTTCTGGTGGCCTACAATGTTCAGAGATGCTCAGGTGGTGGTATCAAGCTGTGATCAATGCCAAAGACAAGGAAAGTGAATAGCCCCAAAATCCTGTCTTGGAAGTGGAACTTTTTGATTGCTGGGGTATTGACTTCATGGGTCCTTTTGTGAGCTCATATGAGAATCACTACATTGCTGTGGATTATGTTTCCAAATTGGTTGAGGCTGTTGCTTCCCTAACCAATGACTCTAAAGTGGTGGTCAAGCTCTTCAAAATCACCATTTTCCCAAGGTTTGGGGTTCCTAGAGTGGTGATAAGTGATGGAGGTTCTCATTTTGTGAACAAGACTCTAGAGGGGCTGCTAAGGAAGCATGGTGTCAAGCAAAAAATAGCTAGTCCATACCACCCTCAGACCAGTGGCCAAGTAGTGGTTTTAAACAGACAGATCAAGGCTATCTTAGAAAGGACAGTGAGCAACTCCAAGAAGGATTGGAGTATGAAGTTGGATGATGCGCTTTGGGCTTATAAGACTGCTTTCAAGACACCTATTGGCACATCTCCCTTCACACTTCTCTATGGAAAAAAGCTGCCATTTACCAGTAGAGCTTGAGCACAAGGCTCTTTGGGCTGTTAAAATGTTAAACTTTGACATTAAGACAGCCCAAGAGAAGAGGCTACTCCAGTTGCATAAACTTGAAGAGATCAGAATCAATGCCTTTTAGAGTGCAAGGATATACAAGGAAAAGACCAAGATCTTGCATGATCAGAAAATTCTCAAGAGGGAGTTTAAGGTGGGAGACCTGTTTCTTTTGTTTAACTCCAGGCTCAAGCTCTTTCCTGGTAAATTGAGGTCAAGATGCTCAGGACCATTCAGGGTTTTAGAGGTTAGAAGCTATGGAACATTAGTCTTGGAGGGAAAATATAGAAAGGGTTTTGTTGTGAATGGAAAAAGGGTCAAGCATTACCTTGTATCTGACAAGAGAGAGGAAGCTTCTACAGTTCCTATTGATGATCCACCATCCTGTTAAACAGGTTTTCAAAGTCAAACTTAGTGACATTAAACAAAGTGCTCTTGGGAGACACCCCATGCTTATCCTTTGTAAATATGTTTTAGAACTTTTCTTTTTCTGTTTTTGGATGTTTTTGATGGGTTTGTTGAGAGTTTCCAGGTCACAAGTTTGATAATTAGGAGATTGGCCTCATGAAAAAGTTGCATGATGCAAGGAAATGAAAAGAGAAGCAAACGGTTATGGTTCGGATTTTTCCATCGTGGCCAGCCACGGTCAGAAATCAGGCGTGGCATGTTGATAAGATTGAGGAACAAGGGGAAATCACGGGACCCTGGCAAGATTACACAACCTTCGGGATTTGGCACGGTCAGGAGACACGGGTCGCAGGCCGGCCGTGGCAGAAATATATTTGGACGAGACAACCTTGAGGTTTTGCCACAGTCGGTTGGCACGGGACATGATGCAAACCGTGGCATTTGGTTTTTCGATGCACCATCTTTTGGGAAATGCCACGGGGATTTTTTATGGTCGGTCCAGACCGTGTTAGGTGTGCTTTAGCCGGCTAAAATAACTATCGGGTCGTGACACGGGGGGTTGACACGTGACGATCAGACCGCGGCAAGGTTCTTCTATCGGGTGGCAAGTTTCGGCTTTTGACACTGTATGTTTGCCACGGTCGGTCCAGACCATTACATGAAAAATTTTAGCCAACGAACATTTGTTTCGGGTGATGACACGGGACAATGACACGGAACGCTCCAATCCGCGGCAAAAACAAGCAGGTCTTCGGTTTTTGACACAGTACGGTGACACGGTTACCAGGGTGTGGCAAAAATTTTGAAATCAAAAAGACCGTACGGATGTTGACCGGTCAAAGATGCGCTTTTTACAGCTGTTCCCCACCCGAGCCATCCTCTTCCAGGAGACACCCCAAGTTTGCTCTCTCTTTCTCCATTCCTGAATTTCAAACTTCCATATCTCTCTTATTATAGAACCAAATTTAGAAATTCCAAGTGCATTGAACTCGTAATCCCGTCTAGTTTCTTGCTGCATTATAGCATTTCACTTGAACTTTGAAGCTTCCAAGGTATTTTCGTCTGTTAAAACTCACCTTTTCCATGTCTTAAATGTGCTATTCTTGAACTTGAAATCCATGGAATCGATTTTAATAGGTTGCTTGATACCTTGGAATTATTTTGTGAATGCTGTGCACATAGAATAGGTTGGAAAAACTTGGTTCTTGCTTGAGAATAACCTGTTTTTGGAATTTTCGAAAAATTTCCTTAAATTCACCATTTATTTCGATTATTTTTCAAGAAATTGTGTTTTAAGCCGAATTCTTTGTGTGCATTGCTTCTTGGCATTGCTGTGGGTTTATTGAATTTATGACTTGCTAAAGAAACAATATTTTCTTGAAATATGGATTTGTGCCATTCATGAACTTGGTGAATTTTTGGAAAAATTTTGTTGTTCTCTTACTTTGGTGCTCATAGCTGTTTAAGCAAATGCAGGATGGGAGGAACAAAAAGAACTGCTGCCATGGAGAAAGCCAAACAAGAAAAAGCTGGTGCTTCCGAGGATCAGATTCTGCCCTTTGGGAGAAAGGTTTTTGAAAGGAAAAAGAGAACAAGAAAGCCGTTGACAAAAAAAAAAACAAGAAAGCCAAAGAAGCCGGCTGAGAAGCAAGTAAAGAAAGTAGCTACACCGAAGAGCACTAAGGCTTCTAGTTCAAAGACTAATGGTAAAGAGTTGGCATTGGTCGAAGTTTTTCAATGGAAAGGAAAAGATATGGCTGTGGCTGAAGATGATGATGAAACCGAGAGTGATCCTGAAGTGGCATTGCAGCCGGTTAAGAAAGCAAAGAAGGGTCAGAACCTGAAATCCAAGAACAAACTTTTGATGATTATTATGCTATGTTCAAGGATGTGAAGGTGTTGCAAACCAAGTTTCCTGATATGGAGCTGCTAAACAAGATGGGACTACTTAAAGAGGTTAAGCTGATTTTTAACAACATGGGATTTGGTGGATTCTTTTAAATGAAAGATGTGGCTCATGAAGGAGTGACACAAGAGTTTCTTGCATCCCTTGAAGTCTGCGGGTATGGCCCCAAAGATCAGAGGATCAAAGAGGGCAATGGTCTTGGGCACATAGAGTTACAATCAATGGTAAACCATACCAAATGAGCTTCAAGGAACTGGATGAGATCTTTGGCTTTCCAAGACCTGCAGAGGATGAGACATTGAGGTTTAACTACCCTGATCACATGATAACTGGTCTGTAGGACACAATAGCTATTGGGAGCTTCAGAGGAGGAAGATGCAAGAGTTCATGGATAAGAAACCCAGCCATCTGCTATGCTCACAAGGTGCTTTGCCAAATGTTTTTCACCAAACACAATGATGGAGTGGTGCACCTTGCTGATATAAAGCTCTTGGGTATTGGTCTACATCCTCTCATCAGCCACTTGAAAAGCAAGAAAGAGTTTCGTCTCCCATATTATATCCCTTCTGGTGGTACATTCTTGGCGCGCCACATGCTGGTATACAAAGAGATTGCCTGGAGTGAGGGAAAAAGGAACAAGCTCACTAAGTTGCACAATGGATGGTTAGTGACAAAGATTTTGAAAGCCAGGGGTTTTGTCTTTGATGATGCTGAGATCAAGTCTGATTTGATTGATGAAGCTACCCTCAAAAAGGTTGGATTTTTAAAAGAAAGCAATGGTGAGAAGTTCTTGTACACCTTCAAGCTCTTACAAGATGAGAAGGTTCAGGTTGTGTTGCCACACCCAGCCATCACCACTCTCAAAGAAAGACACAATGTCTCCTTTTTGTTATAAAGGATCAGCTCTACAATCCAGCTATTGACCCACCAGTCCGCAAATGCAAGATGATCGCAGGATCCAAGGGTAAAGAGCCGGCTGAAGAGCAGACCAAGTCAAGTAGGGCTCAGAACGAAGCTAGAGTTGACGGTTGTGAGAATGAGGAGCCAAGGGTTCTTGAAAGAAGGATGGGAGCAGGTCGATACCATTTTGATCCTTATGTTTGGGGTGAGCCTGAGTATCACACAAGGAAGCTGTACTCAAGCGTTAATGGACTTCAGAAATGGTGCAAATGGCAAGACAAAACAATTCGCAAACTAGTCGACTGTGTGAGGAAACTAAAGAAAAAGGTGAAGAAGCTCAAAGCGCCGGCCTCACCAGAAAAAGACTCGACCACTTCACCTGCACCAGTCACAAGAGAAGAGGTGGGAGAAAGCTCAACAGCTCGTGACCCTGAGTTCCCACCGGGAAAAGAAGACTGGATCAATCCGGCCACCGCGTTGTTACCAGATTCACCTGAGAGCAGTCCACCTAGGGAGCCAACACCATCTTGCTCCACCTCCAATCCCCCGTATTACGTGGGATCCGACCTCAGCGATTCAGGTAACCTCTCCAAACATTTGTACATATGCATCTTGTTCATATCATTTCATTTTGCTTTTTTTTTGCTTTTGTTTTTCACTCCTTTCTTGCACTTTGATAACACAAGGGGCTGTGTTATTTAAGTGTGGGGGAAGAGTTGTGTCTACTAATCTTGTTTCCTCTGTTCTTATTTTCTACTTTGAGTCTTGAGTCACATTCTTGCATGCATTCATGTAGATGCATCTCATCTAAGTGCATATAATATTCAAAAAAAAAAAAAAAAATCAAAAAACAATTCACAAAAAAATGCTCATGTAGTTGCATTCTCATTTTTAGGATTGAGTCTAGTTGCATAATCATATAGGCTGCATCAATGCAAGGGAGTGATGATAGGTATTTCCTTGAGAGAATATAACTTTAAGAATTCGGTTCACTGCCCTAGTCTCTAGTTCTCTGATGCATGTAAACAAGAAAAAAGTCAAGACTAATCCATGGTTTGAACTTGCTGAGTGAATCAAGCTTTGATTAGTTCCAGCCTTATCTAAGTGAGAACCATAATTTGACAATCTAATTATCATTTTTGTGCATGTCATTGTGAACTCATGGGTACCCTTAAAATATTTGAGCTCTCTTATCCTTTTTACCACTCTTTGCTATCTCAAATAGCTGTTCTCTCATCTTGAGACAGTTCCCTGCCTTGAACCAAACCTTCCTTGAAGCCTGAAACACTATAGTGAGAGATGTGAGGCCTTTTTCTGAATAAAATTGACAGAAAGCGTTGGGTTAAGGGTGACAAGAGTATAGTTTCATGTAGATCTTGCTCTGCATCACTGAGTGAAAAAGAGAGAGTTTTGAGATGAGAACCAGGGGATGGAAAAGAAAAGAAATTGGTTTGGGGTCTGCTATTTAAAGAAAGAAAAGCTCTTGTATTTTGAAAAGAAAAGTCTAGCCTCTAAGTAAAAAGAAAAGAAAAGAAGCCAAAAGGCTCAAGTGTTTGAAAAGAAAAGAAAGAGGCTAGACAGTGATAAATGAGCTAAGTGAAAGGTTCAGACCCCAAAGCCTGAATTTGAAGATGACAAGATAAGTCCCCTGGTGAGAAAAAAAGAGCGAGAGTGAAGTGAGGAGTGGGTTAATCAAGCAATGAAAGCCTTGAGAGAAGAGTAGCTAGGGTGTGATCTTCATTAGTGTTGAGTTAAGGTGAAAGACCAACTTGGGGCATTGGGTAGATGGGATTCTAGTCTTGTATGCACCAGTTGCCTTTTACCCTTAGCCTTCTGTTAAAGTTTATTCCTTCTTGAGTGATCCTTTGAGCTGCATTGAAACCACAAGCATTGAATGAGATCATCTTTGTCTCATAACCCTGTCCCAAGACAAGTGAGTTCACATGATTTGCATAAGCATGATCCACATGAGCTTAAATGAATGTCAAAAGGTTGGAACTATGGCTGTTTGTGAAAACTTAAGCCTTGAGCTTTATTCATTTTATGATGAGTATGGCAAAAGTTTTGTGAGTAATCTTGTTTGCACTGCATTAGCAACTAGGACAATGAGCCTTGAACTCTTTTAGTGATACACTCTCTCATTAAGGAATATAAACTCCCAATGCATCCAACCTCTTTTTCTCATTTGCTCTTTTTGCTTGAGGACAAGCAAAGGATAAGTGTGGGGGAGTTGATATGTTCATAATTTGCATCATTTAGGTTGTACATTTCATTCCAAATCATATCTTATTTCATGCATTTTAGACCTTTAGGTGTTGTTTTAGGTCCTAGGGGTTGCATTAGGTCTCAATGAGTCTTTGCATGGTTTGGAATGTTTATCAGGTGTATTTGGAACTATTTGGAGCTGAAAAGGTGAAACCAGGAAAAGAAATGGTGATTAAAGCTTTAAAAATGGTGAAAACAGCCTTTTGGAGGTTCTCGGCGCTGGCCTGTACCGCAGGAAGCTTTTTCTCGGCTATTTTCATGTACCGCAGGTGGATTTCTCGGGTAAAACACGTACCGACCGCTCAAGTTTCTCGGCCAAAATTTCCGGGTGCAGATACATATCTGAAATCGCGTTACCGGAATATCTTTCCGGCCTATTCAGCCTCTGGGGTATAGATCTCAGAACAGTTAGAATTCAGGAGCTTGGAGCAGCGAGCTGAAAGATACGGCCACCGGAAGACAGACCTCTCTCGAGTCCATTCCAGAGCAATCCGATACGTTTGGAAAGATCGCCTGTCCGGGGAGTTTTAACGTCCGATTCAGATTACAGGGTCTTCAGCAAAGTTGGAGATGATCTGGTCACGGATCCAGAGCACGTGGATTCATTGGATTTGGGGTCGTGAGTATAGAGTTAAGCTCACCGGAAGATACACCTGTCTTGCAACGGTTTCAAGACCGATCCGATGAGTCACAATGATCGCGTGAGATGATGCCTTTCCAGTCTGATTCAGTTGCTGAGGACTTTATCACGATTCAAGATATTTAGGTTCTCTTTCCAGAACATATGAGATCATCCAGTGTGGAGCTATGTGCTGAAAGATACAGTCTCCGGAGTGAATGCTGGTCCAAGAGCTTCTTGTTGATCGTTTCGATGCACTGCAGAGATGAGCCGCCTGGGGAATTTTCCACTCCCCGAGCACCAAAGGTCTCTTCAGCAAAGGTTGAGCTTGACAAGTCATCTTTCTTGTGAACTTCGTTTGAAGTTATTTGGAGTTGCGAGCTGTGAGTTCCGGAAGGCGGGAGACAGGCATGTCAATCAGGCATCTAAGAGTTGATTTTATGCTAAGTGTCACACTCTGACACGGTGAGAACGCCACCGTCTCGGGTTAGTTGTGGCGTGATATGACATCTCTCGGGATTTGACATGGTTACAGTGACACGGCCATACACTTAGCCGTGGCAACATCCGAGGCTTGCTAAGAAGACAAAGGCTCATGACACGGGGATAATGCCATGGTTTACACTTGACCGTGGCAAGATGCTGCTTCAGAATGCCAACCTTCGACGAATGACACAGGCAAGAGACATGGCCTACAACTGACCGCGACAAAGGCTTAAAGGGCTTGACACGACCAAGATGCCACAGCGAATCATCAGGCCGTGGCAATCACCGAATGTTCCACTCCTTTGCCACGCTTAAAAGACACGGGCAAGGCAAGACCACGGAAATCAAAGATGATCATTGTCCAAACCCAGAAAGAACATGACACGGCCGTGCATCACGGTCGAAATCAAGCCGAAGCAGCTTTATTCTTCAAGAACATCCGTTTGATCTTTGATACGGTCACTTTGCCACGGTCTGGCCAAGAATTATCTGACCGTGGCTAACCTCATCTTCACCCATCAAGGTCGGGTCAGGACCCGGTTTGTTCTGGGCTGACCCAGTTTGTTTAAGGAACTATAAATACCTTTTTAGGGTTTTACCCTAAGGACTAAGCTTTATTCTCCCTAATTGCTTTGCCTCTTTTGTGTAAGACTCCTTTTTGAAGAGAAATATCTGATTTTAAAAGTTTTAATCAAGAGATTCAAAGATCAAGAGTGTGTTTAAAGCTGCAATCCATCATTATCTATCATCTCTACCTTCATTTCCATCCATTAATCATGCTTAACAACACATCTTGCAAAGGATTGATTGTGTTAAGTATGATTAGTGAGTAGTCATCTAATGAGGTTCTAGATGTAGGTTAGGGTGCTAAAGTGTTAGATTAGGGATGCTGACCCTGAAGTATCTGCTGTAGAACCCCACTTAAGTCCGAACCCATCTGTTGACCCTGCTGCTGCTATTGTCCAAAACCAGGTGGAAACTTGTTCATAGGTGGGTGACTAGTGAAGTTATTCCCTTGGTTCTGCTGAGGTTGCTGAACATATTGCTGAGGATGCTGAACATACTGCTGCTTGCTTTGAAAGTTCCCCTGAAACTGATTCTTTGGAACATAGCTTTGCTGAGCTTGTTGAGAGGGATAGACCTGATATCCTTTGCTACATTTGGATTTCTGTATGACAAATTCTGATTGTTGAAGTTGTTATACCTCTGGAACTTGTTTTGATTTCCAATGTAATGCAGCTCTTCTATTGTTAGACCCTCCTCATTCACATTCTCAATGCAAGGAGTTTGTTCATCAAACTCTCCAACAAAATGTAATGGCTTCTAAGTAGCTACTAGTACCTTATCCAACTTGCTTTGCAGCTCTTTGATGTCCTTTCTCATCCTTTGTTCTTCACTAGAGCCTTCTCCTCTATTGGCTCTATCATAGTCTTCACCATATGTATCATTGCTCATAGCCTAGTTATCCACCAACTCCATTGCTGCATTGATTTCCTTGGCAAGAAAGTTTCCATTGGAAGTTGTATTAATTTGGTTTCTTATCTTGGGTAGAGCTCTTCTGTATAGTGTACTGAGTATTGAAGCCTCAGAAAAACCATGATGAGGACACTGATTGATGTAGCTCTTAAATCTTTCCCATGCTTCCCCAAAGGTTTCATTGTTGTGTTGGGTAAAGCTTGAGATCTGATTCCTCAGCTTGGCAGTCCTTGATGTGGAGATAAACCTGGAGAGAAAAGCTTGCTTACACTGCTCCCAAGTTTGGATGGAACCCCTTGGCAGATTTTTTTCCCACTTATGAGCTTTGTCTCCCAAGCTGAAAGGGAACAGTCTTAACTTGAAGCCATCCTCTGATACCCCATTAATCTTTGTCAGATTACAGACTCTGTCAAATTGATCAAGGTGATCAAGTGGATCCTCCATAGGAAATTTTGAATTCTGCACCATATTGAGAAGTGATGCCTTGACTTCAAAATTGTTGTTTTGGACTGGTGGAGCTTGGATTCCTGTTCTGTTTTGATGTGCATTAGCTCTGTCATTTTCTCCAACAAAGACAGGATTTGGCTCTTGATGCCTGGGAGATTGTGGGTGGGGTTGTTGATTGATCTGATGCCAGTTCTGGTTCTGGTGTCCCTGAGCTTGTCACTGATGGACCTTACCTTGTAGAACCTGAACTCCAATCCCATGAGCTCCAATACCAACTCCCTGACCTTCAACATTTGCTTGAGCCTGATGCTCATTTCTGGCAGCTTGGTTTTGGTTCACTTGAGCCAGAAGCTCATTCCTTGCAGCCATGTTTTCGTTCACATAAGCTTGTTGCTCGTTCCTTGCTGCTTGTTGTTTGTTAACCTCAGCTTGAAGCTATTCCTGCTGTCCTTTTTGTTCCATATTCACAACCAGACCCTCAGCTCTAAATCTTCTTCCTCTTCTCTCTAGCAAATTGATGTCGTCAATGAAGGGAATAAGACGCTCACAGCTTCTGGACCTTGTTCTAATGTACCTGGAACTCCAACGACAAAACATAAAAGGCTTATCAGTAAAACAAAAAGAAAAATGCTTGATCTCAAGATTGATTCAAAAACCAATACTAGATGCAATCACACAATGGCAATGGCGCCAAATCGAAACAAGATCTTTTTTCAGTTCTTGTGGGTTTAATTCCCCAATGTCTTTGTAATATAAGGGGTGTCAATCCAGTGTGAGATATCAAGATACCAGAATGCATGAATTCAGTCTTAATCCAAGCAAGCAATGAGTTGGTTTTGTAACAAGTGGTGAAATTGCAATTAAAGTAGTGTAAACTATGATCAAACAAAGCAAAACAAGCAATGACAAAATGATGATGATATGAAAA
Organism: Eutrema salsugineum; assembly: GCF_000478725.1. Lineage (NCBI taxonomy): Eukaryota > Viridiplantae > Streptophyta > Magnoliopsida > Brassicales > Brassicaceae > Eutrema > Eutrema salsugineum. The sequence goes on from NW_006256895.1 coordinate 6,537,352, forward strand.
TGATGAAAACAAAGGTTCTAGACATGATAGTTGATCAGGGTGCATTGGTGCTAAACTAGAGAGTTAATGACAAACAATCAAGCATACCAATCAACTTAGAACTCAAATGTAGACTAATCCTCTCATGAAGGTATTAATCTTTATACTAATCCACTTTCAAACCCAATTCCCATTAGAGAAATATGAATCAGTAAGCATTATTAATCAGCTCTAATATGTCATTAATGCATTAAAAAATCATTCCCATGATGAACAAAGCATAAACCTCTAATTAGCTGGTTCAGGCATTTCATCAAACACCTTTTGAGTGGTGAGATGCCTAAGCTCTAGACCAAAGTGATTATTAGAGATTTAGCATTAGGAATAGCTAATTAGAGAAACTAAAATGCATGATCTAACTCCTAAACTTCCTAATCTAACACATTTGCACCCTAATCTACATATCTAGAACCTTATAAAGAGATTACTCACTAATCATAATCAACACACTTAATCTTTCGAAAAATGTGTTGTTAATCATGATTAGATGCTTTAAATGATGAAAAGAGATGATAAGATGTAAAGAACAGACTTTAAATTGATTAAACTCAACGAATATTCTTCGCCAATGATGTGTTTTTCACACAAGAGGCAAGTTCCAAAATAAGATAAAATGTAAGTAGGGTTTTCAGCACCAAAATATACTTATAGTCAAGGTCAACGAACCGGGACAACCCAGGACAAACCGGGTACTGACCCACTCTTCTTGGGTTGCTGGAGCCATGCCTTGGTGTCTTGAAGAACAGCCATACCGTGGCCACACACCAAGGGGTCTTGAATCTTGGTTGAAATGTGAAGAACATTTCAAGAACATGTGTGAGTTTTGGTTTTGATCCAGCTAAGCCCTTCAACTGTTAAGCATTCTGTTCTTGATCTGGGTTGTCATGACAAGGGGCCTCGGGGTCATACATACCGAGGGGTCAGACCGAGATGTTGAACATTTCACTCGTGTACGACATGCCTTGGGGTAGTGTGTCCGAGGGGTCAGACCAAGGCATTGGGTATGTCATTCGTGTAAGTGTTGCCTCGGTGTGTCCCGGCCGAGGGGTTATGCCGAGGGATCATGTAAAGGAGAGCCTCGGGGTCCTGCATGCTGAGGGGTTATACCAAGGCCAGCTCTAACACTTGGGAAAATTCAGATTAAACCCCATAGATGCTCCCAGCCTTATACTTAGTTGTTTGGAGACTAGTATTCCAAACAAAACATGCCTCGGTGTTGTGTGACCGAGGTGTCAGACCAAGGTATTGATCAAAAAGCCAAACAAATTGATAAAGGTAATCATTTAGTGAGGATCCCGAGCTCGAATATGCGTAAGTATGATTAGCTAACTCTCGCCACCCTAATCAACAAATCGCTCAACACAGAAGTTAACTCGTGCTCTCATGCTGCAAATAAGATAATGCATTAAAAACATAATTCGTCCACGCTCGCGATTCTCTATAGGTAGCTTTCGTCTTCTATAACGATTTCGCTCGATAACCTCTAGGTCTGGTAATTCCATACAACACTCTCGTGGCTCCAATTACTGAGATCAATTTCTAAGCGGTTAGCAACAGAAACAACATAGGGAACAAGAATGAACAAATGACTCCTAGAAGATTAATAGCCCTAAATCGAACAAAGCATATGATCAATACATGAAATTCCCTTTGAAAAATCCCTTAAAAACCCAACTGGGAAATTACTCAGACATAGCTGAGTTTAACATCACAAAAGTATTTAGAATTTCAGAGAAATGAAATAGACAAAGGTTAGAATCAAAGAACAGATTGAAGCAGGAGGGCAGATGGTGCCCCTCTCGATGGCTCCTCTTCACGGTGAGTCTCTCTCTCTATGGTTCCTGGTGAAAACGCGGCACACCCTTATAAATGACTAAAAAGGGGTTTATATAGTGTCTTGAGTCCTTGGAAACGCCTAGGACTTGCGGGAATAATGACGGGAGTGACTTAGGCTTTAAAATGGGCTTCTGAGGCTCGGAAATGAGCTCCCCGCGGTCTAAAATTTCGCACCCCTGGTGGATGATGTTTTGGTCGCGGGTGAGCTTCCGACTGTGTTGAATTGCCTTCCGTGCATCGACCATATCTGGAGATCTAACCGTTGGATTGCTTTGATTCTACTTGCATTGGAAATCTGGTTGCCTCCTCTATCGTGTGCCAAAATTTAGGGATGATCTGACGGTGGGAAGGCTTCCATTTTGGTCTGAATTTATCCAAAGTTGTGCTTTTTGTTCCCAAGTGCATTCCTTTTGTCAAAATATCCTGAAAATTCTTTTGAGATTCTAAAACATGGAAATCACTTAAAAAGCCTGCTGAGCACATTTTACCGAGGTTTGCAACCATAATACAAACTTTCACTTGATACAACTAGCAATGGAGATTTTGGACAAAAGACGATAGCCCAAGGAAGAGCCCTCATCGAAAATTTGGCACAAGCCAATAGCAATGATTGTCCTGAATACGATCGCTCGACGAAGCAAACCGAAACAGACAACAAGGAGATAATCGAGTTGAAGAACATGATGAGCCAGCTTTTGAAGTGCAACAATCGCCCAATCCATGCTTGTGAGACCAACAATGGCGCAGAAGATGAAGGACCTAGTGATATTGATCACATTAATCAAGGCTTTCAAGAAGAAGAGGTGAATTATGTAGGAGCACAAGCACAATACCCAAACCGCTTCAACAATGGTTTCAACAACAACTTCCAGAATGCAAATTACAACAATCTCTACTACCGCAATCCAAATGTGGAGAATCCTCAAGATCAGTACTACCCACCACAGCAAAAATCCTTCCAAAACAAGTTCCAAGGTGGAAACTTCGGAGGGACAGGAGCTTATCAACCGCGACAGCCATATAACTACCAAGGTACGGGTTTTAACAATCAATTTGTACAACAGCAAGGATTCACGACGAACCAGCTAGCTTCACAAATTGGTAGACTTGAACAGTCCATCCAACAGCTCGTTATGACGAACTAAAAAGCATCTAAAGACATGAACGTGAAGGTTGATTGCATGTACAATGACCTGAACGAGAAGTTTGAAGCTTTATCTTCGCACGTCAAAAAGCTAGACGTGCAAGTTGCCCAAGCAGCCGACTCTATGAAGAGGCAAAGTGGAGTTCTTCCAGGAAGAGTTGAAGATAACCCTAAGAGGTTTTGCAACGCCATAACCACACTGCCCGAAGAAGAGGCCAGAACCGATGGAAAGAAAGAAGAAACCCCAATCTTTGTACCACTTTACAAGGATGTCGATGCCAAGAAGCCACCATTTAAGGTACCTCAACGATCACCGTTTCAAAGGCTTACAAAAGCCGACGGTCCGGGACGTTTTGTTTTCCAATGTTTCATTTCAGGAATCAAGTTTACAGACTGCCTGTGCGATTCCTGAGCCAATGTCAACATCAAGTCAAAGACATTTGCCAAAAAATTGGGCATAAAAACCTTAAGGACATCGAAGGTTAAGGTTGTCTTTGGAGATTCATCTCAAAAAGATACTGAAGGGGCAATTCATGATCTACAAGTTCTAGTGGGAGATAAGATACTGAAGGGGCGATTCACGACAGTGACGTAGTCATATCGCCGTACTCTAGCTCTAGAACCCTATATATCGATATCCGTCAATCCCAATCTATCTACCCTAGTGTTAAAACCGATTATGATCCCTGTAGAGTTCCCAAAAGCTCAGCCTTTTTAGCCATAGTTTACAAACCAATCGATTTTTACTTGCTTATTTAGATCTGAATTTCAATTGCTTTAGTTCGATATTTTGCTTGCTTTATTTCCTTTCCATTCGATTTTTCTACTTGTTCCTTAGGATAGATTTATTTGCTTTCTTTTGTTTTAGTTTAATCCGTGAAAAACAACCAACCTCTAAAACCAATCTAGTATAGACATAAAGTTAGAAACCGTAGGAGAATACCAGACACACAAATCTCTGTGGATTCGATCCCAAAATACTACAACTGATTAGCTGTGCACTTGCGGCTTTCATTTGTTTTTGTTAAGGGTAAAACTTGTTCCCTCACGCATTTGACACGCATCAGAAGTGTCCGATGCATCTAGAGGCCTCGCATAAGTGGTGAATTGTTGGCATATAGAAACTATGCTAAGTTTATTAGATCACTTCCGCATGTGCGAAGGGCATGCTTGTTGTTGCATTTGCTGGTTCTTGAGACTATGTGCTGGGTGGGATCTAATGTGTGTTTCAGACCCCCGGAGCTCACTGAGTATTGCTAGAATACTCATGACTCAAGTTTTTTTGCAGGTGTCCCTTAGTCGAGAATAGCTCGGAGAGGCGGGACGATAGGTGGCCGGAGTAGATTTGGCTTAGTTTCTGTAAAACACGGTTGAAAAGTACGTATGTAGTATCTTTTGGGTAATAGGCCATGGCCAGCACTATAATAATCATTTTGTACAACTATGTTTTAAACTCGTATTTATATAAAGTATATTTTAATAAAAATCAGGCTTGTGCTAATGATATAAGTTAGTCCAAGCTGAAACAACTCAAGACTAAGAAACGGGTTGAAAAGCCTTAGGTCTTGGTCGAGAGGCATGATTTCGGGAAAGGTCTAGCTTAAGTAGTATGGATTACTATGGCCGGACTGTCTCCATTATCATTTCTGTGGCACTCTGGGTTCTTTCTATTCGTAGATCGAATCGGGGGTGTTACAGTTCGAGTGGTACCTAGTAGCTTTGAAAGTCTGGCCCCAAAGAGTATGATGGATTTTATGTGTAACCAGATGGTGTCTCCCAAGATTGCAGGCTTGGCTCCTCAAAAACGGTTTCAGGGTCAACCCAATCTGCTTTGCCGTATGGTACCAATGCTGTGCAAGTGGTGGAGTTCTCTCCAACCTCTTCTTGGTGTCTTGGTGAAACTCGTGGTGGAGATCCTTCCTTTCAAGGGTTCTCAAGCTTCTTGATTCTCTTTTTCATCTCCTTGATACACTTAGCCATCTTGTGTATCGTTTTGTCATAATACTTGCACCATTGCTGAAGGATACAAATCTTTTTCTAAGCTCTAAACCTTGAGGTGCCTGGCTCTTTCAAATTGTGATCATCAAAGTGGTATCTGTTCCCTCCATAGTGTTTCAGAGGTGGAAGCATACCATCATTTTCAGCACCAGCAGCATTAGCAGCACCATCTTCAGCAGCTGCTTTCTTTCCCTTGGAAGCTTCTTCTTTGCAAGCTTTCTTGTACTTGAGAACTGGTGGGTCAGTTTGAACATTGTAGAGCTCTTCCTTTAGCAAATAGAAGTGGATATTGCGCTTCTCTTGGACTGTGGTGAGGGAGGGATTGGGAAGAAGGACTTGGAGTGGCTCATCTATGAAGTTCTTGAAGTTGTAAGCCAGCTTGGCGCCAAATCTTGCATAGATCTGCTTCAATAATCAGATCAAACCTTACCTTACTCTCCTTGAACCTGTATCCCTTTGCCTTCAGAATCTTTGTCACAACCCAACCATGGCTCAGCTTCACATCCTTCTTCTTTGAATCCCAAATGGTCTCTTTGTAGGTCATCAAAGCTCTTGCTAGTTGAGAGGCAAGGCAAGGTGTGTGAGAATATCATTCATAAGGCGTCCCAATCTCATAAGTTGGCATCAAGGGTTTCAGTCCCACACCAAGGAGGTTCAGATCACTTTTATAAACTCTCCCAACATCAAGCTTAAAATAAAGGCTAAGAGCAAGGATCTTGTGAACATATCTCAACACTGGGCTTCTGATCCAAGAAGTCCTAGATACACCAGCTCTACACTTCCCAAATGCAATTTCTCCCCACAAAGTTTGAAGTTGTTCCTTGTAAAGACCAATCTGGTTGGAGAGAGGTGTGTTTTCAGGTGCAGAGAACCCAAATATCTGAGCCAACTCCTTGAATGTGACCGTGTAGACTTTTCCTTTAACCTCACACTTTATATATCCAAGACCCTGCCCTTGAATCATTCTTGGATCCCATGACAAAAACATAAAGGCATCAAAAGAAGCCAAAAACTCTTGAGACTCCTCTTCATAAGCGATTTCCCTCAGTTCCAAGAGAGATTAAATACCCATGTTTCCAAGCAAAGTCTTGACATCTTCATAGATACCAATATTCTATAAAAATTCCACATCAGGGAACCGCCCTTGCTAGATCCCAAGCTGCTGAAACTTGGCCAAATAGTCACGTGTCTCTGGTTTGCTTTTCTTGGCCTTCTTGGCCGCTTCTTGAATGGCACCTTGAGAACCCCCAGCTGAGCTGCTTGAACCACTCTCGGTCTGCCCACCATCAGAAACCACAGCCAATTGTTTTCCTTTCTTCTTGGAGCTAGAAGCAATCACCAAAGCTTTTTCCTTATTCCTTGTTCTTTTTGGCGCTTGTTCACCTTTTCCTTGCTTTGTACCCTTTTTGGTGCTTTTTCCATTTCCTTTTGGCTTTGAGGATTCTGAGACTTAGAGAAAGTTTAAGAGAGAGAAAGAAGTGAGAGAAAGCTGTGGTGCAAGTGTTTAGCGGGAAGCAAGTGCACAGCTAAAGTCAGGCAAATGGTCGATAAGCCGTAGGATAGAACCTTTCTATTTAAAACTTGTCCTAGACTTGATTCTTATTTAGATCCGAAGAAATATCGACGTCCTGCACCGACTGAAGCCTGCTCGGTATTGATCCCCTGAAGCTATCCTTAACGCCGCACCAAGGTGAGTTCAGCCGGTATAGCGCCTCGGTGTAACCGCTCTCAGATTGCCGAAGAAATATCAACTTCGTGCACCGGCCAAAATCACCTCGATACATTCTCGCTTCATGACGTTTTTGTGGGCCTTTTTGGGGCCAAAACCTAGTTTGTCCTAGGTTGGCCCAGCAAGAAACCCTACCTATATATATGTTTTAGGCATTATCCAGCAGACTAAGTTTGATTCTCTTTGTTTATTTGCCTCTTTAGTGTAAAAACGAGTTTGATCAAGAGAAATCTAGCAGATTTAATCATCTTAAAGCTGTTTCTTATCATTTCTTCATCTCATCTTTACTTCTAATCATGATTAACATCACCTCTTGCAAAGGAAATGGTGTGTTCATCATGATTAGTGAGTAGTCTTCTTTTAAGCTTCTAGGTGTGTAGATTTAGGGTGCTTAGATGTAGATTAATGATTGTTTAAGCTTAGATTCTCTTCCCCTTTCCTTAGTTAGCTGATCCTAATGCTAGATCCTTGCACATCACTTGGGTCTAGAATCTGGGTTTTTCATGCAACAAAGGTGTTTGATGAAATGCCTGAATGAAAGCTAACTAAGGGTTTATAGCGCCAAATTGATAGTAGGTTTTTAGCCCACTACGGTCAATTAACCTCTTGTGTTGTAGCACTTGAGGGTCAATCCAAATGGAGAGATTCTAGACACCAAGACTATGAGGATCAATTCTTAATCCAAGTCTAATATTCAGATGAGTTTGTAACCAAGATTATCTAAAAGCATATAATAAAACAAAGCAAGAACAAACAAGTAGTAATTAAGAACTAAACAAGTAAGACAAACAAGCAAAGACTCAAATTCAAATAAAGGTAAAGCTAAACCTCTAGATGTGATCATTGATCAGGGTGCTTCAAATGTTAATTCATGATGCTAAGCAAACAATGCAACACTTGCAAATCTTTAGTCTAGATTTCTAATTCAGATTAATTCTTTCTCATGACAGAAATCCCTTTGCAAATTACTTAATCAAGACTAATTCCCATTAGTGAATAAGCAATCAACAAGCATGAGGTTCCAAATCTAATATGACCAAACAGCCTCTTTGTGCATAAAATAAGAGCTAAGAAAGACTGAATCTTATACAGAAAGATAAAGCAAGCATCACATGATCTCAAATTCCAATTAACTTAGAACTCAAACCAAGATCATTTCTTTCCCAAAACAATGACCACTATACTAATCAGCATTCAAACCTAACTTTCATTAGTGGTAATGATGATCAATATGCATTAATAAACAGTTCTAATATGTCATTTATGCTTCAAACAAACATTCCCATGGCATTCAAAATATAAACCCTTAAGTTAGTTCATTCACACATTTCATCAAACACCTTTGGTGCATGAAATGCCTATGAACCCAGATTTCACTTTCTCAAGGAAATAAGGCATTAAGAGCAGCTAACTAAGGAAAGGAAATGAGAATCTAGAACCTAAACATCACAAATCAAACATATAAGCACCCTAATATACGAGCAGAATTGTGTTGGTGTAGCGCTCGATATATTTTTGGCTTTTGAGCTCCCAAAATCCAAGAAAAACCGTCAAGGGATCAAGGTCATATCGACCAAATTCTGGTCGGTATTCTTCTCGATATGAATGCAAACCGCTTGCACCAAATCCTTCATAACTCCCAGCTCGCTGGTCCAAACCTTGATCGATAAACTCCATGAGCCAGATGGCTTCTTCAGATACAACTTTGGTAAAGGATTTGGGTTCAGATGACGTCGTCAAGGGCTCCGTTCCACCGGTTCTTTGATGCGCGTTGCTTTGGTCCTTTATCCGCTCCGAGACATGTACTGCTTCTTATCGCCGTAACTTTCAGCTCAAAACTTCAAATAAGACGATCTGAAATGTTCTGGAAACTAGACACGACGATCTTAATTCTTTATGAAGACTCCGGAGGCTGAATCCTGGTCACAGTCCTCCTTCTCATGTGATCAAGTTGAGGGATCGTCGGCTCCATAACACTTGTCCGAGTCTGATGCACATAAGGTGATGGTCTCTCCATGGCTTTTGTCCCAATTGCTCCCAATTAGCTCCAAATGACCTGTAAACACTCCAAAAGTGCAAAACTCTCTAGGACCTAATGCAATTCCTAACTAAAGACAAAAGCAAAGACAAATATATGTAAAACTACCTAAATGTATGCATAAGACTCAATATTTGGACAAAAATGCAATCCTAAACATGACAAAATATGAGTATATCAACTCCCCCACACTTGTCCTTTGCTTGTCCTCAAGCAAACAAGAACAAATGAGAGAGAGAGGTTGAATGCATAGGAGTTCATATTTCCTTTGAGAGAAGTGACCACTAAGAGAATTCAAGTTCATGCTCAATATGCAAAGCAAAACCATACGTTGGTGTATCAACTCAACAGTAATCTCCACAAGTTCTCCTATTGATCAACTCAACAGTAATCTCCACAAGTTCTCCTATTGATCAACTCTTTAACATTTATTAAGCTTTTTACCAAGTGGATCAAATGATGCATTGTTTAAACAAACAGGGTTTGGCTAGGGTGAGGTTGTGAGACTAAAATGATCTCATTAATGCCTGAGTGGGTTCAATGCAGCAAAAGGATCTCTCTATGAATTACCAAACTTTGGCAGAATGCTAAAGGTAAAAGGCAACCTATGCATACACCCACCCCACACTCTACTTAAAGTTTCCTCACTTGCTTACTTTTCACACTCATTCTTCTCTCAGTAGGGGATTCTCTTTTCCTTTTCATACACAAGTCTTGGAGTTCAAACTTTACACATTCATTTGTAACATCTAGCCTCTTTTTCTTTCTTTTTTACAACATTTGAGCTCTTTGGCTTCTTTTCTTTTTCTTTCACTTAGAGGCTAGACTCTTTCTTTCCAAAACACTAGAGTTCACTTTCTTTGAATCAAAACTTCAAAGACTAATTTCTTTTCTTTTCTATACCCTAGTTCTCACCACTCTCCTTTTGTTTCCACTCATCTCTCCTTTTTCCACTCACCAAAAAGTATTCCCCCACACTTATTTCTCGCCAAATCTCTCGGTTCCTTGATGATGGAACAAACCACTCAATGAGAATTGCCCTTGTCGCCCTAAACCTAACACTTTCTGTTAAGTTTGGTCCAAGGTGGCCTCTCAATCACACACAAACAATTGGCTTGAAAGAAGGATGGGTTCAGGGTAAGGAAAACTGATCTATTATGCAGATTCAGCTATTTGAGCTAAGGAAGAGGATGGTAAAAACAGGATTCTAGCTCAAATATGTATATTGGTATCCACAAGCTTATTCAAACAATGCACCAAATGATAGTTTCAAGTCAAGTTCAAGGTTTTCACTTATTAGAGTTGAGTTCAATTAAAACTTGCTTCTCAGATTCAGATGATTTCAATCTTTGCAAGCACAGAAATCATTTCACAAGCATATTTGGTCCAAATTCTCAAAGTGATGTACTCTCAAGAAAAAACTATCATTACTCCCAGCAAGATGCAACCTATATGATGCAAGCTACATGAACATTTTTGTTTTGTGAAAATTTTTCAGATTTTTTTTTTTTTTTTGGTTTTTAAATGCACTTAGATGAATGCAAAATGAGACTCAAAGTGAAAAGGAAAATAAGAGCAGAATAAACATGATTAGTAAACACAAAACTCCTTGCGCTAGAAGGAGGGGCATCAAGATTGATGCCGGCAACTGCGCCAATTGATAAGTAAGAATTTTTAGGTTCTTAAAGGGTTATCAATCCATTTGCTGTTGCAGCATAAAGGGTATCAATCCAAATGTGTGGTAGTTAGGCACTAGTTTATGTAAAAAATTCTTAAGTCAAGTGAGACAAGAAAGGTTTTTTGGTGACACGAAACAAGAAAGCATATAAAACAAGAAACAAGTAAAGTAATGACAAATGAACTAAACAAAGCAAGATGATGGTACTTAAGCAAATGATGAAAGATAAGCTTCTAGGTGTGGTCATTGATTAGGGTGCTTTCAATGCAAAGTAATGATGCAAAACAACAATGCAACACTTGCAACTCTTTAGTCTAGGCTTCATGATCAGATTAATCAACTCTCATGACAGAACTCCCTTTGCAAATCACTTAATCAAGTCTAACAACTATTAGAGATAACCAAGCAATCAACAAGCATAATGTTCCAAGCCTAATAAGTGACCAAACAATCTCTAACAAAGAAAGACTGAATCTTTAACATAAAGACATAGCAAGCAATCACATGATCTCTAATCCAATCAACTTAGAGTTTAAAGCTAGATTAATCCTCTCATAAAGGTATTAATCTCTATACTAATCCATTTTCAAACCAAATTCCCATTTGTGAAATATGAACTAGTAAGCATTAAGAATAAACTCTAATATGTCACTTATGCAATTAACAAACATCATCATGGCATTAATGCATAAACCCTTAGTTAGCTTTCATTCAGGCATTTCATCAAACACCTTTGGTGCATTAAAAACCCAGATTCTAGACCCAAGTGATGTGCAAGGATCTAGCATTAGGATCAACTAACTAAGGAAAGGGGAAGAGAATCTAAGCTTAAACAATCATTAATCTACATCTAAGCACCCTAAATCTACACACCTTGAAGCTTAAAAGAAGACTACTCACTAATCATGATGAACACACCATTTCCTTTGCAAGAGGTGATGTTAATCATGATTAGAAGTAAAGATGAGATGAAGAAATGATAAGAAACAGCTTTAAGATGATGAAATCTGCTAGATTTCTCTTGATCAAACTCGTTTTTACACTAAAGAGGCAAATAAACAAAGAGAATCGAACTTAGTCTGCTGGATAATGCCTAAAACATATATAGGTAGGGTTTCTTGCTGGGCTAACCTAGGAAAAACTAAGTTTTGGCCCCAAAAAGGCCCACAAAAACGTCATGAAGCGAGAATGTATCGAGGTGATTTTGGCCGGTGCAGGAAGTCGATATTTCTTCGGCAATCTGAGAGTGGTTACACCGACGCACTACACCGGCTGAACTAACCTCGGTGCGGCGTTAAGGATAGCTTCAGGGGATCAATACCGAGCAGGCTTCAGTCGGTGCAGGACGTCGATATTTCTTCGGCATTTTGGCTTCCAAAAGCCAGCCAAAATCGTCAAGGTTCCAATGTAATACCGACCTGATTTTGGTCGGTACTCCTTCTCGATATGAATATAGACCGCTTGCACCAAATCCTTCCTATCTCCTTGCTCACTGGTCCAAACCTTGATCGGTCAACTCCATGAGCCAGATGGCTCCTTCAGCTCCAACTTTGTTGAAGGGTTCGGGTTCAGATGACGTTGTAAAGGGCTCCGTTCCACCGTTTCTTTGATGCGCGTTGCTTTTGTCCTTTATCCGCTCCGAGACATGTACTGCTTCTTATCGCCGTAACTTTCAGCTCACAACTCCAAATCGGACGATCTCAAGTGTTCTGGAAACTAGACTCGACCCTCTTGATTCGGTATGAATAATACAGATTCTCCATAAGACTTGTCCGAGTCTGATGCACATAAGGTGATGGTCTCTCCATGGCTTTTGTCCCAATTGCTCCCAATTAGCCCCAAATGACCTGTAAACACTCCAAAAGTGCAAAACTCTCTAGGACCTAATGGAATTCCTAACTAAAGACAAAAGCAAAGACAAATATATGTAAAACTACCTAACTGTATGCATGAGACTCAATATTTGGACAAAAATGCAATCCTAAACATGACAAAATATGAGTATATCAACTCCCCCACACTTGTCCTTTGCTTGTCCTCAAGCAAACAAGAACAAATGAGAGAGAGAGAGGTTGAATGCATGGGAGTTCATATTTCCTTTGAGAGAAGTGACCACTAAAAGAATTCAAGTTCATGCTCAATATGCAATGCAAAACCATACTTTGATGTATCAACTCAACAGTAATCTCCACAAGTTCTCCTATTCCTCAACTCTTTAACATTCATTATGCTTTTTACAAAGTGGATCAAATGATGCATTGTTTACACAAACAGAGTTTGGCTAAGGTGAGGTTATGGTACTAAAATGATCTCATCAATGCCTGAGTGGGTTCAATGCAGCAAAATGATCTCTCTATGAATGACCAAACTTTGGCAGAATGCTAAAGGTAAAAGGCAACCTATCCTTACAAGGGCAAGGACTCATCCAACCCCACACTCTACTCAAAGTTTCCTCACTTGCTTACTTTTCACACTCATTCTTCTCTCACTAGGGGATTCTCTTTTCCTTTTCATACACAAGTCTAGGAGTTCAAACTTTACACAGCTCTTTTTCACTTTCTTTTATAATCTCTAGCCTCTTTTTCTTTCTTTTTTAGAACATTTGAGCTCTCTGGCTTCTTTTCTTTTTTTTTTTCACTTAGAGGCAAGACTCTTTCTTTCCAAAACACTAGAGCTCACTTTCTTTGACTCAAAACTTCCAAAACTGATTTCTTTTCTTTTTCTATCCCCTAGTACTCACCACTCTCCTTTTGTTTCCACTCATCTCTCCTTTTTCCACTCACCAACAAGTATTCCCCCACACTTAGTTCTCGCCAAATCTCTCAGCTCCTTGATGATTGAACTTGACACTCAATGAGACTTGCCCTTGTCGCCCTAAACCTAACACTTTCTGCTAAGTTTGGTCCAAGGTGGCCTCTCAATCACACGCAAACGATTGACTTGAAAGAAAGATCGGTTCAGGGTGAGGAAAACTGATCTATCATGCAGATTGAGCTATTTGTGCTAAGGAAGAGGATGGTAAAAAAAGGATTCTAGCTCAAATATGTATATTGCTATCCACAAGCTTATTCAAACAATGCACCAAATGATAGTTTCAAGTCAAGTTCAAGGTTTTCACTTATTAGAGTTGAGTTCAATTCAAACTTGCTTCTCAGATTCAGATCATTTCAAGCTTTTCAAGTACAGAAATCATTTCACAAGCATATTTGGTCCAAATTCTCAAAGTGATATACTCTCAAGGAAAAACTATCATTACTCCCAGCAAGATGCAACCTATCTGATGTAAGCTAGACTAAATCCTAAAATGTGAATGCAGCTACATGAACATTTTTTTTGTGAAAATTTTTCAGATTTTTCAAAAAACATTTTTGGTTTTTTAAGGCACTTAGATGAATGCAAAATGAGACTCAAAGTGAAAAGGAAAATAAGAAAAGAACAAACATGATTAGCAAACACAAAACTTCTAAATTGATAAGTAAGAATTTTTAGGTTCTTAAAGGGTTATGAATCCCTTTGCTGTTGCAGCATAAAGGGTATCAATCCAAATGTGTGGTAGTTAGGCACTAGTTTATGTGAAAAATTCTTAAGTCAAGTGAGACAAGAAAGGTTTTTTGGTGACAAGAAACAAGAAAGCATATAAAACTCGGCTCCATAATACTTGTCCGAGTCTGATGCACATAAGGTGATGGTCTCTCCATGGCTTTTGTCCCAATTGCTCCCAATTAGCCCCAAATGATGTAGAGACGGCGGCCGTAGTGTTTGCTTTGGGGATATGGAGATCATATCTATACGGAGAGGAGGTGCAAGTATTTACAGACCATAAAGTCTAAAGTACTTGTTCACCGAAGCTGAATTGAATCTACGTCAAAGGAGATGGATGGAATTCATCACGGACTATGACGTACGAATCCAATATCGTCTAGGAAAAGCAAATGCAGTTGTTGACGCATTAAGTAGACAAAAAGTCCAGGTGGACATGGGGAAAGAGTTGGAAACTCTTAGTCAATAATTTAGGAATGTTAGTCTCGCAGCGATAAAAGGAGAATCAAGTGAACCATTAGGGTTCCAGGCAATAAACCAGGCGGGTTTGATTCAAAGGATCCAGGAAGCACAACAACGGGATGATGAGATGTGTAGAATCATGGAAGAGATTCAAGATCCAGAGAGAATGGACGTTTCTGAGCACCATATAGCTGAGGATGGAACACTTCTACTTAAAGGTAGGATAACAGTCCCTAATGAAGGCGGTTTACGGGAAGAAATTTTAAAAACAGCTTATGAATCGTTGCTGAGGATTCATCTGGGAAGTACTAAGAGGTACCGCGACATTCGAAAGTACTACCATTGGCCAGGTATAAAAAGTTCCGTAGCAAGATGGGTTGAACAGTGTCAAATCTGTCAGCGCATAAAGGCCGAGCACCAAGTACCGAGCAGCCTATTGCAGAGTCTACCTATACCAGAATGGAAATAGGACTCGATCGCAATGGATTTCATTGGAGGATTACCAGTGGGAAAGGGAAGAAATAATAACTAAATTTGGATTATCGTCGACCGGTTGACAAAGGTAGCACACCTGTTGGCAATTCGGGATACAGATAATGTAGAGATTCTGGCCGAAATCTACATTAATCGGATTGTGAAACACCACGGAATTCCAGCCAAGATAATCTCGGATAGGGATCCAAGATTCACAGCAAAGTTTTGGAAAGCTTTGGAAGGAGCATTGGAAACGGAGTTGAATATGAGTACAGTGTTTAATCCTGAAACAGATGGACAGACAGAAAGAACGTTCGCACACTAGAAGACATGCTTAGAGCGTGTATTGTGAAATGGGCTGGTATTTGGGAAGATTATATACCGTTGGTAGAATTTTCCTATAATAACAGCTTCCACGCGAGTATTGGCATGTCCCCATTTCAAGCACTCTATGGGAGGCCTTGTCGTACTTCGCTATGTTGGACGGAAGTAGGAGAAAGGAGGGTATTTGGACCAGAGATGGTAGATCATACCATAAAGGTCATACAGGAAGTACAAAGTAACATGAAGAAGGCCCAAGATAGACAGAAGAAGTATGCTGGTCAAAACCGGAGGGAAGTAAACTTTGAGTTGGGCGAACTCGTATATCTTAAAGTCGCAGCTCAAAAAGGAAAAGATTGTTTTGGAAAAGTTAGCAAGCTGGCGACGAGGTACATTGGACCGTATCGCGTATTGGTGAAGGTGGGAGAGGTGGCATACAGGTTGGAGATACCCGAAGATATGCACTTTCATCCAGTGTTTCACGTGTCTATGCCAAGAAAACACATTCCGAACCCGTACGCGATAGAGACGGAGCCCATCAGAAATCTGAGACCTAATCTCACCTATCCAGAAGGACCTATTAGGATAGGAATTAGGCGAGAAAGGAAGCTTAAGAGATACGATCCCGAAAATCCAAGTATTCTTGGGAAGACATAATAGAATGGTGGAAACGTGGGAGGATGAAGAGTGGTTCAGAGGAGAACATTCGGAACCAGAATTCTTCGAAGGTGAGACTGTCATTGAACTCGGAGGGCCATCTCAACCTTAGGAGAATTTGGGACGAATTCTAATAAGGAGGGGAAAAGATAATGACCCGGCAGTGAGAGTAGCGCGTCCGACGGTCAGGAAAATTAGCCGAGAAAAGGTTTAATCGAGAAAAATGATCCAAAATAGACATTTTAGCCGAGAGAATAAGTAAAGTCCGAGCGTATTGGAAATTGGCCGAGCGAGCATGCGCGATCCGACTGAGAAGCAAAGGTTGGCCGAAAGTAAGCTTCTAGATGGGTTAAGTAAGACGCCTGCTGGTAAAGAGGGCCACGTCCATATTAAAAGGAATAAGAGGTGAGGAAATGGTCGTGTGTCAAGGAACACATCACCACCCTAGACACCACTCATTTTTGATGAAAAATGAGGTGGTTAGGTAATACCTACCCAGCACCTTAGGATCATATAAATACTGCACCCATTTCCCTTCTTTGCTCATTTCAAAACTTAGGAAAAGATTAAGAGAGAGAAAGAAGTGAGAAAAAGCTGTGGTGCAAGTGTTGATCGGGAAGCAAGTGCGCGGCTAAAGTCAGGCGAGCGGTCGGTATGCCGTAGGATAGAACCTTTCTGTTTAAACCTTATCCTAGACTCGATTCTTATTTAGATTCGCGTGTTTAGATCTAAAGGAGTAGGAGCAAGTCGGCGGGAAAGGTGAGTTATGGTTGCGTGTTAACGGTTAGTCATGCAGGTCTGGATGAAATGGGCACGAAGGTGCTATTTTAAGCTAGTTATTTATATGAAAACGTATGAAGGTTATGAGTGTTGATTTCCAAGGTTTAAGTGAGAAACCATCTGGAAATATGAATGAAAATGGCGGATCCGTTTACATCGGTTAGAGACTGGGAGTGACCTTCGGGTACTGCGGTCTGGTTTATGTGTTGTTTGTTGCATTGAAGTGATGGGCTTACGGGCCTAGGGTTGTTTTTTAACAAGCCCGTTGGTCCTCCAAAATTTTTAAATTTATTAAACACTAGTGTCTGCAAGTGCACAGATGTACGTTGTAGGACTTAGGGTGTCGATCCACAGGGAGGATGTCTAATCTGCGATAAACAATAAACTGGGAAGTAAGCAAAGTCATAAACCAATAAAAGTTTTGGGGTTTTTGGTTAAGAATCCTAAACTAAACCTAATCTAATATGCACAAGAAATAAAATGCAATTTAGGATGAATTGTTAAAAGAACATCTAAAGCATATCGACTCAAACTAAAGACTCTTAAACTCATAGGTGGCGATTTAGACTTGTCCGGTTTACTCTAATCGATGTATGATGCAATTTCCAATTAACTTCCAGGCGATTTATCTTCATCTGTTTCTGGGAATCTGCATGGAACTAGAATAGACATATGTATGATTAACCAACTCTCGTCACCTTAATCAACTAATCACGTAGATCTAGCAATTAACTCTCGCTCTCATGCTAAACTTAAGATCATGCATTAGACATTGAATTCGTCTGCTCACATCTTCTCTACATGTAGCTTTCGACTCCTATAGCGACTATGTTCTTCTTAAGCTAGGTACGGATGATCTGATACAACACTCTTGTGTCTCTAATCGAACCTAGGCTCCGACAATAAGTCATGAATCTACTTTCATGCTTTATGAACAACTTAGAAGAGATGAGAGCCAGAATATTGTCTAGAACAATAGAAATCCTAATCAATATATATGCTTGTCGATATCTTCAAACAACTTGACTCTCTGGGACTAATCTACATGATGCAATGAATGATAAAAGACATAGAAGAATGCAAAAGAACGAAACAGAAAAGTTAATGAAATGGAAAGGAGAAAGAACAATGGATCTTGGGAACAATCCCCATCTCCATCTCCTAACCCTAGAAAAACAGAGTTTGGTGGCTCAAAATCTCATTACAGGAGCACACACCTGTTTAGGGCTGATAAACAATGTATTTATAGGGCCTAAGGTCTTCCAGGTCTCATTTAGGGCTTCTCTGAATAGAAATGGCGAAGTGGGTTTTAATGTTGATCCTTGTGGCTCGTACTAAGGCCCACCAGGGGTGAGAGTCTTCCAGTCTAGGTAAAACATGTGTTTCCCGCGGGTGAGAGTCTTCCGGGACTGGTGAACTGGGTCAACTTGTTCTCTATGTATCTTTTGATTTCACCGTTGGATATTTGTGATGTAAAGTGGTATGGAAAGCTGGTTGTCTCCTCATGATTTTCTCCAAATTTGAGCTGGATCGGACGGTGGGAAGGCCTCCATTTGTTACCAAGCCTATGACGGTCTGACTCTGAGCTGAAAAAGTGGATTTCTTCCATTTTGCCATCATTTTCTCTAAGTGTCCTGAAAAGAGCCTTGAAACTACAAATACATAGAAATCATAATAAAATTTCCTAAAACTAAGTAAAAACTTTGAAAAAACATTTGAAATCAGTTGTGAAAACAGGTCAAAATCGAGTGTTGTCACTAGAAATATAAATTAGAGATAATTTATATGTTCTTAGATAGGATGTAGTCGGCACGTTCCAAAAACCCAACCTTGATGGAAAGAGTCCATGCCAGGGAGGAAGACTCGGAGGGTCAGAGGGTAGCTCCCTTGGCAAGAGTACCGCCCAGATGGTGGTCTGAGGACATGTGATGTGCATTGAAGTCACTAGCTCGGGGTGAAGTCTCCAATCTGATCCTGTGTGGTGATGTGCGGGATGGTTGCAAAGTAGGGGGAAGTGTCCGATGCATCTAGAGGCCTCGCATTAGGGGTGAATTGTTGGCATATAGAAGCTATGCTAGGTTTATTAGATCTCTTCCGCGTGTGCGAAAGGCATGCTTGTTGTTGCATTTTCTTGTTATTGAGACTATGTGATGCGTGGGATCTAATGTGTGTTTTAGACCCCCGGAGCTCACTGAGTATTGCTAGAATACTCATGACTCATTTGTTTTGCAGGTGACCTTTAGTCGAGAATAGCTCGGAGAGGCGGGACGATAGGTGGCCGGAGTAGGTTTGGCTTAGTTTCTGTAAAACACGGTTGAAAAGTACGTATGTAATATCTTTTGGGTAATAGGCCATGGCCAAAACTATAATAATCATTTTGTACAACGATGTTTTAAACTCGTATTTATATAAATTATGTTTTAATAAAAAATCAGGCTTGTGCTAATGATATAAGTTAGTCCAAGCTGAAACAACTCAAGACTAAGAAACGGGTTGAAAAGTCTTAGGTCTTGGTCGAGAGGCATGATTTCGGGAACGGTCTAGCTTAAGTAGTGGATTACTATGGCCGGACTGTCTCCATTATCATTTCTGTGGCACTCTGGGGTCTTTCTATTCGTAGATCGAATCGGGGGTGTTACAGTTGGAGTGGTACCTACTAGCTTTGAAAGTCTGGCCCCAAAGAGTATGATGGATTTGATGTGTAACCAGATGGTGTCTCCCAAGAGTGCAGGCTTGGCTCCTCAAAAACGGCTTCAGGGTCCACCCAATCTGCTTTGCCGTATGGTACCAATGCTGTGCAAGTGGTGGAGCTCTCTCCAACCTCTTCTCGGTGTCTTGGTGAAACTGGTGGTGGAGATCCTTACTTGCAAGGGTTCTCAAGCTTCTTGATTCTCTTTTTCATCTCCTTGATACACTTAGCCATCTTGTGTATCGTTTTGTCCTAGTACTTGCACCATTGCTGAAGGATACAAATATTTTGCTGAGCTCTAAACCTTGAGGTGCCTGGCTCTTCCAAATTGTAATCATCAAAGTGGTATCTGTTCCCTCCATAGCGTTTCAGAGGTGGAAGCATACCATCATTTTCAGCACCAGCAGCATTAGCAGCACCAGCTTCAGCAGCTGCTTTCTTTCTCTTGGAAGCTCTTTCTTTGCAAGATTTCTTGTACTTGAGAACTGGTGGGTCAGTTTGAACATTGTAGAGCTCTTACTTTAGAAAATAGAAGTGGATATTGCGCTTCTCTTGGACTGTGGTGAGGGAGGGATTGGGAAGGACTTGGAGTGGCTCATCTATGAGTTTCTTGAAGTTGTAAGCCAGCTTGGCGCCAAATCTTGCATAGATCTGCTTCAATAATCAGATCAAACCTTGCCTTAATCTCCTTAAACCTGTATCCCTTTGCCTTCAGAATCTTTGTCACAACCCAACCATGGCTCAGCTTCACATCCTTCTTCTTTGAATCCCAAATGGTCTCTTTGTAGGTCATCAAATCTCTTGCTAGTTGAGAGGCAAGCCAAGGTGTGTGAGAATATCATTCATAAGGCGTCCCAATCTCATAAGTTGGCATCAAGGGTTTCAGTCCCACACCAAGGAGGTTCAGATCACTTTTATGAACTCTCCCAACATCAAGCTTAAAATAAAGGCTAAGAGCAAGGATCTTGTGAACATATCTCAACACTGGGCTTCTGATCCAAGAAGTCTTAGTTACACCAGCTCTACACTTCCCAAATGCAATTGCTCCCCACAAAGTTTGAAGTTGTTCCTTGTAAAGACCAATCTGGTTGGAGAGAGGTGTGTTTTCAGGTGCAGAGAACCCAAATATCTGAGCCAACTCCTTGAATGTGACCGTGTAGACCTTTCCTTTAACCTCAAACTTTATATATCCAAGACCCTGCCCTTGAATCATTCTTGGATCACTTGACAAAAACATAAAGGCATCAAAAGAAGCCAAAAACTCTTGAGACTCCTCTTCATAAGCGATTTCCCTCAGCTCCAAGAGAGATTAAATACCAATGTTTCCAAGTAAAGTCTTGACATCTTCATAGATACCAATATTCTATAAAAATTCCACATCAGGGAACCGCCCTTGCTGGATCCCAAGCTGCTGAAACTTGGCCAAATAGTCATGTGTCTCTGGTTTGCTTTTCTTGGCCTTCTTGGCCGCTTCTTGAATGGCACCTTGAGAACCCCCAGCTGAGCTGCTTGAACCACTCTCGGTCTGCCCACCATCAGAAACCACAGCCAATTGTTTTCCTTTCTTCTTGGAGCCAGAAGCAACCACCAAAGCTTTCTCCTTGTTCCTTGTTCTTTTTGGCGCTTGTTCACCTTTTCCTTGCTTTGTACCCTTTTTGGTGCTTTTTCCATTTCCTTTTAGCTTTGAGGATTCTGAGACCAAGCTCTTGTCCTTTGATGCATAACCCTTCTTCATGCGAGCAATGGCCTTGGTCCTATCAGTCATCTGCCCAAAATTTCTCGAAAACTAGTGAGAACAAGATTGAGTTCCACACAGTTCCACAATTCTTGAAAAATTCTTGCAAAAATCGATTTCTGAAGAGAATGAACAAGTTTCTCAAGCCAAGAATAAGTCTAATGAATTCACAGCATTGCTAAACAAAAGTGTAAAGCAGAGACTCAGCAAGAAACAAGTTCACATTATTCTCAACAAAAATCGATTTTTTATGTAATTTCTTTGCAAGAAATTTTAAAATCCTATAACAAGGAATCACCAAGAAAGAACTCTGTTTTCCATGATAATCTAGCACCCTAGCATTTATGAAAATAATCCCAAGGTCTCTAACGACCTATTAAAATCGATTCCACACAATGAAGCTCAAAAATCACCATTTTAAGACATGGAAAGAGATGAGTTTTAACAGAGTGAATACCTTGGTATTATGATGCAATGAGTTCGAAATGCTAACAGAATGAGATTATCGACTCAAAAAACGAGCTCAGAGCACTTTGAATCAGCGATTTTGGTGAAGTAATGAGAGAGATATGAAGGAAACAATGGAGAGAATGGGTTTAAGAGAGCAAACTCGTTTTCTCTTGAGGAAGGAGTAGTGTGGGTGATAACACCTGATTTTGACAATTTTTATGTATCACTTTCAGTATCTTATACAGGTGTTTTCAATCAGTTTGGAAGGTTTTACAAGTGTTTTCCATGTTTTGGAGTTTTAAAAGATTTTTCAGGTTTCTTAGGCAAAAGCAATGCAAATTGGAGAAAAATCCATTTTTGGCCAGTTACGGACCGTCAGAAGTTTCACATCCGATGAAGATCTTCTCACCGTCTGATCAAGCTCAGATTTGGCACAAGATAGAGGAGACAACCGGCTTTCTAATTCATTTGGATTGGACGCAATCCAGCGGTTGGATCATAAGTTATTTCCAATGTACTGAAGACATGTTCTGCAGTCTCGCGAATGAAACAAGAGGAAGAATGAAGTTTGGGCATCATAGACCAACCGCCGCGGTCCAGGAGCTAGTGACAGCGGTGAACAACATCCTGGCCACGCCTCATAGCCTTCACACATGGTGGGCCAGCATTTAACAGACTTGGAGAAGCCTCATTCTGCGACAAGCCAATAAACGGCCCAATAGCCTGTTTTGAAGTCCAACTCATTTTTTGCAAAAGAAGCCCTAAGGACGACCAGAAACACTTGGAGACCTATAAATATGTATTCTAGAAACCCTATTTCGTGTGTCCTATTTTCCCCTTGTTAGGGAGGCACCCAACTTTTGTTTCTTAGGTTTATGTTAGGGAGATAGAGATTCTTCTCTTGAACCCTTGTTGTTTCTTTTCATCTATGCAGTTTATGCTATCTATTTCTATGCTTATGCTTTCTTTAATTTGGTCAGAGTAATTTAGTTGCTGGGTTTAATGGATCCATCAGAGGGGACTCCATATTCGATTAGGATTGCTGTTGATTTCTTAGCCATATTTTAGATCTCATCTCTTCTAAGTTGTTCTTCATGCATGTGCTTAAACTCACGATCTAACTACTGAATCTAGGAATCAGAGCCACGAGAGTGTTGTATCAGATTTCCAGAACGAAGATTCAGAAGAAAATAGTCGCTACAGGAGGCGAAAGCTACCTGTAGAGAAGATGTGAGCAAAACGAATTAAGTGTCTAATGCATGATCTTATTCGCGGCATGAGAGCGAGAGTTAATTGCCAAGGTAAGTGATTAGTTGATTAAGGTGGCGAGAGTTGGTTAATCATACATATTTCTATTCCAGTTCCATTCCGATCTCAGAAGATAGATGAAGATAAATCGCCCGGAAGCTGATTGGAAATGCCACCATACTCGATTAGAGTAAACCGGAGAAGTCTGAATCACCACCTATGAGCTTTAGAACCCTAGCATGAATCGAATATCCACTAAGATATCTTTGTCAGCCCAACATTCGTTTTAGTAGATTCTTAGTCTTGTTTTATTTTGCGTTTTCAGTGACACCAAAACCCCATAAAAAAACCCCATTGGTCTTTGATTTCGATTACTGATTCAGTTTGAAGTTTCTGCAGAAAAAGACAACTCTCCCTGTGGATCGACTTCCTAAGTACTACAACGCACTGCTGTGCACTTGCAAATACTAAGGTTTATAAATTTAAAACTATTTTGCGACAGTAACCCTAGCTCGCACCAAGTTTTTGGCACCGTTGCCGGGGAGAGTATCGTTCTTGCTTCTGCCAAACTTCATAGGTTAGTAAATCCGACTCTTGGACACCCTTTTTCTTTTAAATTTTCGTTTTGTTTTCTTTGTTTCAGTTTTCTGGAACATGTATTCACCCATGGAGCAAGAGGATATGATTGGGCCAGGGTATCACAACCTGTGTGTTGCTCATTATCGACCGTCTTCGTGCAGTCTCCGAGAGAAATCAAAGTCTGAGTTACTAGACAAAGTTAGGTGTCTTGTTAGAACACTTGCCTGTAACGTTGATGTAATTTTGTCTCACAAACTCAAGACGGACGTGGGTCAAGGAGATTACGACCACAGTAACCTGTATAACCTGCGTGTTGCTCAAAACTCTCACACCTATGGCGAATCAAACTGCCGAGATGAAGTGTATCTGCCTCCTATGGTGAACCACCGACCATCTCACCTTTCTCCTCATCAAATTCTGGACCAGGATGATGAGACTCATCGATTAAGTAATCAACTTAGTCAATTAAGTCTCCAGCTTAACCGAGTTGATGCTATGACGAAGCAGATGCCAAAATCTCATGCTAACGCTATTGCTGCCATTGGTATGAAGCTTGATTCCACCTACATTGAACTCAACCAGAAGTTTAATGATCTTTCTGAGCGTGTGAAGTCTGTAGAAGAGCAACATCTTAAGATTATTGCAACTCTAGAAGAAATAACTAAAGCTCCTGAAGAAGAGCAAGGAATAGAAGTTCATAATTCTCTTTGTGATATCAAATCTGATGTGATTCAAATACCAAAGCTTACTGCAGAGGGAACATGTATTTCAAAAACTGATTCATCTATGATTTATATTCACGTTGGTTGTCTTTCTTCTGCAGCTCTATTAGGTTTCACACCCAGTTTGCCTCTTCAAGTGGAAGATTGTCTTGTTCCTAGTGATTTCCATCTAATGGAGATGAGGAAGGATTCAAAGAACTCTCTTTGCCTGACCATAAGCAGTGTAGAAGAACCAGTTTTTGATCCTGGAGTAGCTACAAAGGTCCATGAAAACGTCCTAGAAGAAGGTCCAACCTTCACACTTCATCAAAACATCAACCAAAGAAGTTCAATGTGCAACAAGATTTCTTTTGGTGCACACTTGATCTTTGCTCATATCGGACGTGATCAAGACTCAAATGGAGCCAAAGTGCAGCATAAATGGCCTTCAAGACTTTTTACTCAAGACTTGTCACAAGGAGAAAGCATTGAGGACTCATATCTGATAACACCGTATTTTGACCACTTTTATGGATCGTTTTGAAATACTTTTTCTATGTTTTTAATTGCTTTCAAGTACTTTTATCACGTTTTTCTATTATTTGTAGTTCCAAGACTCTTTTCAGGAAACTTAGGGAAAAGCTTAACAAAATGGATAGAAGACCAGATTTCAGCTCAGAGTCAAACCGTCAGAAGTTCACCCCCGATTGAAGGCCTTCTCACCGTCTGATCCAGCTCAAATTTGGAGATCTTAAAGATGGTAGTACCAGCTTTCCAGCACACTTTACAGCTTGGCAATCCAACGGTTCAATCAAAAGATACGCGAAGAGCAAGATGTCTCGTAAACCAGCCTGCAAGCGTTTCCCCGACCGCGGCCAGCCATCCATTCCCCGCGGTCACGCACATCCCGACCGCGGCAAGCCAACTCCGAATCCGAAGGCCCATTTCTGAAGCCCATATCATTTTCTCAGCTTTGATTCCGGAACCCTAGACCCCAGAGATGTTTTGAGCACTATAAATACATGTTTTAGGAACCCTAATTCGTATCACCTCATATGCTCTTATTGTTTTAGAATACTTTTCAAGGTTTAGGTTTTAGGGAAAGAGAGATCTATCTCTTGAGCCCTTGTTCTTTCTTTTTCAATTTCGATTTTTGTACTACTTTTTAATACTATGTTTTTGATTTCGTTTATTATGTCTGAGTAGTTTTATTGTTGGGTCTAAGGGATTTTCGATGGGGATATATATATGTTCGGTGAGGATTCCATTGGCTATTGAGCTGAATCTTAGAACTTTTTCTTCTGAATTCGTTTTTACTGCATGAGAGTAGCGTCATGAACTACAATCTGATCCAGATGCTTGGTGATACGAAAGTGTTCATC
The DNA here is from genome assembly GCF_000478725.1 of Eutrema salsugineum. Classification (NCBI taxonomy): domain Eukaryota; kingdom Viridiplantae; phylum Streptophyta; class Magnoliopsida; order Brassicales; family Brassicaceae; genus Eutrema; species Eutrema salsugineum. The sequence continues at coordinate 6,562,832 of NW_006256895.1, forward strand.
CGGTGTCAGATCTAGTTTGGGAGAGCAAAACAAACATAGGAGTGGAAACCTACCTATGGGCTATTTGTGAATGCTGACGAGTCTTAAACATAATGCACCTCTTCTTTTCTAGGGCCAGAGTGGAAACCTATGATCACGACAGTGGCGTATTCATACGTCCGTGACTCTAGGTCGAAAAGTTTAAGCTAAGATCTTATCAAAATTACTCTCTAGCAATGTTTTGAATCGTTCATACCCCTGAGAAAACATCTCTGAACCCCAGCGCTTTCATTTCTTATTGATTTACACCGATTTTCATTCAACCTTTTGTTTATTATCTTTACTCTTTCAATCAATTTTTACTTAGCAATTAGGTCTAGCCGTTTTGTCTCGTTTTTACCCGTTTTCGTTAACTTTAGTTATTAGGTCATATTAATTCCCATATTTTCTCTTTAGGATTCGTTTTTACGTTTTAAACACACCACCAAAACTCGCCTGGTTCAAGACTTCCTTACTTTATATTTCTTTCGAAGGCTTTTGCAGGAAAGATCCTCCTTCCTTGTGGATTCGATCCCTAAGTACTACAATCGATCAGCTGTGCACTTGCGGCTATTGATTTCATTTAGGGTAAAACTTGACACCCTCACACACGACCACATCAATATCCTAGAGAAGTTACAAGACTAGTCTTTGATCCTAGAGGAGACAATTCCTTTGTAGGTATGTTTTCTTTTAGTTTTCCTTTTTTTTCCAATAAAGTTTTCCTTTCCATAGTTTCAGGTTTTCATAAAACACAAAAAAAAATGTGTTTTACCGCAGCCCAGAGGACCTGACCCGCGGCCAGCCTGACCTGTACCGCGGCTATGACCTTTGACCCGCGGCCACGACCTCTTGACCTGCGGCCAACCCATCTTCCCACCCGCGGCCAGCCCAACCTTCACCTGGCGACACGTTTCAAAGATTGTCTGAGACGGAGGTCTTACACTTCATCAAGTTTGTAGAGGAGAAAGTAAACTTTCCAGAACACTTGGAATCATAAGATTTGGAGCAGTGAGCTGAAAGTTATGGCCGTTTGAAGATGAACTTGTCTCACAACTTGACCTTTAAACGAGACACAGCTGAGTGATGATGAACCCTTCTCCACCTTCCTTGCTTTGCTTGTATCATTGCAAGGAACCTATGTTGGGGTCGGTTTTCACCCCAAGCAGATAAAACCATCTCAAAATGACTAAGAATGGAAGAAAGACAAGTGGGAGAGCCGTTCTCACCAAGACCAGTGGGAGAGCCGTTCTCACCAAGACAAGTGGGAGAGCCGTTCTCACCAAGACAAGTGGGAGAGCCGCGATCACCAAGTGGGAGAGCCGTGAAGATATACCAGTAGGGAGAGCCGCGAAGAAAGATAGATGGGCCGAGCCGAATCATAAGAAATGGGCCGAGCCCCTCTCCAACATGCCTGGGCCGAGCCGAGCCTCGGTGAGGTGGACCGGATCATGTCTCGACTAAAATGGCAAGTGGGCCGAGCCGTGGAGAAGTTAGATGGGCCGAGCCGTAGAAAAGTTCAGATGGGCTGAACTAAGGCCTTGAGAAACGGAGCCCATAAAAACCCTAGGCAAAATACAAAGGCGGTGAGCCGCACGAGGCGATAAGGAAATATTCCGAAAATCTCTCCCGAGATTCTCGGCTAGGCGGTTCGGAGAATTAGTATAAATAGATGATGTATACAATTCATTCTGTAACTTTTGCAACCCTAAGCAATAAGAGCTAAACACTTTTACAGCAAGAAAAACTTTCTTTCGATCTTACTGTTTTTGACGATAAACCCTAGAAGTTTCCGATCCCTTAGTTTTCCTTAAACAAATTTCTGGTTGTGCGAGTTTTGGCTCACACAATTTGGCGCTGTCTGTGGGGAGATTGAAACTTTCTTACTCTAAATCGACAAGACTTTAAGATCCGAAGAACATGGCGAGCAACACCCTCGACGATAACAACAACAACAACAACAATGATAACGGTGCGGAAAAGGACGCTCCAGCATCAGGCACAACGACGGCGACGACCGAAATCCAAGAGGAGATGCGAAACATGATGACTGCGTTGATGAAGAAGATCGACGAGCAGGACAAAAGAAACGAGGCGATTACAGAGAGGCTCGACGCGATGACGGCCGAGCGACGACACCCAACTTGGAGAGCCGGAATCTCCGACCCGATGGATGGAATCCGGAGACGCTTCGATTTCTCAACGCCTGCAGAAGCCTCGGGGAGCGGCGCGAGAAACCCCTTGGCTTCACCAATGTTTCGTCTCCTCGGCGAACAGACTCCCGCGGAAACCTGAGTTAATGACCGAGCCGCTTCCACTCCGTCGGAACTCAAGGCGACGGGCCGGCGAAGAGGAGAATGACGCGATCGACGTGGACGCCCAACAGAATGATGGAACCACGAACTCGCAACAAAATGGCTCGGCTCGGCGAATAAGCCAAGAAGGGCTCGCCTCGGCACTAAATGGCATTCAAGTTGACTATGTCGCCGACCCGATTCGCGATAACGACCCAACCGAGGAAGAGGAAAATCTCCTATGGGTCGAGCAGGCAGAGTTTAAAGACGAGCCGAGGAGAGAAGACCAGGAGCGACCTCGCCCACCTAGGAGAATGACCCGTGCGCAAACCTTGGAGATCGAAGAGTTCCGAGCCTCAATGGCTCGGACAGTGGCAGAGATACGCGCCATGAAATCTCAAGTGCATAATGCGACAAGTGCCGCGCCGGAGATTGATCGAATGCTCGAGGAAACCAAAAGAACCCCGTTCACGACGAGGATCACAGAGGCTATGATCCCCGAGCCCGGAAAAGTTAGGATCCCTTTCTATGAAGGAACCACCGACCCAAAAGCTCATATCACGGCGTTCCGCATAGCAATGGGATGAACCTACACGAGGAACTCTGCCAACCTGACCAAGCAAGAAAAAGACGCCGGTTATTGTCTGCTGTTTGTAGAGCATCTCAAAGGGGCCGCACTAGAATGGTTCTCTAGGCAAGAACCTAATTCGATCAACAGCTTCCAGCAGCTCTCCGCCTTGTTCTTGAAGCAGTACTCGATGTTCATGGACCGAGGCACCTCCGACGCCGATCTATGGACGTTATCTCAAGGACCTAACGAACCGCTTCGGGATTACATGGAAAGGTTCAAAGCTGTTGTGTGCAAAGTAGAAGGAATAAGTGACAAGGCCGCCCTTGAAGCCCTAAAACGATCCCTATGATACAAATCAGAGTTTCAAATGGAGATGGCTCTGAACACGCCGCAAACAGTTCAGGATGCTCTGCATCGATCATCAGACTTTATCGTGAATGAGGAAGAAATGAAGAATTTAGACGAGCAATACGAAGCAACGAAAGCAGCAATCCGGAGCTCGATTTTAACTCCGGATCTGAAGAAATACTATCACTAAGGATGCACCACGAGCAGCATGAACTACGGGACGGCTTGATCCCTGCAAAGGGTACGTAGGCAGCCCGTCCTCGGACGGGTTCAGTTGTCCCCCCTCCTAAAAAGGGAGGAGGAGTAGGTACGTATACACCATACTTACACCATATCTTAAATTTTTAGCTCGTCAAGTCAGGTATGTCTAGATTTATTTCACTTCATATTTTCGTTCACTTGCTTTCACTTCGGCTAGTTTTCATTCACTTGCTTTCACTTCGGCTAGTCTTTCATTCACTTGTTTTTACGTCGGCTAAACATATTACTTGTTTTACAAAGCACTTTATTTTCATTGATCTTGCATTGCTTCGGCAAAGTTCTACTTTGGTATCCAAACACCGTACGCCTCGTCTCGTTGCTGGCCACAACGAGGCAACAAATACAAAGTTCTCTAAAGGACTTTTTACCACCTTTCCTAGGACGAGGGTGCAAGTTACATCCTCTTTGGATAAAAATTAAGCGCGCTATACAAATTTCAGACTAAAAACGTATCGGTCGCCACAGTTCACTATCGCACACGAGATTATAAGTCGAGACTACATCGCTTTCTCTAAAACCGAAGTGAACTCTTAAACCCGGCAAAACGCACTCACCCTCTCGGGAACGCCGGTCTATAGTCATATTCCAAAGAGAACACTATATCCTCTTGAACTTTTGCCTCATCAATGAGAAACCCTGGGCTAACGCCTCGGCAAGAAAAAAAAAAGGCTTTAAGCTAAACACTTTGGCTGCAACGCCCGACTCTTCCTCACGAATGATCAGTCTCTCAAAGAGAACAAGGCCTCTTAAACACATAACTTAATTGAAAAATACTTTGGCGTTAGTCGGAGATTCTTTCTCAAAACAATCTAAAACAGCTCACCTCAATGAGGACCTCTCTCAGTGATAGAATGGATAAATCTCAATGAACGGCCCGAAATCATCTTTGGTTAATAAAAAACAAAACGCCTCGTAGTTATACACGGCTCGGCATCATATAATGAAAACGCTTTGTCGTTATACATGGCTCGGCATCATATAATGAAAACGCCTCGCCGTTATCATTAAACACGGCTCGGCATTGCCAATAAAAATCGCCTAGTCGTTATTATTAAACACGGCTCGGCATTGCCAATGAAAATCGCCTTGTCGTTATCGCTAAACACGGCTCGGCGTCATCTAAACAAAAACTCCTCGTCGCCTATGCATTATCTTCGATCGTCACCTAGGCATCATTTTACTGTACTCATTGCCTAGGCATCACCTCGCCTTGTCGCCTAGGCATTATCTCGGCTTGTTGCCTAGGCATTATTTTGGGTCATTGCCTAGGCATTATCTCGGCTTAACGCCTAGGCATCATCTTACCTTTTTCGCCTAGGCATCATCTTGCCTCGTCGGCTAGGTGTCATCTTGTATCATCGCCTAGCGATCATCGGCTCGTCGCCTAGGCATCATCTTACCTCGTCACCTAGGCATCCTCTTTCTTCATCACCTAGCCATCATCGGCTTGTCGCCTAAGCGTCATCTTGTATCATCACCTAGCCGTCATCGGCTTGTCGCCTAAGCGTCATCTTGTATCATCACCTAGCCATCATCAGCTCGTCGCCTAGGCATCATCTTACCTTGTCGCCTAGGCATCCTCTTACCTTGTCGCCTAGCTGTTAACTCGGCTTGGCAGCTAGGCATCCTCTTGCCTTGTCACCTAGCCGTTAACTCGGCTCGGCAGCTAGGCATCCTCTTGCCTTGTCGCCTAGCCGTTAACTCGGCTCGGCAGCTAGGCATCCTCTTGCATTGTCGCCTAGCCATCATCTTGGCTCGTCGGCTAGGAGTCATCTTGGCTTGTTGCCTAGGCATCATCGTACCTCGTCGCCTAGGCATCCTCTTGCCTTGTCACCTAGCCGTTACTCGGCTCGGCAGCTAGGCATCCTCTTGCCTTGTCGCCTAGTCGTTAACTCGGCTCGGCAGCTAGGCATCCTCTTGCATTGTCGCCTAGCCATCATCTCGGCTCGTCGGCTAGGCGTCATCTTGGCTTGTTGCCTAGGCATCATCTTACCTCGTCGCCTAGGCATCCTCTTGCCTTGTCACTTAGCCATTAACTCGGCTCGGCAGCTAGGCATCCTCTTGCATTATCGCCTAGCCATCATCTCGGCTCGTTGGCTAGGCGTCCTCCTGCCTCGTCGCCTATGCATCCCCTTGCCTTGTCTCCTAGCCATCGTCTCTGCTCATCTTATAGGCACTGTCTTGCCTTGTCGTCTATGCATCTTTTGACCTTGTCGGTTTGGCATCTCCTGACTTAATCCAGTAACAAGCCGTATCTAGATCATGTGCATCGGCGTAACACTCTCCCCCGACAATATCTAACACGCCTCGGCATTGTATTTTCTGGAAAAGCTTTAGTATTAGTCTTTCTACGCACCGCCGCACTATGGGCGTCTTACATTAAGAACGGCACAGTTTTTGCAAAACGCCTTGTCGCTTATTCGGCTCGGCACAGTTTTTGCAAAACGGTTCGTCGTTTATTCGGCTCGACGTTTTGACAAAAACACCTCGTCATTTAAAAAAAAACTCCGGGAAAAACAGTTCGCCTATCCCCGTTATCAAATCGCCTCGCTTACACTCTTTCCCAAGGATATCTCATCAAGCTGTGTGAACCGAGCCGTGCTTTGTCGTCACGGCTCGACAATTTCATAACAACGCCTCGTCGTTATCGTTGACGCGAAATGGCTCGGCAACTCTCTTAGAACAAATGCCTCGTCGTTACCTTGAAACACGGCTCGGCATTACTGAACATAAACGCCTCGTCGTTACCTTGAAATACGACTCGGCATTACTGACACATAAACGCCTCGTCGTTACCTTGAAACACGGCTCGGCATTACTGACGTAAACGCCTCGTCGTTATCTTGAAAACACGGCTCGGCAACTTTCTTAGAAAAAATGCCTCGTCATAACCCTGAAACACGGCTCGGCATTATTTACACAGACGCCTCGTCGCTACCTTGATACATGGCTCGGCGTCATTAACGTAGACTCCTCGTCGCACCGCGAAACACGGCTCGGCGTTACTAACAAAAACGCCTCGCCGACACCCTGGAACGCGGTTCGGTGTCGCCTACGCCAGAACGCCTCGGCACAACTTCTGCCAAAATAGCTCGGCATTAACTCTCTCTTGAAACGTCTCGTCGTTAACGAAACGGCTCGGCATTAGCTCTCTCTCTCTCTTGAAACGCCTCGTCGTTAACAAAACGGCTCGGCATTAACTCTCTCTTGAAACGCCTCGTCGTTAACGAAACGGCTCGGCATTAACTCTCTCTTGAAACGCCTCGTCGTTAACAAAACGGCTCGGCACAAACTCTCTCTTGAAACACCTCGTCGTTAACAAAACGGCTCGGCATTAACTCTTTCTCTCAAAATGCCTCGTCGTTAACGAAACGGCTCGGCACGGACTTTCTCTCAAAACGCCTCGTCGTTAACAAAACAGCTCGGCACGAACTTTCTCTCGAAACTCCTTGCCATTTATTCGGCTTGGCATAACCTTCTCAAATCGCCTAGCCTCGGCTCATCTTTACTAAACGAAATCGCCTCGGCTCATGATTACTAAACAAAATCGCCTCATCCTTAACTTGCCTGGGCATCTTCGGTACTTTTTCGAAACACCTCGGCACCCTCGGCACTCCTTGGGAACGCCTCGGCGTCTTCATTCCCAAAACACCTCATCTGGGCTTACGTCATAATAGTTGACTCGATGATTTATCCTACGGTCAGGAGTAACGGACCTCGTCACTCTCGCCTCCGAAACTGACGAGCTGGGGGGCTAACTGTTGGGGTCGGTTTTCACCCCAAGCAGATAAAACCATCTAAAAATGACTAAGTATGGAAGAAAGACAAGTGGGAGAGCCGTTCTCACCAAGACCAGTGGGAGAGCCGTTCTCACCAAGACAAGTGGGAGAGCCGTTCTCACCAAGACAAGTGGGAGAGCCGCGATCACCAAGTGGGAGAGCCGTGAAGATAGACCAGTAGGGAGAGCCGCGAAGAAAGATAGATGGGCCGAGCCGAATCATAAGAAATGGGCCAAGCCCCTCTCCAACATGCCTGGGCCGAGCCGCGCCTCGGTGAGGTGGACCGGATCATGTCTCGACTAAAATGGCAAGTGGGCCGAGCCGTGGAGAAGTTAGATGGGCCGAGCCGTGGAAAAGTTCAGATGGGCTGAACTAAGGCCTTGAGAGACGGAGCCCATAAAAACCCTAGGCGAAATACAAAGTCGGTGAGCCGCACGAGGCGATAAGGAAATATTCCGAAAATCTCTCCCGAGACTCTCGGCTAGGCGGTTCGGAGAATTAGTATAAATAGATGATGTATACCATTCATTCTGTAACTTTTGCAACCCTAAGCAATAAGAGCTAAACACTTTTACAGCAAGAAAAACTTTCTTTCGATCTTACTGTTTTTGACGATAAACCCTAGAAGTTTCCGATCCCTTAGTTTTCCTTAAACAAATTTCTGATTGTGCGAGTTTTGGCTCACACAACCTAGTGAAGGTTAAGCATGAGATGCTTACATCTGATTGTCAGGACTATCACCAGGGCCAAGATGGACCAAATTGGATTTGCTTACAAGTTCTGCACCAGTGCCACCGAGTACAGGGTCCTTCAACCATCGGATTCAATGCCCCGTCTCCGAGATGGTTCAGACCCAGGATGGAAACCAGAGACTAGCGACTTCCTACCATCTTTGCCACTCTTCCCTATGACCATGAAGCAATTTCTGGCTGCAAAATCCAAGAGAGAGGTAGCTGCAAACAGCAGGAGACTTCAGCCTGCACCACCTTCATCCCGAGCCAGTTCTTCTCAGATTAGAACATCCTCTGGGAATGATGCATCTTTGAAACTTTGAAAATGAAGCTTGATCAGCAAGAGAAGATCAACAGTCGCATGAAGAAGTTACTGAAGAAGAACCACATGTATGACGATGATTCCTCTACCACAGAGATAGACAGCAGCCATGAGACATATGCGTCCATCCATCACCTCATCATACCCACGGTTCTACATCATTTTCTTTTCTTTTCTTTAGATTATTTAGTTTTTATTTACCATCTTCTCACCAACTTTTTCACACTGGAGACAGTGTGATTTAAGTCTGGGGGAGGATGTTCATCCGTTACTAACGAAAGTTTGTTTGTTTTGAGATTTTATTTCATAAAAGGTCTTTCGTAAAAGGTTTTCAAAGGTTTTCAAAAACATGAACACTGATTTCAAAAACAGGAACACCAAAAAAAAAAACTATGATGAATAGGACCCATGTGCTTCTAGACTTAACATGCTAGTTTCTTTTGTGGTTAGTACTAGATTAGGCGGTAGCTAGAGTACTTGCACTACGAACTCCCACCAGAGGATTTTTATTCATGGATATCTTTTCTGCCAGGATATACTAGCTCATTTCACTTGAACATAATCTTGACATCTAATTTTCTCATCATTGGTTTCAGCAGGCATCATGATACACATCTAGGACATCTTCACCTTATTGTTACCACTCTTTGTTGTCCTAGATGGCCAGTTCATCTTTAGCTGGTACCACACCCTTTACCCAAACCTTTATGTTCAAACCTCATGCATTCTCTCTTTAGATTATATCTACAAATATGTGAAAAAACGCCATAGAGGGAGGAACAACATGGTTTTCAGTCACTCAAGAGAAGGACTGAAGAAATTTGGGAAAGAGGAGTATCACCAATCCTATCAAGCTTAATGGTGCCTCAAAAAGCTCATTCTTAAAGGTAAATTTCGTGCTCCTAAGCCTCTATGTCAAAAGGCGGTTTCCCTTTTCCAAAAAAAAAAAAAAAAATGAAAGGAAAGGAAACCAAAAGCCTAAAGAGTCTAGGATGCCCGAAATCATTGGAAGCAAAGGCTACAAGTATTCATCTGTGAGGATTGGTTTTAAAACCTGGACAAAAATCTAAGTCTGGGGGAGTCATGAGGAGAACCTGAAGAAAGGAGATTCAGAATCTTACAGCAAGAAGAATGTGACTGGAAACTGTGGATATCAACAGCTCCATCCTCTCTTGCTGTTTTGTATAATGTCTAGTCTCTCTAGAAAAAGGTAACCCTAAATACTAAGAACCTCAACCCTAAAAGAGCCATTTTGAATACCTAGCCTTGATTGCCTTACTAAATCCCTTTGATGAGAACCACTTGAACTTTTGAATAAATGTTAAGAGGTAGTTAACTGGAAGATAGGTTTAAGTGTCTAGACTTTCACATGACGGATCAACAGACTAGTTATGCCTGTATTTTGGTGAAAATTTTCTAGACTATACCTGATCTGAGCATAATGACTAATTTTGGTTTAGAATCATGGTCTCTGAGATTTTGTTAGTTCCAGAGATTTTCAAACCTCTTTTCCGGGTTCAGATCTTTGGTTTTGATTGACGACAAACAAAGGTTTAAGTCTGGGGGAGTTGATAACACCTGATTTTGACCATTTTTATGGATCACTTTCAGTATCTTATGCAGGTGTTTTCAATCAGTTTTGAAGGTTTTATAAGTGTTTCCATGTTGTGGAGTTTTAAAAGACTTTTCAGGTTTCTTAGGCAAAAGCACTGCAAATTGGAGAAAAATCCACTTTTGGCCAATTTCAAACTGTCAGAAGTTTCACATCTGATGAAGATCTTCTCACCGTCTGATCAAGCTCAAATTTGGACACACGATAGAGGATACAACCAGATTTCTAATGCAATTAGATTGGACGCAATCCAAAGGTTGGATCATAAGTTATTTCCAATGTACTGAAGACATGTTCTGCAGTCTCGCGAATGAAGCAAGAGGAAGAATGAAGTTTGGGCTTCATAGACCAACCACCGCGGTCCAGGAGCTCATGACAGCAGTGAAAAACATCCTGGTCACGCCTCAGAGCCTTCACACACGGTGGGCCACCTTAATAGACATGGTTGACTGTCCCGCACGCCCAACTCGCACAAAACTCCTCCTTAAAAACTCTGGCCTCTCCTTGGTGTGCGACATAGGCTTGTCTTTGAACTGAACCGCAGGAACATGTATGTCTATAGTGCTCGTTCTTGTGCAGCCTGGTCCTGTTTTGGTCCATCTCGCAAGACTATGTCGCACTAAGCACCTTCTTGCACGTTCTGGTCTCTTTTATTTTGGTGCGACCTGACCTGATCTCGAGCTGACGCGCACTCCCAACACGGTCTAAACCGCGAGTTCTTGTACGCCTTGGGTCTTCTTCTTCCCATCACGCACAACTATCTCGCACAGAGAACATCAACTCAAGACCCATTTGCTTCTTCCTTGTGTGCGACATAAACTCCCCTTTTATCCATCTCGCAGACCCAACTCGGTCTAAAATGTGAATATACGTGCGGCTTAGGATCTCTTGGTCCAACTTGCAGGCCTGATGCGCACATAGCAGCACTTAAACGTCTTAGCTCTTTCTTCTAGTGTGCGGCTTAGGCTGCTCCTTGACCATCTCGCATGACCAGGCCAGTTCATTCAGCGAATACTGGTCTTCCCTTGTCTAACTCGTAGGCCTGAGTCGCACTGATCAAGCATTGAACGCCTTGCCCTCTCCTTCTTGGGGTGCGGCCTGGGATGATACTGAGACGACTCGCAGAACCAGGTAGGTACGTTCTGCGAGTACATGTGCAGCTTGGTCTCACATTGATCCATCTCGCAGACCCAACTCGCACCTCATCAACACTTAACATTTTTCTTGCTCAAACCCCTTGCTGCTAGATGAATGACCCGCACACCCAAGTAGGTCTCTTTTGCGAGTTCATGTGCGAGTTGGTACCTGGCCTAACCATGTCTCACACCCAAGTAGCACACCAGGCGTCTCTCAAGTTTTTATGCCTTAAGTCCATTCTCAGTTTTTTCACAAGCTCCATTCCACTTTGCCCTTGAACCATAGCTTCCAAAAGTCACCTGGGACCTGAGGACACTTCAGAAAACCCATCAAAACATCCTAAAACATAAAAAGAAAGAAAGAAATGATTAAAAAGAAGAGTGTACAAGGATAAGCTTCGGGCGTCTCCCAAGAGCACTTCGTTCAATGTCACTAAGTTTGACCTTGAAAACCTGTTTAACAGGTTCGGGGATCATCAAGAGGAACTGTAGAAGCCTCATCTCTCTTCTCTGAAACCGGGTAATGCTTAACTCTTTGTCCATTCACCACAAAGCCCTTGCCATCCTTACCCTCCAGGACCAATGCTCCAAAGTTTTTAACCTCTAGAACTCTGAATGGTCCTGACTATCTTGATCTTAACTTGCCATGGAAGAGCTTGAGCCTGGAGTTAAACAAGAGAACAAGGTCTCCTTCCTTGAACTCTCTTTTAAGAATCTTCTGATCATGCAAGATCTTGGTCTTCTCTTTGTAAATCCTTGCACTCTCAAAAGCATTGAGTCTTATCTCGTCCAGCTCATGTATCTGAAGAAGCCTCTTCTCTTGGGCTGTCTTAATGTCAAAGTTCAACATCTTAACAGCCCAAAGAGCCTTGTACTCAAGCTCCACTGGTAAGTGGCAGCTCTTTCCATAGGGAAGGTTGAAGGGAGATGTGCCAATAGGTGTCTTGAAAGCAGTCCTATAGGCCCAAAGAGCATCATCTAACTTCTTGCTCCAATCCTTCCTTGAGTTGCCCACTGTTCTCTCCAAAATGGCCTTGATTTGTCTATTGGATACTTCCACTTGACCACTAGTCTGAAGGTGGTAAGGACTTGCTACCTTGTGCTTGACTCCATGTTTCCTCAACAGCCTTTCCAAGGTCTTGTTAATGAAGTGGCTACCTCCATCACTGATCACCACTCTTGGGATCCCAAACCTGGGAAAGATAACACTCTTGAAGAGCTTGCACACCACCTTTTGAATCATTGATTGGGCAAGCAATTGCCTCCACCCACTTGGAGACATAATCAACAGCCACCAAGATGTATTGGTTCCCCTAAGATCTGATGAATAGCCCCATGAAATCCAAGATTGGGTTTTGAGGCATCTCACTCCTCTTTGATATGTTGTCCTGCCTTTGACATGAACCACAACTATAAACCACTCCTTAGGCATCCATGAACATAGTAGGCCACCAGAAACCTGACTGCAATACCTAGGCCACCGTTTTAAAAGCTCCCAAATGTCCACCATAAACTGAACCATGACATTCTTGTAGGACTGGCTGGACTTCTTCCTCAGCTAGACATCTCCTGTATAGATGATCCTTGTTGAGCACATAGAGAAATGGCTCATCCCAAAAGTACTTCTTGATGTCTTTAAAGAATTTCTTCTTCAGATATCCATTCAGCTCTGGTGGTTCAACTCCACATGACAAGAAGTTCACAATGTCTGCAAACCATGGTAACCTATTTTCTCCTATGGTTTCAACCTCCTCAAATTTCATGTAACTCTTGAGCACCATAAGTTGTTCTTCAGGTAGAGAGTCATCAAGAAGGATCTCAGGATCCACTCTTAGTCTTGAGAGGTGATCAGCAGCTCCATTTTCAATGCCTTTCTTTTGTTGCACCTCCATGTGAAATTCTTGCAAAAGCAGAACCCATCTCAAGAGTCTCGGCTTAACATCCTTCTTTGTCATAAGATATCTCAAAACCGCATGATCTGTGTACACAACAACCTTTGAACCCACTAGATAGCTCCTGAACTTGTCAAATGCGATCACTATAGCCAGCGTCTCCTTTTCAGTTGTTGCATATTTCTCCTGAGCAGAGTCCAAGGTCATGCTTGCATAGTAAATCACATGCAGCTTCCTGTATTTCTTTTGGCCCAAAACTGCTCCCACAGCGTAATCTGAAGCATCTGTCATCACTTCAAAGGGCAATGTCCAATCTGTTGCATGGACTATTGGTGCACTAACAACGGCTTGTTTGATCTTTAAAAAGGCCTCCATGCACTCCTCATCAAATACAAACTCAACCTCCTTGCAAAGCAGCCTTGTTAGTGGCCTAGCTATCTTAGAAAAGTCTTTGATAAACCTTCTACAGAAGCCTGTGTGCCCTAGGAAGCTTCTTATCCCCTTGACTGAGTTTGGGGCCTGCAAGTTCATCATCACTTCCACCTTAGCCCTGTCCACTTCTATTCCTGCCTCAGAAACCTTATGCCCAAGGACAAATACCCTCTTGCACCTTAAAGTGGCACTTCTCCCAACTGAGAACCAAGCTGTGCTCCTCACACCTTCTTAGGACCTGAGAAAGATTAGAAAGACAAACATAGAAGAGGAGGATCCATAGATTGAAAATTCATCCCTGAATACCTCTACTTTATCTTCAATCAGATCCGAGAATATGGACATCATAAAGCGCTGGAAAGTAGCGAGAGCATTGCACGGCCAAAGGCATGCTCCTATAAGCAAAGGTCCCATAGGGACAGGTAAATGTGGTCTTTTCCTGGTCTCTTGGGTCTATTGGGATTCGGAAGAACCCAGAGTAACCATCCAGAAAACAAAAGAAGGGATGATTAGCAAGCCTTTCTAAAATTTGGTCAATAAAAGGAAGAGGGAAATAGTCTTTCCTAGAGGCTGCATTCAATTTTCTGTAATCTATACACATCCTATGACCTGTGATAGTTCTTGTTGCTATCAGTTCATCCCTTTCATTTTTAATCACTTTCATTCCTCCTTTTTTGGGCACCACATGAACTGGCAAAACCCATCTAGAGTCTGAGATAGGATAGATGATCCCAGCCTCTAGGAGTTTAAGAGTCTATTTTTCACTACTTAATTTATGTTGGGATTGAGCCTCCTTTGGTGCTCAATGGATGACATAGATTCCTCTTCAAGGTGAATCATATGAGTGCATAGGTTGGGTGAAAAACCCTTTATGTCATCCAATGAGTAACCAATTGCTCTCCTATGTTTCCTCAACTCATTTAACAATGTATGCTCTTGATCATCTAACATTCTATCATTTATGATGACAAGGTAAGACTCATTGAGACCTAAGAATGCATACCTGAGCCCCTTAGGAAGAGGTTTGAGTTCCAGTTGAGGCGCCTTAGACGCATCCCCATCTGCATTGTATGAATCCTCCTTGGCTGGCCCTTGTTTGGTATTCATCTCCTCAATAGGCTTGTTGCCTTGCTCATCCTCTATCCCCAAGGCTTTTCACTCTTGAACTGACCATTGGTTTGTGCTTGACCCACAGATTTCTTGAACATCTGAACCACTTGATCCCAGCTCCAAGAACCTTGTCTCTGAATCCACTTCTTTGTAATTATCCAAAGCCAACTTGTAGGCTTCACTCTCTTCAGCCAAGTAGCCATGATCACCATGTTATTTAGTCAGGGCTATTTGAAGGTGATCTTCAGTGTTCAGCTCCTCTAGAGCTCATCAGCTAGCTCATCCATAGTTTCCACATAGAAGCCTTGTCCTTCTATGGTGGGCTTCTTCATCATCTCTTTCACATTAAACTTGAGTCTCTCAGATCCAAGGAGAATTCATACAATGCAGATTGGGATGCGTCTTAAGCTGGTGTTCATCTCCTCAATCGATTGAAAGAGTAAATAAACTAGACTAAAGCTTTCTCAAGGGTTTAGGGAAGTTTTCTCAGGGGTATGAACGATTCAAAACATTGCTAGAGAGTAAATTTGATAAGATCTTTGCTTAAACTTTTCGAACTGGAGTCACAGACGTATGAACACGCCACTGTCGGGATGATAGACAACTATCTCTCTCAACCCCGACCAGTAGGTTTCCACTCTGGCCCTGAAAAGAAGAGATGCATTATGTTTAAGACTCGCCTCATACACAAATCGCCCATAGTAGGTTTCCACTCCTATGGTTGTTTTGCTCTCCCGTACTAGATCTGACACCGGATGAACACTTTCGTGTCACCAAGAATCTGGATCAGATTGTAGTTCATGACGCTACTCTCATGCAGTAAAAACGAATTCAGAAGAAAAAGTTCTAAGATTCAGCTCAAAAGCTCATCGAATCCTCACCGAACATATAAATACCCATCGAAAATCCCTTAACCCAACAATAAAACTACTCAGACATGATGAACCAACTCAAAAACATAGTATTAAAAAGTAGAATAGAAACCGAAATTGAAAAAGAAAGAACAAGGGTGGGTTCAAGAGACAAATCTCTCTCTCCCTAAAACCTAAAACTTAAAAATTATTCTAAAACAATAAGAGCATATGAGGTCATACGAATTAGGGTTCTTAAAACATGTATTTATAGTGCTCAAGACATCTCTAGGGTCTAGGGTTCTGAAATCAAGGCTGGGAAAATGATATGGGCTTCAGAAATGGGCCTTCGGAGTCGGAATTAGCTGGCCGCGGTCGGGATGTTCGTGACCGCGGGAAATGGGTGGCTGGCCGCGGTCGCGGTGGTTGTGACCGCGGGGAATGGTCTGTTGGCCAGAAACGCTTGCCGGCTGGTTTACGGGACATCTTGCTCTTCGCGTATCTTTTGATTGAACCGTTGGATTGCCAAGTTGTAAAGTGTGCTGGAAAGCTGGTACTTCCATATTTAAGATCTCCAAATTTGAGCTTGATCAGACGGTGAGAAGGCCTTCAATCGGGGGTGAACTTCTGACGGTTTGACTCTGAGCTGAAATCTGGTCTTCTATCCATTTTGTTAAGCTTTTCCCTAAGTTTTCTGAAAAGAGTCTTGGAACTAAAAATACTAGAAAAACGTGATAAAAGCAATTAAAAACATAGAAAAAGTATTTCAAAACGATCCATAAAGTGGTCAAAGTACGGTGTTATCAACTCCCCCAGACCTAAACCTTTGTTTGTCCTCAAACAAAGCAAAAGCCTAAACTGGTTAAGTGAAAACAAAAATAGGAAATGCACAAATCTCAGAGACATGAACTCCTAAACAAAGCATAATTCTTCCTACTTTGTTGTAAACAGCTATTCCCCCAGACTTAGATTCCTTCCGAGAGTCAAAAAATGATCGCCAAAACTCCATAAAATCGAACTACAGTTGCCCCCGGACTTAAATTTTTTTTGGCTTTTTTGTTTTATAAGCGCTTAATGGGAGGCAACCCATTTAGGTATTGTTTTCTTTAGGATTTTTCTTTCTTTTTCTTTTGATCTTTTTCTTTTTCTTAGTTTCAGGTGTTTCTTATAAAACAAAAAAGCCAAAAAAAATCAAAAAACCCAAAAAAACCAAAAAGAAGGATGGTCTCTGACTACTCGGCCCAGCAGGGACCAAGGAGGAGCAGGAACAGGCCGCGACATAAGCCCCCGCGGTCGCAGATGTTCTGACCGCGGGAAACACCTCTTCGACAGCGGCCGCGTCTTCCTGAGCGCGGCCGAGCACCGGTTTGCCGCGGTCACGTGGCTCCTGACCGCGGCAAATGGTCGTTGAGATCAAACCCGACCCCAAACCACCCACTTAACCTCATTTCACCTCACCAATCCCCACTCCACCTCATTAATCACTTCCACCACCTTCATCACCACCTATCACCTTCCCAAACCTCTTCGAATGAATCCGGTTCATCACCACCAGCATCCCGGATCCAGGTAAGTTTTTTTTGGCCTTACCAATTCGATTACCTATGCATTTTTCTCATCCAATCTCGACTTGTTTCACACTGAGGACAGTGTGATTTAAGTCTGGGGGGAATTTCATCCCTTTCTAACCACTTTTCTTTCATGAGTCTTGCATTATCTACACTTTTTGCATTTTCCTTAAAGATTTTCAAAATCGGTTTTCAAAACAAAATACGTTTTAAAAGGGAATGGTGAACATGAATCAATGATAGTTGACTGTGTGCTTTTAGACTGTTCCTAGTGACATGCTCATTCATGATTTAGGACTAGACTAGGCGGTAGCTAAGCACATTTGAAACGAAGTATCCTAGAGGAATTTGAATGATTTCGATTTAGATGAAGGAATACACTAGCTCTGTTTTATTTGGACCTAACTTGGACTTAATTTTCTCATTGAAACATTAGACCAGGGAAACGAATCATACATTCAGGACTCCTTTATCCTTTTACCACTCTATGTTGATCCTGAATGGCTAGTTCATCTTTAGCTAGTTCCCCACCTTAACCAGTCCTCTTTCAAACCACATGCACTCTTGTTTTCTATTGTCTTATATTCAGATAAGTGCAAAAACGTTGGAGAGAAAGAGGAACGACGCATTTTTCAATCACCAAGGACAGAGACCTGCGATTTGCCGAAAAAGTTCCCGGAATGATTCAACACAAGTGGAAGCTCAGTTTGCCTTAGAAAAATCTCAAATTTTGGTACAATCTCGTCCTCTAGTCTCTCTATCTTTAAAAGGCATTTCCTATTCTAAAAAAAAAATAATAATAAAAAAGTCCGAAAATAAGAAAAGAAAGGAAATAAAAGCCTTAGAGAGTCTAGAGAGGTCAAATTTTAAGTCCCAAGGCAACTGGAGTTCAATTTTATGGAGTCTTGGAGATCATTTTCTCATTCCCGGAAAGAATCTAAGTCTGGGGGAATAGCTGTTTACAACAAAGGAGGAAGGATTATGCAACAACATTTGGCAAGAAGAAATGACTGAAAATTGCGGCCATCAACAGGTCCTTATCTCTCTTGTGGTTTTGCATATTATCTTGCATCCTCCATATCTTCAAGTAACCCGAAACACTTTAACTCCACCATTTAAACAGCCCTTCAATGCCAAACGCCGTCTACCTTGGATGATGTCTTTAATGAGAACTCACTATTGAACTTAATGAATATAGAGAGCTAGTTGACTGGAATCAAGATTTAGATTGTTTAAGTTTTGCATGACGGAAAAAGTGGACTAGTATCTTTTGTGTATTGGTGAGAATTTTCTAGACTAAGTTGTGGATTGATGCACTATCTTTGGTCCTAGTTTAGAAGTTCATATCTCTGAGATTTGTGCATTCCCTATTTTTGTTTTCACTTAACCAGTTTAGGCTTTTGCTTTGTTTGAGGACAAACAAAGGTTTAAGTCTGGGGGAGTTGATAACACCGTATTTTTACCACTTTGATGGATCGTTTTGAAATACTTTTTCTATGTTTTTAATTGCTTTTAAGTACTTTTATTACGTTTTTCTAGTATTTGTAGTTCCAAGACTCTTTTCAGGTAACTTAGGGAAAAGCTTAACAAAATGGATAGAAAACCAGATTTCAGCTCAGAGTCAAACCGTCAGAAGTTCACCCCCAACGGTTCAATCAAAAGATACGCGAAGAGGAAGACGTCCCTTAAACAAGCCGGCAAGCGTTTCAGGCCAACAGACCATTCCCCGCGGTCACAACCACCGCGACCGCGGCCAGCCACCCATTTCCCGCGGTCACGCACATCCCGACAGCGGCCAGCTAATTCCGACTCCGAAGGCCCATTTCTGAAGCCCATATCATTTTCCCAGCCTTGATTTCGGAACCCTAGACCCTAGAGATGTCTTGAGCACTATAAATACATGTTTTAGGAACCCTAATTCGTATTACCTCATATGCTCTTATTGTTTTAGAATACTTTTCAAGTTTTAGGTTTTAGGGAGAGAGAGATCTATCTCTTGAACCCTTGTTCTTTCTTTTTCAATTTCGATTTCTGTACTACTTTTTAATACTATGTTTTTATTTCGTTTATTATTGTAGTTTTATTGTTGGGTCTAAGGGATTTTCGATGGGGATATATATGTTCGGTGAGAATTCAATTGGCTATTGAGCCAAATCTTAGAACTTTTTCTTCTGAATTCATTTTTACTGCATGAGAGTAGTGTCATGAACTACAATCTGATCCAGATGCTTCGTGACACGAAAGTGTTCATCCGGTATCAGATCTAGTTTGGGAGAGCAAAATAAACATAGGAGTGTAAACCTACCTATGGGCGATTTGTGAATGCTGAGAAAACTTACTCTCTGGCAATGTTTTGAATCGTTCATACCCCTGAGAAAACTTCCCTGACCCCCAGCGCTTTCTTTTCTTATTGATTTACACCGATTTTCATTCAAGCGTTAGTTTATTATCTTTACTCTTTCAATCAATTTTTACTTAGCAACTAGGTCTAGCCGTTTTTCTCGTTTTTACCCGTTTTCGTTAAGTTTAGTTATTAGGTCATTTTAATTCCCGTATTTTCTCTTTAGGATTCGTTTTTACATTTTAAACACACCACCAAAACTCGCCTGGTTCAAGACTTCCTTACTTTATATTTCTTTCGAAGGCTTTTGCAGGAAAGATCCTCCTTCCTTGTGGATTCGATCCCTAATTACTACAATCGATCAGATGTGCACTTGCGGCTATTGATTTCATTTAGGGTAAAACTTGACACCCTCACACACGACCACATCAATATCCTAGAGAAGTTACAAGACTAGTCTTTGATCCTAGAGGAGACAATTCCTTTGTAGGTATGTTTTCTTTTAGTTTTCCTTTTTTTTCCAATAAATTTTTCCTTTCCATAGTTTCAGGTTTTCATAAAACACAAAAAAAAATGTGTTTTACCACGGCCCGGAGGACCTGACCCGCGGCCAGCCTGACCAATACGGTGGCTATGATCTTTGACCCGCGGCCACGACCTCTTGATCCGCGGCCAACCAATCTTCCCACCCGCGGCCAGCCTAACCTTCACCTGGCGACACGTTTCAAAGATTGCCTGAGACGGAGGTCTTACACTTCATCAAGTTTGTAGAGGAGAAAGTAAACTTTCCAGAACACTTGGAATCATAAGATTTGGAGCAGTGAGCTGAAAGTTATGGCTGTTTGAAAATGAACTTGTCTCACAACTTGACCAATCAGATGCGCATCAAAGAACCAGTGAGACGGGAGTCTTGCTCACCCCGGACGCAGTCGAAACCTTCATCAAAGTTGAAGATGCGTGAGTTACCAGTCTCATCGAGTTGGATAATCAGGTATTGGACCAGTGAGAAAGAAGTTATGCAAGTTGTGGTGCAAGTGGTCCGTATTGGTATCTCATCAAAAAGATTCACAAAGACCAATGGCATCTCTTCTTGTTAACATCCAGGTAAGTCCTTAAAAACTTTTAAAATAATTTTTTCTCAGGAAAAAGACCCTTTAAAAAAAAAAAAAGATTTCAAAGATCAAAATGTTTTTTTTCATCATCTTCTCCAACAAGCTTGGAGATTTTGAGAAAAGATCAGATTTCAAACTTGACAAATTCTTTCAAATTTCGAGTCTGTCTCATTATTTTTCAAAAAGAGATTCCAAATCTGTCATCACATAACACTTTCATCAAAGGTATGGTACCAAATTTCTCACTTTTCCTTAAGAACTCAAATTTAGGGCTTTCTTAGAATAAGTAGAAATTTACCTTAGGATGATTGAAAATTGTCTTTGACCTCTAGACTAGACTTTTAGGTAGTTTAGTTGCATGATTAAACACTTAGACCATGGAGATTTGAAATTTTTGAAAATCTGAGATTTGAGACTTCGAGAAAATCAAAATTTGAAGAACTGTTGGATTCAGCTTAGCAAGTCTGGATTGTTTGGTCCTTGTTGATAGAAAACCAGATTAGATTATATATGAGTGAGCATTAACATCATCTTGATTCAGAAATCTCATGTGTTGAACATCACTATTTTGAACTTGACCAGAAATTTTCAGATTTTGTAATGTTTGATGCATTTACAGCTTGTTTGTCATATGAATGTGTTTGTGATAACTCTATAAACACCTTGCTCATAAAAATCAATATAAAACCAGCTTCAGTTACTCTCTGTCTCAATAATTTCGTTTTGTGATAACTTAAGTTTTGAAGGCCTTAAGAAGGGTTATCAATCCCCTTGTCAAAGTAGTATAAGGGGTGTCAATCCATATGTGTGGTAGTTAGGCACTAGTTTATGTGATAAGTTCTTAAGTCAAGTGATCAAAGATGAGTTTTGGTGTGAACAAAGTAACAAGAAAGTATAAAACAGGAAACAAACAAGCTATGATTAATGAACTAAGCAAGCAAACAAAACAAGATGATGGTGATTAAGCAAATGATAAAAGCTAAACCTCTAGATATGATCATTGATTAGGGTGCTTTAGATATTGAATCATGATGCTAAGAACATAATGCAACACTTGCTACTCTTTAGTCTAGGCTTCTTAATCAGATTAATTCATTCCCATGACAATAATCCCTTTGCAAATCACTTAATCAAGTCTAACAACCATTAGATATAATCAAGCAATCAGCAAGCATAATGCATCAAGCCTAATAAGTGACCAAACAATCTCTCAACCAAGAAGATGATAGTAGGAATTTTTCAATCCTTGATCAATTCCTCAACTACTCATGTCATTGTAGCATTTGAGGTATCAATCCAAATGGAGAGATTCTAGACACTAAGACTATGAGGATCAATTCTTAATCCAAGTCTAATAAGCAGATGAGTTGGTAACCAAGATTATCTAAAAGCATATAATAAAACAAGCAAGAACAAACAGTAATTAAGAATTAAACAAGCAAGAGAAACTAAACAAACACTCAAATTCAAATAAAAAGAAAGCTAAACCTCTAGATGTGATCATTGATCATGGTGCTTTAAATGTGAATTCATGATGCTAAGCAAACAATGCAACACTTGCAAATCTTTAGTCTAGACTTCCAATTCAGATTAATTCATTCTCATGACAGAAATCCCTTTGTTAATTACCAATTCAAGACTAATTCCCATTAGATGAATAAACAATCAACAAGCATAAGGGTCCAAGTCTAAAATGACCAGACAGCCTCTTTGTGCATCAAAATAAGAGCTAAGAAAGACTGAATCTTATAGAGAAAGATAAAGCAAGCATCACATGATCTCAAATTCCAATTAACTTAGAACTCTAATCTAGATTAATCCTCTCATGAAGGCACTAACCTCTACACTAATCCATTTTCAAACCAAATGATCATTTGTGAAATATGAATCAATGAGCATTAAGAAACAGTTCTAATATGTCATTCATGCATTTAACAATCATTCCCATGACATTAATGCATGAACCCTTAGTTAGCTTTCATTCAGGCATTTCATCAAACACTTTTGGTGCATGAAAAACCCAGATTCTAGACCCAAGTGATGTGCAAGGATCTAGCATTAGGATCAGCTAACTAAGGAAAGGAGAAGAGAATCTAAGCTTAAACAATCATTAATCTACATCTAATCACCCTAATCTACACACCTAGAAGCTTAAAAGATGACTACTCACTAATCATGAAGAACACATCTAATCTTTTGCAAGAGATGATGTTAATCATGTTTAGAGGTAGAAATGAGATGATGAGATGATGAGATGATAAGATACAGCTTTGGAATGATCAAATCCCTTCAGATATATCTTAACAAACTCGTTTTTTAACCAAAGGGGCAAGAAAATTAGAGAGAAACTAAGATAGAAGATAACATGTCTAGGGTTTTTCTCCAAAAAGCTATATATACTAAGTGCTAATGAACCGGGTCAGCCCGGAACAAACCGGGTCCTGACCCGGCTTTAGTGGGTAAAGTGGAATTACTGCGGGTTGGTCCAGTGTCTCCCAGGTAGCACGCCCAAGTCGCAGTAAATGAAGAACTTGTCTTGTGAGACTTAAATCGCTTTGTCTTAGCCGCACGCCCAAGTAGGAGTGTTTTGCGAGTCTTGCTGCGGCTTAATCTTCTTCTTCTTCAACTCGCAGGACCAAGGAGGTTTCTGGGGAATGTACATGTGCGACTTGGTCATCCCTAGTCCCAGGTCGCAGGCTCAAGTCGGAGTAAATTGCGAATGATCATGCGGCTTGGTTCCAGTGTCTCCCAGGTAGCATGCCCAAGTCGCAGTATTGTGGACTTAGCAATTTTCTTGCTCGGGAGCCTCAGACCTCATCCATTGATAGCTTACCCGCACTTCTCAACTCGCAGCATCAATTTCCAGGCATTCGTCTTCAGGCTTGCGAGTTAACCAAGTCGCAAGACCATCTCGCAGCATTCAGAGCAGCTTGGACCACTTCGTATTCCGGAGAGTGTAACTTCTAAGATAATTGTCCTAATTGAGTGATTTTGGTTGCAGGTGACAGAGGGCTCATTTATCCCCAACTTTGGTGAAGAAAGCCTCGGTGCTTGGGAAGTGGAAGGCTTCCTGGAGGGCACATCTTTGCAGTGCATTTAAATGACCAGAGAGAGGCGTCTAGACATGTGTCCGTTCCGGAGACCGTATCTTCCTGCTCATAGCTCCGAATCGAATGCTCTTGGACGTTCTGGAAAGAAGACTCAATTGTCTCTGATTCTCATGAAGACCCCGGAAACTGAATCGGCCTAGACGTACACCGTCCTTCGCATTCTTCAGAACTGATCTGCTTGGTCCGGAACAGCTGCGAGACAGGGGTTCCTTCCGACGAGCTTAACTCTCTGCTCACGCGTCCGAATTCCACGATTCCGCTTGCTATGAGACCGTGATCCAATCCTCTCCAACTTCTATGAAGCACCCGACATCTGAATCGGACCGGAAGGTTCCCCGGACAGGCGATTTCGGAAACGTGTCTGCACCCGGAGATTTTGGCCGAGAGACTTGACCGCGGTACGTGTTTTTGGCCGAGAAAGCTACCCGCGGGAAGGATTTTGGTCGAGAACCTTCGACCTTCAGTACACCATTTTGCCGAGAAACCCAAAATTGCTCCTTTTCACCATTTTTGATCATTCCAACTCCATTTCTTCATCTGAATCACATCATCCACTCGGCTCCAAAAGCACCTGTTTAACACTCCAAAACATGCAAAACTCTCTTGGACCTAATGCAATCTCCTAAGTCCTAAAACAATGCCTAAAGACCTAAAATGCATGCAAATGAGACATGATTTTGACTAGAATATGTACATTAAATGATGCAATTTATGAATATATCAGAAGACTGAATCTTATACAGAAAGACATAACAAGCAATCACATGATCTCAAACATTTCAACTTAGAACTCTAATCTAGACTAATCCTCTCATGAAGGCATTAATCTCTACACTAATCCACTTTCAAACCAAATCATCATTTGTGGAATATGAATCAATGAGCATTAAGAAACAGTTTTAATATGTCATTGATGCATTTAACAAATCATTCCCATGATGAAAAAGGCATAAACCCTTAAGTTAGCTCATTCAGGCATTTCATCAAACACCTTGTGGGTGGAGAAATGCCTAAGTTCTAGATCAAGCTTATAATGAGAGATCTAGCATTAAGAGCACCTAACTAAGGAAATGAAATGAGAATCTAGACCCTAAACATCAAAAATCAAACATCTAAGCACCCTAATCTACACACCTAGAAGTTTAAAAGATGACTACTCACTAATCATGAAGAACAAATCTAATCTTTTGCAAGAGATGATATTAATCATGATTAGAAGCAGAAATGAGATGATGAGATGATAAGAAACAGCTTTGGAATGATCAAATCCCTTAGATATCTCTTAATCAAACTCGTTTTTACACTAAAAAGGAAAGAGAAACAAGAGAAAAACAAAGCTTAAGTCTTGGAAAAAACCCTAAAAAGCATATATAGTGTCTCTTGCGGATCGGGTCAGCCCAGGACAAACTGGGTCCTGACCCGGCTTGGTGGTGTGGTTTGCCACGGTCAGATGATGCTTGGACAGACCGTGGCAAACTGACCGTGGCAAACTGATAGTGTCAAAGTTCTTGGACAGATTCTTCATGATCAAGGTTGCCATGGCTTGATTTACACCATGTCTAGTGGCCGTGTCTCTGCTTTTCTGGGTTTGGGTGATGAACTTCTTGGATTGCCACGGTCTAGTAGCTCTTGGTCAAGCCCCGTGGCAAGTGGTCGTGTCAAAAGCCGACGGTGTGTAAAAGTTGCCATGGTCAAGTCCTAGACCGTGGCATTCAAACCGTGTCAAAACCCGAATGCTTGTAAAGTTCCTCCCAGCCAAGTGTTTGTTTGCCACGGTCAAGTGTAGACCGTGGCATGAAGATCGTGTCAATCGCTGAAGGTGTGTAAAAGTTGCCACGGTCAAGTCCCAGACCGTGGCATTCAAACCGTGTCATGTTTCACTTAGCTCGCATCATTCAGGGCTGTCTGGACGACTTCGCATTCCGGACAGTGTAACTCATAAGATACTTGTCCGAATTGAGTGATTCCGGTTTCAGAAGCGAAAGGACTCATATATCTAAAACTTTGGTGAAGGAAGCTTCGGTGCTTGGTAAGTGGAAGGCTTCCTGGAGGGCTCATCTTCGCAGTGCATTTACACCATCAGAGAGAGGCGTCTAGACATGTGTCCATTCCGGAGACCGTATCTTCCTGATCATAGATCCGAATTGAATGATCTTGGACGTTCTAAAAATAGGACTCAAATATCTCTGATTTCCATGAAGGCCCAGGAAACCAAATCGGTCTGGAAGTGCACCGTCCTTCGCATTCTTCGGAGCTCATCGGCTTGGTCCAAAATGGCAGCGAGACAGGAGTTTCTTCCGACGAGCTTAACTTTCTGCTCACGCGTCCGAATTCCATGATTCTACTTGTTCTGGAACCGTGATCTAATCTACTCCAACTTTGATAAAGCCTCCGAGGCTGAATCGGACCGGAAGGTTCCCCGGACAGGCAATCATTCAGGAGTATCGGATTGTTCCGGAATGGATGCGAGAGAGGTCTGTCTTCCGGTGACCGTATCTTTCAGCTCAGTACTCCAAATGCCCTGATTAAACCTGTCCTGGGGTCTTGACTCAATTATCTCCAACTTTGCTGAAGACCCTGTAAGCTTAATCGGCCGGCAAGAGCTTCCGGTGATGCGATTTCGGAAATGTATCTGCACCCGGGATTTTTGGCCGAGAGACTTGACCGCGGTACGTGTTTTTGGCCGAGAAAGCTACCCGCGGGAAGGATTTTGGCCGAGAATCTTCGGCCATCAGTACATCATTTTGCCTAGAAACCCAAATTGCTCCTTTTCACCATTTTTGATCATTTCAACTCCATTTCTTCATCTGAATCACATCCTCCACTCCAAATAAGCTCTAAAAGCACCTGTTTAACACTCCAAACCATGCAAAACTCTCTTGGACCTAATGCAATCTCCTAAGTCCTAAACAATGCCTAAAGACCTAAAATGTATGCAAATGAGACATAATTTGGACTAGAATATGTACATTAAATGATGCAATATATGAATATATAATTTTGCAGGTCACAGATCTCTCTCAGGTACGACTCATTCGAACCAAGACGAGTGCTCATGCCAAAAAGCCCCGTTCGCAAAAAACATATGACCTTTAAACGAGACACAGCTGAGTGATGATGAACCCTTCTCCACCTTCCTTGCTTTGCATGTATCATTGCAAGGAACATAGTGAAGGTTAAGCATGAGATGCTTACATCTGATTGTCAGGACTTTCACCAGGGCCAAGATGGACCAAATTGGATTTGCTTACAAGTTCTGCACCAGTGCCACCGAGTACAGGGTCCTTCAACCATCGGATTCAATGCCCCGTCTCCGAGATGGTTCAGACCCAGGATGGAAACCAGAGACTAGCGACTTCCTACCATCTTTGCCACTCTTCCCTCTGACTATGAAGCAATTTCTGGCTGCAAAAGCCAAGAGAGAGGTAGCTGCAAACAGCAGGAGACTTCAGCCTGCACCACCTTCATCGAACCAGTTCTTCTCAGATTAGAACATCCTCTAGGAATGATGCAGACTTTGAAACTTTGAAAACGAAGCTTGATCAGCAAGAGAAGATCAACAGTCGCATGAAGAAGTTACTGAAGAAGAACCACAGGTATGATGATGATTCCTCTACCACAGAGATAGACAGCAGCCATGAGACATATGCGTCCATCCATCACCTCATCATACCCACGGTTCTACATCATTTTCTTTTCTTTTCTTTAGATTATTTCGTTTTTATTTACCATCTTCTCACCAACTTTTTCACACTGGGGACAGTGTGATTTAAGTCTGGGGGAGGATGTTCATCCGTTACTAACGAAAGTTTGTTTGTTTTGAGATTTTATTTCATAAAAGGTCTTTCATAAAAGGTTTTCAAAGGTTTTCAAAAACATGAACACTGATTTCAAAAACAGGAACACCAAAAACAAAACTATGATGAATAGGACCCATGTGCTTCTAGACTTAACATGCTAGTTTCTTTTGTGGTTAGTACTAGATTAGGCGGTAGCTAGAGTACTTGCACTACGAACTCCCACCAGAGGATTTTTATTCATGGAGATCTTTTCTGCCAGGATATACTAGCTCATTTCACTTGAACATAATCTTGACATCTAATTTTCTCATCATTGGTTTCAGCAGGCATCATGATACACATCTAGGACATCTTCACCTTATTGTTACCACTCTTTGTTGTCCTAGATGGCCAGTTCATCTTTAGCTGGTACCACACCCTTTACCCAAACCTTTATGTTCAAACCTCATGCATTCTCTCTTTAGATTATATCTACAAATATGTGAAAAAACGCCATAGAGGGAGGAACAACATGGTTTTCAGTCACTCAAGAGAAGGACTGAAGAAATTTGGGAAAGAGGAATATCACCAATCCTATCAAGCTTAATGGTGCCTCAAAAAGCTCATTCATAAAGGTAAATTTCGTGCTCCTAAGACTCTATGTCAAAAGGCGGTTTCCCCTTTCCAAAAAAAAAAACAAAAAAAAAATGATAGGAAAGGAAACCAAAAGCCTAAAGAGTCTAGGATGCCCGAAATCATTGGAAGCAAAGGCTACAAGTATTCATCTGTGAGGATTGGTTTTAAAACCTGGACAAAAATCTAAGTCTGGGGGAGTCATGAGGAGAACCTGAAGAAAGGAGATCAAGAATCTTAAAGCAAGAAGAATGTGACTGGAAACTGTGGATATCAACAGCTCCATCCTCTCTTGCTGTTTTGCATAATGTCTAGTCTCTCTAGAAAAAGGTAACCCTAAATACTAAGAACCTCAACCCTAAAAGAGTCATTTGAATACCTAGCCTTGATTGCTTTACTAAATCCCTTTGATGAGAACCACTTGAACTTTTGAATGAATGTTAAGAGGTAGTTAACTGGAAGATAGGTTTAAGAGTCTAGACTTTCACATGACGGATCAACAGACTAGTTATGCCTGTATTTTGGTGAGAATTTTCTAGACTATACCTGATCTGAGCATAATGACTAATTTTGGTTTAGAAGCATGGTCTCTGAGATTTTGTTAGTTCCGGAGATTTTCAAACCTCTTTTCCGGGTTCAGATCTTTGGTTTTGATTGACGACAAACAAAGGTTTAAGTCTGGGGGAGTTGATAACACCTGATTTTGACCATTTTTATGGATCACTTTCAGTATCTTATGCAGGTGTTTTCAATCAGTTTTGAAGGTTTTATAAGTGTTTCCATGTTGTGGAGTTTTAAAAGACTTTTCAGGTTTCTTAGGCAAAAGCACTGCAAATTGGAGAAAAATCCACTTTTGGCCAATTTCAAACTGTCAGAAGTTTCACATCTGATGAAGATCTTCTCACCGTCTGACCAAGCTCAAATTTGGACACACGATAGAGGATAAAGCCAGCTTTCTAATGCAATTAGATTGGACGCAATCCAAAGGTTGGATCATAAGTTATTTCCAATGTACTGAAGACATGTTCTGCAGTCTGGCGAATGAAGCAAGAGGGAGAATGAAGTTTGGGCATCATAGACGATCCACCGCGGTCTAGGAGCTCATGACAGCAGTGAAAAACATCCTGGTCACGCCTCAGAGCCTTCACACACGGTGGGCCAACTTAATAGACATGGTTGACTGTCCCGCACGCCCAACTCTCACAAAACTCCTCCTTAAAAACTCTGGCCTCTCCTTGGTGTGCGACATAGGCTTGTCTTTGAACTGAACCGCAGGAACATGTATGTCTATAGTGCTCGTTCTTGTGCGGCCTGGTCCTGTTTTGGTCCATCTCGCAAGACTATGTCGCACTAAGCACCTTCTTGCACGTTCCGGTCTCTTTTATTTTGGTGCGACCTGACCTGATCTCGAGCTGACGTGCACTCCCAACACGGTCTAAACCGCGAGTTCTTGTGCGCCTTGGGTCTTCTTCTTCCCATCACGCACAACTATCTCGCACAGAGAACATCAACTCAAGACCCCTTTGCTTCTTCCTTGTGTGCGACATAAACTCCCCTTTTATCCATCTCGCAGACCCAACTCGGTCTAAAATGTGAATATACGTGCGGCTTGGGATCTCTTGGTCCAACTTGCAGGCCTGAAGCGTACATAGCAGCACTTGAACGTCTTAGCTCTTTCTTCTAGTGTGCGGCTTAGGCTGCTCCTTGACCATCTCGCATGACCAGGCCAGTTCATTCAGCGAATACTGGTCTTCCCTTGTCTAACTCGCAGGCTTAAGTCGCACTGATCAAGCATTGAACGCCTTGGCCTCTCCTTCTTGATGTGCGGCCTGGGATGATACTGAGCCGACTCGCAGAACCAGGTAGGTACGTTCTGCGAGTATATGTGCAGCTTGGTCTCACATTGATCCATCTCGCAGACCCAACTCGCACCTCATCAACACTTCACATTTTTCTTGCTCAAACCCCTTGCTGCTAGATGAATGACCCGCACACCCAAGTAGGTCTCTTTTGCGAGTTCATGTGCGAGTTGGTACCTGGCCTAACCATGTCTCACACCCAAGTAGCACACCAGGCGTCTCTCAAGTTTTCATGCCTTAAGTCCATTCTCAGTTTTTTCACAAGCTCCATTCCACTTTGCCCTTGAACCATAGCTTCCAAAAGTCACCTGGGACCTGAGGACACTTCAGAAAACCCATCAAAACATCCTAAAACATAAAAAGAAAGAAAGAAATGATTAAAAAGAAGAGTGTACAAGGATAAGCTTCAGGCGTCTCCCAAGAGCACTTCGTTCAATGTCACTAAGTTTGACCTTGAAAACCTGTTTAACAGGTTTGGGGATCATCAAGAGGAACTGTAGAAGCCTCATCTCTCTTCTCTGAAACCAGGTAATGCTTGACTCTTTGTCCATTCACCACAAAACCCTTGCCATCCTTACCCTCCAGGACCAATGCTCCAAAGTTTCTAACCTCTAGAACTCTGAATGGTCCTGACTATCTTGATCTTAACTTGCCATGGAAGAGCTTGAGCCTGGAGTTAAATAAGAGAACAAGGTCTTCTTCCTTGAACTCTCTTTTAAGAATCTTCTGATCATGCAAGATCTTGGTCTTCTCTTTGTAAATCCTTGCACTCTCAAAAGCATTGAGTCTTATCTCGTCCAGCTCATGTATCTGAAGAAGCCTCTTCTCTTGGGCTGTCTTAATGTCAAAGTTCAACATCTTAACAGCCCAAAGAGCCTTGTACTCAAGCTCTACTGGTAAGTGGCAGCTCTTTCCATAGGGAAGGTTGAAGGATGATGTGCCAATAGGTGTCTTGAAAGCAGTCCTATAGGCCCAAAGAGCATCATCTAACTTCTTGCTCCAATCCTTCCTTGAGTTGCCCACTGTTCTCTCCAAAATGGCCTTGATTTGTCTATTGGATACTTCCACTTGACCACTAGTCTGAAGGTGGTAAGGACTTGCTACCTTGTGCTTGACTACATGTTTCCTCAACAGCATTTCCAAGGTCTTGTTAATGAAGTGGCTACCTCCATCACTGATCACCACTCTTGGGATCCCAAACCTGGGAAAGATAACACTCTTGAAGAGCTTGCAAACCACCTTTTGAATCATTGATTGGGCAAGCAATTGCCTCCACCCACTTGGAGACATAATCAACAGCCACCAAGATGTATTGGTTCCCCTAAGATCTGATGAATAGCCCCATAAAATCGATGATTGGGTTTTGAGGCATCTCACTCCTCTTTGATATGTTGTCCTGCCTTTGACATGAACCACAACTTTAAACCACTCCTTGGGCATCCATGAACATAGTAGGCCACCAGAAACCTGACTGCAATACCTTGGCCACCGTTTTAAAAGCTCCCAAATGTCCACCATAAACTGAACCATGACATTCTTGTAGGACTGGCTGGACTTCTTCCTCAGCTAGACATCTCCTGTATAGATGATCCTTGTTGAGCACATAGAGAAATGGCTCATCCCAAAAGTACTTCTTGATGTCTTTAAAGAACTTCTTCTGCAGATATCCATTCAGCTCTGGTGGTTCAACTCCACATGACAAGAAGTTCACAATGTCTGCAAACCATGGTAACCTATTTTGTCCTATGGTTTCAACCTCCTCAACTTTCATGTAACTCTTGAGCACCATAAGTTGTTCTTCAGGTAGAGAGTCATCAAGAAGGATCTCAGGATCCACTCTTAGTCTTTAGAGGTGATCAGCAGCTCCATTTTCAATGCCTTTCTTTTGTTGCACCTCCATGTGAAATTCTTGCAAGAGCAGAACCCATCTCAAGAGTCTCGGCTTAACATCCATCTTTGTCATAAGATATCTCAAAGCCGCATGATCTGTGTACACAATGATATGTTCATAATTTGCATCACTTAGGTTGCACATTTCATTACAAATCATGTTTTATTTCATGCATTTTAGGTCCTTAGGGTTTGTTTTAGAACTTAGGAGATGCATTAGGTCCCAATGAGTCTTTGCATATTTTGAGTGTTTATCAGGTGTATTTGGAGCTGAAAAGATGAATCCAGGAGGTGGAATGGTGATCAAGGCTTGAAAAATGGTGAACTTGTGTTTTTGGAGGTTATCGGCCATTCTCGCGTACCAGGAAGGTTTTTTCCGGCCATTTTCATGTACCGCGGATAGACCTTATCGGCCAAAACGCGTACCGCGAGTGGATTGTATCGGCCAAAATCTCCGGGTGCAGACACG
Source organism: Eutrema salsugineum (assembly GCF_000478725.1). Lineage (NCBI taxonomy): Eukaryota > Viridiplantae > Streptophyta > Magnoliopsida > Brassicales > Brassicaceae > Eutrema > Eutrema salsugineum. The sequence goes on from NW_006256895.1 coordinate 6,594,950, forward strand.
TTTCCGAAATCGCCTGTCCGGGGAACCTTCCGGTCCGATTCAGTTGCCGGGCGCTTCATCAATGTTGGAGAGGATTGGATCACGGTTCCATAGAAAGTGGAAACATGGAATTCGGACGCGTTATCAGAGAGTTAAGCTCGTCGGAAGAAACCCCTGTCTCGCTGCTGTTTTGGACCAAGCCGATAAGCTCTGAAGAATGCGAAGGACGGTGCACTTCCAGGCCGATTCAGTTTCCGGGTCCTTCATGTGAATCAGAGACATTTGAGTTCTATTTCCAGAACATCCGAGATCATTCAATTCGGAGCTATGAGCAGGAAGATACGGCCTCCGGAATGGACACATGTATAGACGGCTCTCTGTGATCATGTAAATGCATTGAAAAGATGAGCCCTCCAGGAAGCCTTCCACTTCCCAAGCACCGAGGCTTCCTTCACAAAAGTTGGAGATATATGAGTCCTCTGTCCTCTGCAACCGGAATCACTCAATTCGGACAAGTATATCGTGAGTTACACTCTCCGGAATGCGAAGTGGTCCATACAGCCCTGAATGACTAAGTTAAACATGCCGCGATGGAATGCCACGGTCCACACTTGGCCGTGGCAACTTTTGCACACCTTCGGTGAATGACACGATCTTCATGCCACGATATACACTTGACCGTGGCAAACAAACACTTGGCTGGGAGGAATTTTGCAAGCATTCGGCGATTGACACGGTCTGAATGCCACGGTCTAGGACTTGACCGTGGCAACTTTTGCAAATCTTCGGCGATTGGCACGATCTTCATGCCACGGTCTACACTTGACCGTGGCAAGCAGACAATTGGCTGGGAAGGACTTTACAAGCATGCGGGTTTTGACACGGTCTGAATGTCACGGTCTGGGGCTTGACCGTGGCAACTTTTACACATCTTCGGCGTTTGACACGATGACTTGCCACTGATTTTGGACGAGGCTTGTTAGACCGTGGCATCAAAATGCAGCCAAGAACACGGGAGAAAGCTCTGACACGGCAGGTTGCCACGGCCACACCAAGAACACACTTGACCGTGGCAAACCCATCTTCACCCACCAAGACCGGGTCAGTACCTGGTTTGTTCCGGGTTGACCCGGTTCGCCCAAAGCACCTATATATTGTTTTTAGACCTAATTTGGAGAACACCTTTTATCCATTTTTAGTTTATTTTCCCCTTTTGTGAAAGACTACTTGATACACCTTGTTTTTAGAGTTTAATATCGATTTGAAGTTGCTTTTCATCTTGTTCTATCATCTCTTATCATCAAATCACACTTCTAATCATTATTAACAACACATCTTGCAAAGGATCTAGTGTGTTGATCATGATTAGTGAGTAATCCCATATTAAGGTCTTAGATATGTAGATTAGGGTGCTTAAGTGGTAGATTAGTGAGCTTAGGGGTTAGATCATGCATATTCCACTCTCGACAACTTGTTCTCTATGCTAGATCCATACAAATCATATGTGGTCTAGATTCTGGGCATTTCATGCACCAAAAGTGTTTGATGAAATGCCTGAACCAAAGTTTTTAGAGGTTTAAGTGTTATTCATCATGGAATGATTGTTTATATGCTTAAATGACAGATTAAACTGATTCTTAATGCTTGTTAACTCATGTTTCACTGATGATGATTGGGTTAGAAACTGTTTTAGCATAGGAGTTAATACCTTCATGAGAGGATTAACTTAATTAAAGATGTTTATGTTGAATGGTTTGCTTGATCATATGATTCATTAGCTTATTAGTTTATCACTGAAGGCACCCTAATCCACTATCATGTCTAAGACCTTTCTCATCATCATTCATACATTCTCATCATTTGTCATTGTTTAGTTCTTGTTTAATCATTTCATTAGTCTTTAATCCTGTTTAAGTTTGTAGTTGTCTCTAGATAATCAAAACCCACTCTTGTTTGCTTGAATTAAGAATCTGGTCACATAGTTTAGTGTCTAACACCACATCTGGATTGATAAACCTCTTTGTGCTACTTTGACAAGGGGATTGATAGCCCTGAGACCCTAAAAAGTCTTGTCTATCACACAACAACCTTTGAACCCACTAGATAGCTCCTGAACTTGTCAAATGCGATCACTATAGCCAGCGTCTCCTTTTCAGTTGTTGCATATTTCTCCTGAGCAGAGTCCAAGGTCATGCTTGCATAGTAAATCACATGCAGCTTCTTGTCTTTCTTTTGGCCCAAAACTGCTCCCACAGCGTAATCTGAAGCATCTGTCATCACTTCAAAGGGCAATGTCCAATCTGCTGCCTGGACTATTGGTGCACTAACAACGGCTTGTTTGATCTTTAAAAAGGCCTCCATGCACTCCTCATCAAATACAAACTCAACCTCCTTGCAAAGCAGCCTTGTTAGTGGCCTAGCTATCTTAGAAAATTATTTGATAAACCTTCTACAGAAGCCGGTGTGCCCTAGGAAGCTTCTTATCCCCTTGACTGAGTTTGGGGCCTGCAAGTTCATCATCACTTCCACCTTAGCCCTGTCCACTTCTATTCCTGCATCAGAAACCTTATTCCCAAGGACAAATACCCTCTTGCACCTTAAAGTGGCACTTCTCCCAACTGAGAACCAATCTGTGCTCCTCAGACCTTCTTAGGACCTGAGAAAGATTAGAAAGACAAACATAGAAGAGGAGGATCCATAGATTGAAAATTCATCCCTGAATACCTCTACTTTATCTTCAATCAGATCCGAGAATATGGACATCATAAAGCGCTGGAAAGTAGCGAGAGCATTGCACGGCCAAAATGGCATGCTCCTATAAGCAAAGGTCCCATAGGGACAGGTAAATGTGGTCTTCTCCTGGTCTCTTGGGTCTATTGGGATTTGGAAGAACCCAGAGTAACCATCCAGAAAACAAAAGAAGGGATGATTAGCAAGCCTTTCTAAAATTTTGTCAATAAAAGGATGAGGGAAATGGTCTTTCCTAGAGGCTGCATTCAATTTTCTGTAATCTATACACATCCTATGACCTGTGATAGTTCTTGTTGCTATCAGTTTATCCCTTTCATTTTTGATCACTTTCATTCCTCCTTTTTTGGGCACCACATGAACTGGCGAAACCCATCTAGAGTCTAAGATAGGATAGATGATCCCAGCCTCTAGGAGTTTAAGAGTCTCTTTTTCACTACTTAATTCATGTTGGGATTTAGCCTCCTTTGGTGCTCAATGGATGACATAGATTCCTCTTCAAGGTGAATCATATGAGTGCATAGGTTGGGTGAAAAACACTTGATGTCATCCAATGAGTAACCAATTGCTCTCCTATGTTTCCTTAACTCATTTAACAATGTACGCTCTTGATCATCTAACATTCTATCATTTATGATGACAGGGTAAGACTCATTGAGATCTAAGAATGCATACCTGAGCCCCTTAGGAAGAGGTTTGAGTTCTAGTTGAGGCGCCTTAGACGCATCCCAATCTGCATTGTATGAATCCTCCTTGGCTGGCCCTTGTTTGGTGTTCATCTCCTCAATAGGCTTGTTGCCTTGCTCATCCTCTATCCCCAAGGCTTTGCACTCTTGAACTGACCATTGGTTTGTACTTGACCCACTGATTTCCTGAAGCTGGTGTTCATCTCCTCAATGCAGATTGGGATGCGTCTTAAGCTGTTGTTCATCTCCTCAATCGATTGAAAGAGTAAATAAACTAGACTAAAGCTTGAATGAAAATCGGTGTAAATCTATAAGAAAAGAAAGCGCTGGGGTTCAGGTAAGTTTTCTCAGGGGTATGAACGATTCAAAACATTGCTAGAGAGTAAATTTTATAAGATCTTAGCTTAAACTTTTCGAACTGGAGTCACGGACGTATGAATACGCCACTGTCGTGATGATAGACAACTATCTCTTTCAACCCTGACCAGTAGGTTTCCACTCTGGCCCTGGAAAAGAAAAGATGCATTATGTTTAAGACTCGTCAGCATTCACAAATCGCCCATAGGTAGGTTTCCACTCCTATGGTTGTTTTGCTCTCCCGAACTAGATCTGACACCATATGAACACTTTTGTGTCACCAAGCACCTGGATCAGATTGTAGTTCATGACGCTACTCTCATGCAGTAAAAACGAATTCAGAAGAAAAAGTTCTAAGAATCGGCTCAAAAGCTCATGGAATCCTCACCGAACATATAAATCCCCATCGAAAATCCCTTAATCCCAAAAATAAAACTACTCAGACATGATGAACGAAATAAAAAACATAGTATTAAAAAGTAGAATAGAAACCGAAATTGAAAAAGAAAGAACAAGGGTTCAAGAGACAAATCTCTCTCTCCCTAAAACCTAAAACTTAAGTATTCTAAAACAATAAGAGCATATGAGGTCAAACGAATTAGGGTTCCTAAAACATGTATTTATAGTTCTCAAGACATCTCTAAGGTCTAGGGTTCCGAAATCAAGGCTGGGAAAATGATATGGGCTTCAGGAATGGGCCTTCGGAGTCGGAATTAGCTGGCCGCGGTCGGGATGTGCGTGACCGCGGGAAATGGGTGGCTGGCCGCGGTCGCGGTGGTTGTGACCGCGGGGAATGGTCTGTTGGCCGCGGGTGGAAACGCTTGTCGGCTGGTTTACGGGACATCTTGCTCTTCGCGTATCTTTTGATTGAACCGTTGGGGGTGAACTTCTGACGGTTTGACTTTGAGCTGAAATCTGGTTTTCTATCCATTTTGTTAAGCTTTTCCCTAAGTTACCTGAAAAGAGTCTTGGAACTACAAATACTAGAAAAACGTAATAAAAGTACTTAAACCTTTGTTTGTGGTAAACATAGAAAAAAGTATTTCAAAACGATCCATAAAAGTGGTAAAAATACGGTGTTATCAACTCCCCCAGACTTAAACCTTTGTTTGTCCTCAAACAAAGCAAAAGCCTAAACTGGTTAAGTGAAAACAAAAATAGGGAATGCACAAATCTCAGAGATATGAACTTCTAAACTAGGACCAAAGATAGTGCATCAATCCACAACTTAGTCTAGAAAATTCTCACCAATACACAAAAGATACTAGTCCACTTTTTCCGTCATGCAAAACTTAAACAATCTAAATCTTGATTCCAGTCAACTAGCTCTCTATATTCATTAAGTTCAATAGTGAGTTCTCATTAAAGACATCATCCAGGGTAGTGATATATTCATAAATTGCATCATTAGGTGTACATATTTTAGTCCAAATCATGTCTTATCTCATGCATTTTAGGTCTTTAAGCATTGTTTTAGGACTTAGGAGATTACATTAGGTCCAAGAGAGTTTTGCATGTTTTGGAGTGTTAAACAGGTGCTTTTGGAGCCAATTTGGAGTGGAGGATGTGATTCAGATGAAGAAATGGAGTTGGAATGATCAAAAATGGTAGAAAGGAGCAATTTTGGGTTTCTCGGCAAAATGCTGTACTGAAAGTCGAAGATCCTCGGCCAAAATCCTTCCCGCGGGTAGCTTTCTCGGCCAAAAACACGTACCGCGGTCAAGTCTCTCGGCCAAAAATCCCGGGTGCAGATACATTTCCGAAATCGCGTCACCGGAAGATCTTGCCGGCCGATTCAGCTGTCGGAGTCTTCATGAAAGTTGGAGATAACTGAGTCAAGAGTTCAGAACAGTTGGAATCAAAGCATTTGGCCCACGGATCTGAAAGATATGGTAATCGGAAGACAGACCTCTCTCGCATCCATTCCGGAGCAATCCGATACTCCTGAATGATCGCCTGTCCGGGGAACCTTCCGGTCCGATTCAGTTGTCTGGGGCTTCATCAAAGTTGGAGACGATTGGATCATGGTTCCATAGCAAGTGGAATAATGGAATTCGGACGCGTGAGCAGAAAGTTGAGCTCGTCGGAAGAAACCCCTGTCTCGCTGCCGTCTTGGACCGACCCGATGAGCTCCGAAGAATGCGAAGGACGGCGCACTTCCAGGCAGATTCAGTTTCCGGGGTCTTCATAAGAATCAGAGATGTTTGAGTCCTCTTTCCAGAACGTCCAAGATCATCCAATTCAAATGTATGAGAAAGAATTTAACGTCTCCGGAATGGACACATGTCTAGACGCCTTTCTCTGATCGTGTAAATGCATTGCGAAGATGAGCCCTCCAGGAAGCCTTCCACTTCCCAAGCGCCGATAGTTTCTTCACCAAAGATCGAGCTGAATGAGTTATCTTTCTCATGGAACTGGTTTCAGGTCATTTGGAGTTACGAGCTGAAAGTTACACTGAACAGAAGAGAAGCTGCTCAATTCGGGTTTTAAGAGATGCGACTGTAAGCTAAGTGTTGTGTCCTACCTCGGCGTGAATACCTCCGCATGTATGCCGAGGAGGCATGTTTACGAAGCCTTGGGACTATACCTCGAGGTAGGACTTCGGCCTTTCAACACCGAGGCTCCCTTGATCACCAAAATGATCCCCAAACGACTAAGTGTTGAAGCAGACCTTGGTGTGAACCCTTCAGCATGCTATGCCGAGCTCCTATGTTACACAAACCTCGGGTACCAGGCACCTCGGCATGTATGCCGAGGTCCTCATCTCTCCAACCCAGATCACAAACAAATCCTCTTCACGTTTCAAAGCTTTAACCGGATCAAATGCCAAGTCTCATGCATGTTCTTCAAGTGTTCATCAAAGTTTCAACCCAGCACATGACCCCCTGGTGTATGGCCCTCGGTGTGAGACTTCTTCAGATGGCGAGGGGTGGCTCCAGCAACCCAGAAAGGGCGGGTCAGTACCCAGTTTGTCCTGGGCTGACCCGGCCCACACCCTTTTATATAAATAGTTTTTAGAGACTAAAACCCTAGTTATGCTTTATCTTATCCTCTAATCTGCCTCTTTTTGTTTTCTCTCTGCTTCTTAGTGTAAAAACGAGTTTGATCAAGAGATATCTAGCAGATTTAATCATCTTAAAGCTATTTCTTATCATCTAATCATCTCATCTCTGATTCTAATCATGATTAACACCACCTCTTGCAAAGGAAATGGTGTGTTAATCATGATTAGTGAGTAGTTATCTTTTAAGCTTCTAGGTGTGTAGATTAGGGTGCTTAGATGATCGGTTTATGATGTTTAGGTTCTAGATTCTCATCTCCTTTCCTTAGTTAGCTGCTCTTAATGCTAGATCTTTGCACATCACTCTGATCTAGACCTTAGTCATTTCTCCACCCACAAGGTGTTTGATGAAATGTCTGGATGAGCTAAGCTAAGGGTTTATGCCTTTTTCATCATGGGAATGATTTGTTAAATGCATGAATGACATATTAGAACTGTTTCTTAATGCTCACTGATTCATATTTCACAAATGATGATTTGGTTTGAAAGTGGATTAGTGTAGAGATTAATGCCTTCATGAGAGGATTAGTCTAGATTTGAGTTCTAAGTTAATTGGTTTTGAGATCATGTGATTGCTTGTTGCTGCTTTCTGTGTAAGATTCGGTCTCCTTGAAATAGAAACCGTTTGGTCATTATTAGACTTGATACTTTATGCTTGTTGATTGCTTGATCTTGCTTAAGGTGAATTAATCTTGATTAAGTGATTTACAAAGAGTTTATTGTCATGGGAATGAATTAATCTGCTTTTGAAGTCTAGACTAAAGAGTAACTTGCATTGCATTATTGTTCTTAGCATCATGAATAAATCTCTAAAGCACCCTAATCAATGATCACATCTAGAGGTTTAGCTTTCTCTTTGTTTTGAATCTGAGTCTTTGTTTTGTTGTCTTGTTGCTTGTTCTTAAATTACTGCTTGTTTTTTTTTGTTTACTTTATATTTTAGATCACCTTGTTACCAACTCATCCGCTTGTTAGACTTGAACTAAGATAGCTCCTCATAGTTCTAGTGTCTAGAATCTCTCCATTTGGATTGATACCTCAAGTGCTACCTCATAGTTCTAGTGTCTAGAATCTCTCCATTTGGATTGATACCTCAAGTGCTACAATGACATGAGTAGTTGAGGAATTGATCAAGGATTGAAAAATTCCTGCTATCAATTTGGCGCCGTTGCCAATTGGAGAGTTCATTCTAGCATTAGAACTTTGGATCTTCTTGAGATCAAGTCATTGTTTTCTTTTGTTTTACTAAGCTTTTATTTTCACCATGTTAATGTATATCACTAAGAGCATGCATCTCTTTGAGATGATGAATCTTCTTTTTTTCATTGTTACTAACTTGTCTTCCTTGATTCTCTTGAGCTTTGAAAGGTACCAAATTCACAAGAAGAGAAATGGAAAGACACGTTCTATTGAGCTGTTGGAGATGGACGTCCACAAGAGCATTATTCCAGTCCCAAAACCGCAACAACAGCCACAACCTCCAGCACTGACCCAAGCTCCAAAGAAAACGCCAACAGTTGGAAGCTGTGACACTCCTTGTAGTCATGGAAAGAGGTATGGCATCCACCCTCCTCCAATTGAAGCTGCGGCCTATGAGATCAAAGCAAGCTTGGTTAAGTTGATTCAAGAAACTAAGTTCTTGGGGTCTGGTATGGAGAATCCATATGATCATTTGGACTGCTTTGAGAGGTTGTGTGACACATTTAGGACTGGAGGAGTGCCCCACGACAGTATCAAGCTCATCTTGTTTCCATTTTCACTTGGAGAAAAGGCAAGCAAATGGGAGAGAGCATTACCATCCCACTTGGTAAATTCTTGGTATGATTGCAAGATGATCTTCCTCCAAAGGTTTTATCCCATACAAAGGACTATCCAAGCTAGGAAAGATATCTTGGGCTTCAAACAAAGAATCCATGAGACCTTTGATGAAGCATGGGAGAGACTTAAAGGCTACACTAGAGATTGTCCCCATCATGGGTTCCAACAAGAAGCTATTCTTAGTATCTTCTATTGGGGAGTTGATAGAGAGCATAAATGGACATTGGATGCAGCTAGCAATGGGCGTTTTGCGACTCTTACCATAGAACAAGGAGAGTTACTTGTTGAGAATTTGGCCAAGAGCAATGAAAGATACAAAGAGCTTGATACTGAATATTGTCAAGATGGTAAAACTGAGGTGGAGCTTCGTTTTCAGCAAGAGTCTGTTCCACAAGAGCAAGCTGCTTCAAAGACTCAAGAAATGGAGCTGAACAGCATGTTCCAACAACTTCTGAAGGGACAAGATGAGCTCACAACAAGAGTAAAGCGTTCATACAATGATCTCCACAACAAAATAGAGAGTTTAACCTCTCAAGTGAATCACATGGAGAGCAAAGATCATGAAGCTGCTGTAAAGGAGATAGAACGTGTACTCTTTTGTCCACAAGAAGACATTGCTCTTAGAGGTCTTTCTTCACAAGACAATGAGGACATTGAGCAACTCAGTGGAGAGGTGACCCTTGGAACTGAAGTTTTCGCTATAAAAGACATCCATGGAGCTTCTAGAGACAAAGTTCAGATTACTGCTAAAGAAAAGGCCGAACAACAGCTTCAGAAAGAAGAAAAAGCTATTGAACCGCCAGCTTATGTGTCTGTAAGTCTCTGTGATGAGTTTCAAAACTTTGAGATGACGTATGTGGGGACTTGTGGAATGAAAGAGAAGGATCAGCCGTTTGCTGCTTGTGAGAAAAAGAAAGAACACCAAAGAGAGCTTGATCTTGAGTTCATTGATGGTGAGAAGTTCTTTAGTGATGATGAGGATTGCTTGGAATCTCCACCTCCTACACCAGGTGAGAAAGAGATCAGCAGCAACAAAAGCAATGGTTCAGAGTCCCAAGACAAGCGCCCAACAAGCATTAAACCATTCACTCTTGGGTCTTCTTCTTCTCAAGTCTTAGCTCTCACTCCATGGAAGTTTGATGGTGGAGCTGTGGAATACAAAGTTAAAGGCAATGTGAGATCAAGACCATTTGCCAAAGTCAGAGCTATCCTCACACAAGAACTCATAGACAAGGGATCTGGTGGTGTCCAAGAGCTGATGAACAAGGACCTCATGCTTGAATTCATGGACATGACAAGGAGCATCAAAGCTCCTCCTCTCCCTCATTAAGAAAGGTTTTACAAAGTCAAACTGAGTGACTTTAAACAAAGTGCTCTTGGGAGACACCCCAAGCTTATCCTTGTATATAGTCTTTTTAATCTTTTCTTTAGTATTTTCAGAACGTTTTGATGGGTTTGCTAAGTGATCTCAGATTCTAGAAAGCGTTCTTGCTCAATGGTTTGAAGGAACAAGTGCAGAGAGGAGCTTAAAGGTGGCGGCCTTATGATTCAAAGGAGCAGTGAACCCGACACCTCGGCCAAGCACCTCGAGATGATCATTACCGAGGTCTCATGTTTGATCTTCACGGAATAAAGTGCTGTGAGAAGCCTTGGAGAGCCAAAGCCGAGGTGTTCTTGAGCTAATACCGAGGTGCCCTTGCCACTTACACAGAAACTTGTCCACCTCGGTATAGAAGCCTCGGCATGGCTAGGCAGAGGGGTCCCTGAACGAGCATAAACAAAAAGGGTCGCTTGAGAGACTTGAGTCCAAGCAGAGGGTTCAAAGCACCAGCATCCTCCTCCATGTCCAATGCCTCCATTCTATCATGAACAAGTCTGGTAACTCTCCAAACTCATGGTACATATGCATCTAGTTCTTAATTTTTCATTTTGCATTTTTCTTGCTTTTTCCTTTCACTTCTCTCTTATGCTTTTATAACACAGAGGACTGTGTTATTTAAGTGTGGGGGAGGAGTTTAGTGTTTACTAATCATGTTTTCTTTGATCTTATTTTCCACTTTGAGTCTTGAGTCTCATGTAGTTGCATCTAATCAGAAAACTTTCACAAAAAAATGTTCATTCTAGTTGCATTCACATTTTTAGGATCGAGTCTAGTTGCATCATATAGGTTGCATCTTGCTGGGAGTAATGATAGGTTTTCTAGAGAGTACATCACTTTGAAAACTTGAACTGAATATGCTTGTGAATCTTTTTCTGTGCTTGCAAAGTCTGAAACGATTTGAATCTAAGAAGCAAGTTTGAATTGAACTCAACTCTAGCTAAGTGATAACCCTGAACTTGAAATGTAAATATCTTTTGATGCATTGCTTGAATAGGCTTGTTAAAACCGACATACATACTTGAGCTAGAATCGTTGCTTTTACCACCCTCCTTCCTTAGCTCAAGCAGCTGAATCCGCATCATGGATCAGTTCCCTCACCTTGAACCCATCTTTCTTTCGAGCCAATGTTCGTGTGTGAATTGTAAGGCCACCTTGGACTGAACTTGGCAGAAAGTGTTAGGTTTAGAGCGACAAGGGCTTGGCTCATTGAGTGATATGTTCCAACATCAAGGAACCAAGAGTATTGGTGAGAAATAAGTGTGGGGGAAAAGACTTGTTGGTGAGTGGAAAAAGGTGAGCTGAGTGGAAAAGTGAGAGTGGAAATAGCTAGGGGAATGAGTGAAAATGAATTAAGTCTTGGATGTGAAAAGATAAGCTCTGAAATGAAAAGAAGCCAAAGGCTCAAGTGTCTAAAAGAGGCTATATGCTATGAAAGAAAAGAGCTGTGTGAATAAGTGAAAACCAAGGCTTGAAAATGAAAGAAAAAGGCGAGTCCCCTAGTGAAAAGAAAACGATTGTGAAGAGTGAGGATTCTGAGAGGGTGAGCAAGTGAGAAACGCTTTGAGTGGAGTGTGGGGTGTGATGAGTCTTGCCCTTGTATGCATCGGTTGCTTTTTACCTTTAGCATTCTGCCGAAGTTTGGTCGTTCATAGAGAGATCCTTGTTGCATTGCACCCGCTTGAATATTGATGAGATCATTTTTATCTCATGACCTTACCCTAGCCAAGCCAGCCTATTTGAACATTGCATCATTTGATTCACCTGATAAAAGCTTATTGAATGTGAAAGAGTTGAGAGAGAGGAGAACTTGTGGAGATTCCTTGTTGAGTTGATATATATCTGAGTATGGCTTTGCATTGCATAATTGAGCATGAACTTGAATTCTCATTGTGATCACTTCTCTCTAAAAGGAAATATGAACTCCCAATGCATTCAACCTCTCTCTCTCATTTGTTCTTTTTGCTTGAGGACAAGCAAAGGATAAGTGTGGGGGAGTTGATATATTCATAAATTGCATCATTAGGTGTACATATTTTAGTCCAAATCATGTCTTATCTCATGCATTTTAGGTCTTTAAGCATTGTTTTAGGACTTAGGAGATTACATTAGGTCCAAGAGAGTTTTGCATGTTTTGGAGTGTTAAACAGGTGCTTTTGGAGCCAATTTGGAGTGGAGGATGTGATTCAGATGAAGAAATGGAGTTGGAATGATCAAAAATGGTAAAAAGGAGCAATTTTGGGTTTCTCGGCAAAATGCTGTACTGAAAGTCGAAGATCCTCGGCCAAAATCCTTCCCGCGGGTAGCTTTCTCGGCCAAAAACACGTACCGCGGTCAAGTCTCTCGGCCAAAAATCCCGGGTGCAGATACATTTCCGAAATCGCGTCACCGGAAGATCTTGCCGGCCGATTCAGCTGTCGGAGTCTTCATGAAAGTTGGAGATAACTGAGTCAAGAGTTCAGAACAGTTGGAATCAAAGCATTTGGCCCACGGATCTGAAAGATATGGTAATCGGAAGACAGACCTCTCTCGCATCCATTCCGGAGCAATCCGATACTCCTGAACGATCGCCTGTCCGGGGAACCTTCCGGTCCGATTCAGTTGTCGGGGGCTTCATCAAAGTTGGAGACGATTGGATCATGGTTCCATAGCAAGTGGAATAATGGAATTCGGACGCGTGAGCAGAAAGTTGAGCTCGTCGGAAGAAACCCCTGTCTCGCTGCCGTCTTGGACCGACCCGATGAGCTCCGAAGAATGCGAAGGACGGCGCACTTCCAGGCAGATTCAGTTTCCGGGGTCTTCATAAGAATCAGAGATGTTTGAGTCCTCTTTCCAGAACGTCCAAGATCATCCAATTAAAATGTATGAGAAAGAATTTAACGTCTCCGGAATGGACACATGTCTAGACGCCTTTCTCTGATCGTGTAAATGCATTGCGAAGATGAGCCCTCCAGGAAGCCTTCCACTTCCCAAGCGCCGATAGTTTCTTCACCAAAGATTGAGCTGAATGAGTTATCTTTCTCATGGAACTGGTTTCAGGTCATTTGGAGTTACGAGCTGAAAGTTACACTGAACAGAAGAGAAGCTGCTCAATTCGGGTTTTAAGAGATGCAACTGTAAGCTAAGTGCTGTGTCCTACCTCGGCGTGAATACCTCGGCATGTATGCCGAGGAGGCATGTTTACGAAGCCTTGGGACTATACCTCGAGGTAGGACTTCGGCGTTTCAACACCGAGGCTCCCTTGATCACCAAAATGATCCCCAAACGACTAAGTGTTGAAGCAGACCTTGGTGTGAACCCTTCAGCATGCTATGCCGAGCTCCTATGTTACACAAACCTCGGGTACCAGGCACCTCGGCATGTATGCCGAGGTCCTCATCTCTCCAACCCAGATCACAAACAAATCCTCTTCACGTTTCAAAGCTTTAACCGGATCAAATGCCAAGTCTCATGCATGTTCTTCAAGTGTTCATCAAAGTTTCAACCCAGCACATGACCCCCTGGTGTATGGCCCTCGGTGTGAGACTTCTTCAGATGGCGAGGGGTGGCTCCAGCAACCCAGAAAGGGCGGGTCAGTACCCAGTTTGTCCTGGGCTGACCCGGCCCACACCCTTTTATATAAATAGTTTTTAGAGACTAAAACCCTAGTTATGCTTTATCTTATCCTCTAATCTGCCTCTTTTTGTTTTCTCTCTGCTTCTTAGTGTAAAAACGAGTTTGATCAAGAGATATCTAGCAGATTTAATCATCTTAAAGCTATTTCTTATCATCTAATCATCTCATCTCTGCTTCTAATCATGATTAACACCACCTCTTGCAAAGGAAATGGTGTGTTAATCATGATTAGTGAGTAGTTATCTTTTAAGCTTCTAGGTGTGTAGATTAGGGTGCTTAGATGATCGGTTTATGATGTTTAGGTTCTAGATTCTCATCTCCTTTCCTTAGTTAGCTGCTCTTAATGCTAGATCTTTGCACATCACTCTGATCTAGACCTTAGTCATTTCTCCACCCACAAGGTGTTTGATGAAATGTCTGAATGAGCTAAGCTAAGGGTTTATGCCTTTTTCATCATGGGAATGATTTGTTAAATGCATGAATGACATATTAGAACTGTTTCTTAATGCTCACTGATTCATATTTCACAAATGATGATTTGGTTTGAAAGTGGATTAGTGTAGAGATTAATGCCTTCATGAGAGGATTAGTCTAGATTTGAGTTCTAAGTTAATTGGTTTTGAGATCATGTGATTGCTTGTTGCTGCTTTCTGTGTAAGATTCGGTCTCCTTGAAATAGAAACCGTTTGGTCATTATTAGACTTGATACTTTATGCTTGTTGATTGCTTGATCTTGCTTAAGGTGAATTAATCTTGATTAAGTGATTTACAAAGAGTTTATTGTCATGGGAATGAATTAATCTGCTTTTGAAGTCTAGACTAAAGAGTAACTTGCATTGCATTATTGTTCTTAGCATCATGAATAAATCTCTAAAGCACCCTAATCAATGATCACATCTAGAGGTTTAGCTTTCTCTTTGTTTTGAATCTGAGTCTTTGTTTTGTTGTCTTGTTGCTTGTTCTTAAATTACTGCTTGTTTTTTTTTGTTTACTTTATATTTTAGATCACCTTGTTACCAACTCATCCGCTTGTTAGACTTGAACTAAGATAGCTCCTCATAGTTCTAGTGTCTAGAATCTCTCCATTTGGATTGATACCTCAAGTGCTACCTCATAGTTCTAGTGTCTAGAATCTCTCCATTTGGATTGATACCTCAAGTGCTACAATGACATGAGTAGTTGAGGAATTGATCAAGGATTGAAAAATTCCTGCTATCAGGTAGACGGCGTTTGGCATTAAAGGGCTGTTTAAATGGTGGAGTTAAAGTGTTTCGGTTTACTTGAAGATCTTGAGGATGCAAGATAATATGCAAAACCACAAGAGAGATAAGGACCTGTTGATGACCGCAATTTTCAGTCATTTCTTCTTGCCAAATGTTGTTGCATAATCCTTCCTCCTTTGTTCTAAACAGTTATTCCCCCAGACTTAGATTCTTTCCGGGAATGAGAAAATGATCTCCAAGACTCCATAAAATTGAACTCCAGTTGCCTTGGGACTTAAAATTTGACCTTTCTAGACTCTCTAAGGCTTTTATTTCCTTTCTTTTCTTATTTTCGGATTTTTTTTTTTTAGAATAGGAAATGCCTTTTAAAGAGAGAGAGACTAGAGGACGAGATTGTACCAAAACTTGAGATTTTTCTAAGGCAAACTGAGCTTCCACTTGTGTTGAATCATTCCGGGAACTTTTTCGGCAAATCACAGGTCTCTGTCCTTGGTGATTGAAAACTGCATCGTTCCTCTTTCTCTCCAACGTTTTTGCACTTATCTGCATATAAGACAATAGAAAACAAGAGTGCATGTGGTTTGAAAGAGGACTGGTTAAGGTGGGGAACTAGCTAAAGATGAACTAGCCATTCAGGATCAACATAGAGTGGTAAAAGGATAAAGGAGTCCTGAATGTATGATTCGTTTCCCTGGTCTAATGTTTCAATGAGAAAATTAAGTCCAAGTTAGGTCCAAATAAAATAGAGCTAGTGTATTCCTTCATCTAAATCGAAATCATTCAAATTCCTCTGGGGTACTTCGTTTCAAATGTGCTTAGCTACCGCCTAGTCTAGTCCTAAATCATGAATGAGCATGTCACTAGGAACAGTCTAAAAGCACACAATCAACTATCATTGATTCATGTTCACCATTCCCTTTTAAAACGTATTTTGTTTTGAAAACCGATTTTGAAAAACTTTAAGGAAAATGCAAAAAGTGTAGATAATGCAAGACTCATGAAAGAAAAGTGGTTAGAAAGAGATGAAATTCCCCCCAGACTTAAATCACACTGTTCTCATTGTGAAACAAGTCGAGATTGGATGAGAAAAATGCATAGGTAATCGAATTGGTAAGGCCAAAGAGAACTTACCTGGATCCGCGATGCTGGTGGTGATGAACCGGATTCATTCGAAGAGGTTTGGGAAGGTGATAAGTGGTGATGAAGGTGGTGGAAGTGATGAATGAGGTCAGGAGCCACGTGACCGCGGCAAACCGGTGCTCGGCCGCGGTCAGGAAGACGCGTCCGCTGTCGAAGAGGTGTTTCCAGCGGTCAGAACATCTGCGACCGCGGGGGCTTATGTCGCGGCCTGTTCGTGCTCCTCCTTGGTTCCTGCTGGGCCGAGCAGTTAGGGACCATCCTTCTTTTTGGTTTTTTCGGGTTTTTTGATTTTTTTTGGCTTTTTTGTTTTTTAAGAAACACCTGAAACTAAGAAAAATAAAAAGATCAAAAGAAAAAGAAAGAAAAATCCTAAAGAAAACAATACCTAAATGGGTTGCCTCCCATTAAGCGCTTCTGTTTTAAGTCGTTTAGCTCAACTTTGGGTGTTGGACGTGGCTTAGTCTTCAAAAGAGAATGTCTTGGGACAAGTCCTCTTTGCTTCTCCTTGTCTTTCCTTTGTATATCTCTTATAACGCCATTCCCAATTGGAAATTTTGTCTTCAGGTTCGAGATGGTAGCCTCCTCCAAGATCAAAAATCAGTCTTGGAACTTCTTTGAGGTATGAGTCTTCAACAACACTTGTGACAGGAGAACGTCTGAGATGCTTGTATGATGAGGTGAATAAGGTCTCTCTCACTTCACGACATTGAACCATTTTGCAAGATACAAGGACAGATGATTCTTTATGATCTGAAGTGGTGGAGATGGTTAAGCATCCATGGTGAGGACAGTTTGCTTGGAGAGGTGTCGCCATGGCTTGAACTGTTGGAGAATTGGTAAAAAGAGAATTGGCCGCGCGTGGAAGTGTCGCGACCGCGGTGAAAGGTGGTTTGGCCGCTGGTGGAAGTGTCGCGACCGCGGAGAAACATGGGTTGGCCGCTGGTAGTGCACTCGCGATTGAAAGAGTAAATAAACTAGACTAAAGCTTGAATGAAAATCGGTGTAAATCTATAAGAAAAGAAAGCGCTGGGGTTCAGGGAAGTTTTCTCTGGGGCATAAACGATTCAAAACATTGCTAGAGAGTAAATTTGATAAGATCGTAGCTTAAACTTTTCGAACTGGAGTCACGGACGTATGAATACGCCACTGTCGTTATCATAGACAACTATCTCTCTCAACCCTGACCAGTAGGTTTCCACTCTGGCCCTGGAAAAGAAGAGATGCATTATGTTTAAGACTCGTCAGCATTCACAAATCACCCATAGGTAGGTTTCCACTCCTATGGTTGTTTTGCTCTCCCAAACTAGATCTGACACCGGATGAACACTTTCGTGTCACCAAGAATCTGGATCAGATTGTAGTTCATGACGCTACTCTCATGCAGTAAAAACGAATTCAGAAGAAAAAGTTCTAAGAATCGGCTCAAAAGCTCATGGAATCCTCACCGAACATATAAATCCCCATCGAAAATCCCTTAATCCCAACAATAAAACTACTCAGACATGATGAACGAAATCAAAAAGATTGTATTAAAAAGCAGAATAGAAACAAAAATTGAAAAAGAAAGAACAAGGGTTCAAGAGACAAATCTCTTTCCCCCTAAACCTAAAACTTAAAAAGTATTCTAAAACAATAAGAGCCTATGAGGTCATACGAATTAGGGTTCCTAAAACATGTATTTATAGTGCTCAAGACATCTCTAAGGTCTAGGGTTCCGGAATCAAGGCTGGGAAAATGATATGGGCTTCACAAATGGGCCTTCGGAGTCGGAATTAGCTGGCCGCGGTCGGGATGTGCGTGACCGCGGGAAATCGGTTGCTGGCCGCGGTCGCGGTGGTTGTGACCGCGGGGAATGGTCTGTTGGCCGAGGGTGGAAACGCTTTCCGGCTGGTTTACGTGACATCTTGCTCTTCGCGTATCTTTTGATTGAACCGTTGGATTTCCAAGCTGTAAAGTGTGTTGGAAAGCTGATACTTCCATCTTTAAGATCTCCAAATTTGAGGTAGATCAGACGGTGAGAAGGCCTTCAATCGGGGGTGAACTTTAGACAGTTTGACTCTGAGCTGAAATCTGGTTTTCTGTCCATTTTGTTAAGCTTTTCCCTAAGTTACTTGAAAAAAGTCATGGAACTACAAATACTAGAAAAACGTAATAAAAGTACTTAAAAGCAATTAAAAACATAGAAAAAGTATTTCAAAATGATCCATAAAAGTGGTCAAAATACGGTGTTATCACCATCTCAGATCTTTTCCCGACGAGGCTTGCTGCGGAGTGTTCATTGTATTTTTTGTACGAGTTGTAAAACATGTCAAACCGTTCGGATGATTCGCTAGAACCCCTTTTCCACTACGAGCCGAGCCATGCAGATGCTGAAGCGAGAGGTGCGATGGGGTCTTCCGAGGCATCTGCCTCGCCGAGCCATTCTAACGATTTCTCTGAGGGCAACGAGGCGTCGAATTGCCCAAGCCCCTCAAGCCCCTTTGGTGCTTGCTCTGTAAATAACGAGGCATCTGCTTCGACGAGCTGCTCTCAGGGCCCTGTCCACCACAAAGAAGTAGACTACGCCGCGGTGAAAGTCGAGGAAAAGGTGTTCCCCTTCGATCCAGTCGAGGCGAGAATCGAGCTAGAACGTCTCATGGCGTGTCGAGGCACTTCCTCTTCTGGGAAGAAGAAATCTAATCGAGGGAAAAGGCAAATGCCCGATCCTCCTGGTTCCACGCTCTCCTCCCCTGAGTCGCTCGAGGCGTTACAATGCCACTTTGAAATATCCGAGGTGGTGTAATTTGTTCTCCCGGGGAAGAGCGATCAAGCCGACAGACCTCCCAAGAACCACTTCACCCTTTACGAGGCGTTCTTCGAGCTCTGTTTTCTTTGTTTCCCGATCCCTGGGGTTATCCTTGAATACCTGTGGAAGCATGGAATCTCGATTGGGCAGATCATGCCAAAGGGCTTACGACATATGATTGGCATCCTGGTTAGGAGTTTTGAATGTGGACTTCATATCGAGCTGGATCATCTGCTGAACTTGTTGGAGATCAGAAAAGCCCCGGGAAGAGGCAGATTCTATATTTCCAAAGCCTTGCCTTGGCTTGGAGCTGTTTTGGTTCAATTTCTACCTTCTTACCTAGTCGTTTTTTGTTGTTTTTTGCAGTCTGGAGCATCCTCCCTTCTGTTCCTGACAACCTTTTCGTTGTTCGAGATACTCTTGTGGCTTGGAGTTTCAATTGGAGGAACAACTTCACGTTTAAGAGAGTGGAGAGAGCCCGAGCCATTTTTGCCGGTGTGTCCATTAGTTCTTCGTCGTCAAATTCTTCAGGAGACATGAGGGAAAAGATGGTGGTCAGCACGCTTAGGGAACGAAAGAGGCGTGAAGCCGAGGAGGCCGCCAGACGAGCCGCTCGAGCAGCTCAAGTAGAGACCAAGGTGGCATCTCGAGAACACCTGCCGAACCTCGTGGGGGTGACGGAGTCCCAACTACAGATGCAAATGTCACTGAGGCGTCTACGAGGGAGGCGGCTCCCGAGGTGGAATCGAGAGAGATTATTCCCGAGGCATCTAAAGAGAACTCCGCGGCTCGGAGCAAGACGCCAACCACCTCGGCCATTCTGGCTCTTCCGAAGTCATCGAGGCCCCCGGCTTCAAATCTGTTGAAGCGTGACGCTAGTCGGAAATGGTCTGCCGCTGTAAAGGGGAAAAGTGTGACCACTCCAAAGGATGAGCCGTCCAAGAAGAGGCGCAAGCCAGCATCCGGCGAGCCAACGTCGCGCAAACTAGTCATTGATGACCCGGCCGCTTCCGCGGTGATGTTTTTGCGGGTTAATAATGCCAGCACACGGCTCCCGCCTCCGGAGCTGGTGTGGAGGTCGAAATCCTATGCCGCAATAGCGCAGCCCAGCCCTAAGGTTTTCTCCCTTTGCTTTCTCCTTTTCTTCCTTATTATTAATTTCGGCTTGGAGTTTAACACTTTTTTTCTTCGTAGTTCGTTGCAGCTATCAACGAGATGATGGCCGGTTACGAGTCGGATTTGATTAAAGACAAGCGCTGTTTGGAGGAGGCTCGGAAGGAGGCCGCAGCGGGTAAGGGGAAATTAGACGAGGCGATGGCCAAGGTCAAGAAGCTGGAAGAGGAAAAGATAGCCCTTTGCGCCAATATTGACAAGGTGTCATCCGCGGTTACTTGCCTGGAGGGCTAAGAGCGCCGAGGTGGCTTTGCTGAAGAGGCGCATTGAGACTAATGATGCCCTCTTTGACACTAAGGTAAAGCGGGCTAAGAAGGAGGCGAAGCGTGAGTTGACGGCCAAATTCCAAGAGCGTCTTGCCAAACTTCAGAAGGCCAAGAATGATGAGAACGAGCTTGGCCAGATTAAAAACAACCTCGCTATGATCCACAAGCTTCGGAAACCCGACGGGTCGACCTTGGACACTGAGGAATACGTCGATGACGAGGCGTATGAACGTATCGCCTCCAAGATCCGAGGTGAACTGGTCTTTTCAACAGTTTCGCCTGACTCTGTGGATATCTGCCTAGGCAACAAGCCGATCGAGGAAACAGCGGCTAGTCTCGATGTCGGGGATAATACTGGGTCGAACGTCGGTACCCCAGCTCTCTCTAACCTCCTCGCTGAAAGCAAGACACGCCGCACAGCTTGATCCTCGTCGCTTCTTCCCTCTTTTCTTTTTAAAATTCTTTTTTGACCAAAGGGCCTGGACGACTTTATCCATCTCTGGTACTCGTACTTATTTGTGCGTGGACGGCTTTATCCGCTTAACTATTAAATCCAATTTTATATTAGGATTGTTTGACGCAGCGATTTTGCTTATCTCTTTTTAGAATTGCTGGTTTTGCTTTAGTGATATCGTGGGAATTACTTGCTCCAAACTATTTTTGAGGAAAGCTCTTGTTGAACCGAGCTGTTCCTAGGTAGTTCGCCTAAAAGGGCTTTTAGGTGTTTGTCTAGCTGGGCTAGGGATGCTTTTATCTTCTTCCCAGGCCGAGCTGTTCTAGAAAAATCGATGGAGTGTTTTGAACGAAAACAGGTTGTTTTGATACTTTAAATATTTAAACGGATCCTTTTTAAGTTGTAATATGTCTAAGGGCCGGTTTTCCCGAGCCGGGAGGTATGTTCCTGTCTGTATAGACGATTAGATAGTTGCTTTGATTTTTGAAAAGAGGACTGCTGCCTTTTATGGTGTTGACTGTTTATGCCGAGGCGTTGTGTCATAAGGGATAAAGTATAACGAGGTGTTTAACAAGGTTTGGTTTTTGCCTGCCGAGGCGCTAAATTTGGACTTCTTGTTGCCAAAGTTAATGTACGAGCATACAGTGTCAGAGTTTGACTATAGACCGGCGTTCCCTAGAGGGTGAGAGTGTGTTTGCCGGGTTGTAAGAGTTCACTTTGGTTTTAGAGAAAGCGATGTAGTCTCGACTTACAATCTCTTGTGCGATAGTGAACTGTGGCGACCTAAACGTTTTTGGTCTGAATTTTGTATAGCGCGCTTAATTTTTATCCATAGAGAATGTAGCTTGCACCCTCGTCCTAGGAAAGATGGTAAAAGTCCGTTTAGAGAACTTTGTATTTGTTGTCCTGTTGTGGCCAGCAACGAGACGAGGTGTTCAGTGTTTAGATACCGAGGTGGGATGGTGACTTGCTAAAATTTTGCCGAACCAAATGCAAAGACAAGTTAAAGGTCTAGCTGACGTAAAACAAGCGAACCAGAGACTAGCCGAAGTGAAAACAAGTGGATGAATAACTAATCGAAATGACAATTAACCTAAAATAGATGACTCGATGAGCTAGAAATTTATAGATGGTTTAAGTATAAGCGTATACGTAACCACTCCCCCCCCCCTTTGTAGGAGGGGGGACAGCTGAACCCGTCCGAGGATGGGCTGCATATGTACCCTTTGCAGGGATCAAGCCATCCCGTAGTTCATGTTGGTCGTGGTGTATCTTTACTGATAATACTTATCAGGTGCATGGCGTTCCACAATCTTGGAACTGCTTCGTCAGTGGTCGTTGCGAGTTCGTAGACTCCTGGGCGAACAACTTTTGTGATCTTGTAGGGGCCTTCCCAATTCGGTCTGAGCTTACTTGCGTTCCTCTCGGCAGTGTTTTGGAATACCTTTCTAAGGACAAGCTCTCCTTCTTGAAATATTTGGCTTCAGACATTTTTGTTGTAGTATCTCGTCGTTGCTTGTTGGTAGTTCTGAACCCGGATTAAGGCCTGGTCGCACCTTTTGTTGACTAGATCGAGCTCGTCCAGCATCATCAGGTGATTCAAACCTCCTTGTCCTGGCAATAGTCTTCGTTGAATTCCAGGGAAATCCACCTTGGGAGGGATCACACATTCTGTTCCGTAGACGAGGGCGAATGGGGTTTCTCCGGTAGCTCGGTGTGGAGTTGTTCGATGCGACCAAAGGACTCCTTCCAGTTCGTCTGCCCATCGTACTTTCTTAGCATCGAGTCTCTTTTTTAACCCGTCCAGGATTGTTTTGTTAGCTGCTTCAGCCTGTCTGTTCCCTTGGGGATATCTTGGCGTCGATTTACTTAGGCGAATCTTCCACATCTCGTAGAAAGCTTCAAAGCGAGTTGAGATGAATTGAGAGCCGTTGTCTGTTACTATCTCGTATGGAACCCTGTGTCAACAAATGATATTTTTCCAGACGAAGTGTTCGACCTGGGCGTCCTTCAAACCTCTTTTCTAACTTCGATTTTTGATTAGGGCAAACAAAGGTCTAAGTTTGGGGAGTTGATAACACCTGATTTTGACCACTTTTATGGATCACTTTTAATATCTTATGTATTTCCCTCACCATGGATTTCCTGGATCAAGCCTGCTGAGCACATTTTACCGAGGTTTGCAACCATAATACAAACTTTCACTTGATACAACTAGCAATGGAGATTTTGGACAAAAGACGATAGCCCAAGGAAGAGCCCTCAAGCTTTCAGCAAGGACCGACTGAATCTTTCTCTTCAGAGAAGCCCTAAATGAGACCTGGAAGACCTTAGGCCCTATAAATACATTGTTTAGCAGCTTTAAACGGGTGTGTGCTCCTGTAATGAGATTTTGAGCCACTAAACTCTGTTTTTCTAGGGTTAGGGGATGGAGATGGGGATTCTTCCCCAGATCCATTGTTCTTTCTGCTTTCCATTTCATTAACTTTTCTGTTTCATTCTTTTGCATTCGTCTATGTCTTTTACCATTCATTGCATCATGTAGATTAGTCCCAGATAGTCAAGTTGTTTGAAGATACCGACAAGCATATATATCGATTAGGATTTCTATTGTTCTAGACCATATTCTGGCTCTCATCTCTTCTAAGTTGTTCATAAAGCATGAAAGTAGATTCATGACTTATTCTCTGAGCCTAGGTTTGATTATAGACACGAGAATGTTGTATCAGATCATCCGTACCTAGTTTCAGAAGAACATAGTCGCTATAGGAGTCGAAAGCTACATCTAGAGAAGATGTGAGCAGACGAACTCAATGTCTAATGCATGATCTTAAGTTTAGCATGAGAGCGAGAGTTAATTGCTATATCTAAGTGATTAGTTGATTAAGGTGACGAGAGTTGGTTAATCATACATATGTCTATTCTAGTTCCATGCAGATTCCCAGAAACAGATGAAGATAAATCGCCCGGAAGTTAATTGGAATGCCATCATACATCGATTGGAGTAAACCGGAGAAGTCTAAATCGCCACCTATGAGTTTAAGAGTCTTTAGTTTGAGTTGATATGGTTTAGATGTTCTTTTAACAATTCATCCTGCATTGCATTTTATTTCTTGTGCATATTAGATTAGGTTTACTTTAGGATTCTTAACCAAAAACCCTAAAACTTTTATTGGTTTATGACTTTGCTTACTTCCCAATTTGTTGTTTCTCGCAGATTAGACATCCTCCCTATAGATCGACACCCTAAGTCCTACAACGTACATTTGTGCACTTGTAGACACTAGTTTTTTATAAATTTAAAACTTTTGGAGGACCAACAAGCTTGTTAAAAAACAACCCTAGGCCCGCAAGCTCATCACATCGATGCAACAAACAACACATAAACCAGACCGCAATACCCGAAGGTCACTCCCAGTCTCTAACCGATGTAAACGGATCCGCCATTTTCATTCATATTTCCAGATGGTTTCTCACTTAAACCTTGCAAATCAACACTCATTACCTTCATACGTTTTCATATAAATAACTAGCTTATAATAGCACCTTCGTGCCCATTTCGTTTCAGACCTGCATGACTAACCGTTAACACGCAACCGTAACTCACCTTTCCCGCCGACTTGCTCCTACTCCTTTAGATCTAAAGACACGGATCTAAATAAGAATCGAGTCTAGGACAAGGTTTAAACAGAAAGGTTCTATCCTACGGCATATTGGCCGTTCCCTGATGTGTACTGTCGTGTCGAGGGTTGTCAAGTTTTACCCTAAATGAAATCAATAGCCGCAAGTGCACAGCTGATCGATTGTAGTACTTAGGGATCGAATCCACAGGGAAGGAGGATCTTTTCCTGCAAAATCCTTTGAAAGAAATATAAAGTAAGGAAGTCTAGAACCAAACGGTTTTGTGGGGGTTTTGGTAGTTTGTTTAAAATGTAAAAACGAAATCTAAAAAGAAACTACGGGAATTAAATGGCCTAATAACTAAACTTAACGAAAATGAGTAAAAACGAGAAAAACGGATATTCTAATTGCTTAAATCAAATCGACTAAAAAGGAATGAGAATATTGAACTAAAGCTTGAAATAAAAACGGTGTGAATCTATAGGAAAGAAGGCGTTGGGCTTCAGGGAAGTTTTTTCAGGGGTACGAACGATTCAAAACATTGCTAGAGAGTAAAATTAATAAGATCTTAGCTTAAACTTTTCGAACTGGAGTCACGGACTTATGAATACGCCACTATCGTGATCATAGACAACTATCTCTCTCAACCCTGACCAGTAGGTTTCCACTCTGGCCCTGGAAAAGAAGAGATGCATCATGTTTAAGACTCGTCAGCATTCACAAATCACCCATAGGTAGGTTTCCACTCCTATGTTTGTTTTGCTCTCCCAAACTAGATCTGACACCGGATGAACACTTTCGTGTCACCAAGCATCTGGATCAGATTGTAGTTCATGACGCTACTCTCATGCAGTAAAAACGAATTCAGAAGAAAAAGTTCTAAGATTGGGCTCAAAAGCTCATGGAATCCTCATCGAACATATAGATCCCCATCGAAAATCCCTAAATCCCAACAATTAAACTACTCAGACATGATGAACGAAATCAAAAACATAGTATTAATAAGTAGAATAGAAACCGATATTGAAAAAGAAAGAACAAGGGTTCAAGAGACAAATCTCTCTCTCCCTAAAAGCTAAAGTAAAAACAATAAGAAAAATATGAGGTAATGATTCGGCTCTCCCTTTTAGGGTTCCTAAAACATGTATTTATAGTGATTAAGACATCTCTGGACGTCACTTAGGGTTTCTCCAAATGAGAGAATCATTGTGGGCTTCAGAAATGGGCCTTCGGGCTCGGAGTTGGCTGGCCGCGGTTGGAATGGCTGTGACCGCGGGGAATGGATGGCTGGCCGCGGTCGTGGTGCTTCTGACCGCGGGAAATTGCTTGCTGGCCGCGGGTGGAAATGCTTGCTGGCTGGTTTACGGGACATCTTGCTCTTCGTGTATCTTTTGATTGAACTGTTGGATTGCCAAGCTGTAAAGTGTGCTGCAAAGCTGATACTTCCATCTTTAAGATCACCAAATTTGAGCTGGATCAGACAGTGAGAAGGCCTTCAATCAGGGGTGAACTTCTGACGGTTTGACTCTGAGCTGAAATCTGGTTTTCTATCCATTTTGTTAAGTTTTTCCCTAAGTTACCTGAACAGAGTCTTGGAACTACAAATACTAGAAAAACGTAATAAAAGTACTTGAAAGCAATTAAAACATAGAAAAAGTATTTCAAAACGATCCATAAAAGTGGTCAAAATACGGTGTTATCATTCCCCTAACTTTAGCTGCGCACTTGCTTCCCGCTAAACACTTGCACCACAGCTTTCTCTCACTTCTTTCTCTCTCTTAAACTTTTCCTAAGTTTCAAAATGAGCAAAGAAGGGAAATGGGTGCGGTATTTATATGATCCTAAGGTGCTGGGTAGGTATTACCTAACCACCTCATTTTCCATCAAAAATGAGTGGTGTCTAGGGTGGTGATGTGTTCCTTGACACACGGCTATTTCCTCACCTCTTATTCCTTTTAATATGGACGTGGCCCTCTTTACCAGCAGGAGTCTTACCTAATCCATCTAGAAGCTTACTTTCGGCCACACTTTGCTTCTCAGTCGGATCGCGCATTCTCGCTCGGCCAATTTCCAATCCGCTCGGACTTTACTTATTCTCTCGGCCAAAATGTCTATTTTGGATCATTTTTCTCGATTAAACCTTTTCTCGGCTAATTCTAAACTTCAAAATTTTTCTGACCGTCGGCCGCGCTACTCTCACTGCCGGGTCATTACCTTTTCCCCTCCTTATTAGAATTCGTCCCAAATTCTCCTAAGGTTGAGATGGCCCTCCGAGTTCAATGACAGTATCACCTTCGAAGAATTCTGGTTCCGGATGTTCTCCTCTGAACCACTCTTCATCCTCCCACGTTTTCACCATTCTATTCTGTCTTCCCAGGAATACTTGGATTTTCGGGATCGTACGGTTCTTGAGCTTCCTTTCTCGCCTAATTCCTATCCTAATAGGTCCTTCTGGATATGTGAGATTAGGTCTCAGATTTCTGATGGGATCCGTCTCTATCACGTACGGGTTCGGAATGTGTTTTCTTAGCATAGACACGTGGAACACTAGATGAAGGTGCATATCTTCGGGTATCTCCAACCTGTATGCCACCTCTCCCACCTTCCCCAATACGCGATACGGTCCAATGTACCTCGTCGCCAGCTTACTAACTTTTCCAAAACAATCTTTTCGAGTTCGTCCAACTCAAAGTTTACTTCCCTCCGGTTTTGACCAGCATACTTCTTCTGTCTGTCTTGGGCCTTCTTCATGTTACTTTGTACTTCCTGTATGACCTTTATGGTATAATCTACCATCTCTGGTCCAAATACCCTCCTTTCTCCAATTTCCGTCCAACATAGCAGAGTACAACAAGGCCTCCCATAAAGTGCTTCAAATGGGGACATGCCAATACTCGCGTGGAAGCTGTTAGTATAGGAAAATTCTACAAACAGTATATAATCTTCCCAAATACCAGCCCATTTCACAATACACGTTCTAAGCATGTCTTCCAGTGTGCGAATCGTTTTTTCCGTCTGTCCATCTGTTTCAGGATGGAACACTGTACTCATATTCAACTCCGTTCCCAATACTCCTTGCAAAGCTTTCCAAAACTTTGCTGTGAATCTTGGATCCCTGTCCGAGATTATCGTGGCTGGAATTCCGTGGAGTTTCACAATCCGATTAATGTAGAGTTCGGCCAGAATCTCTACATTATCCGTATCCCGAATTGCCAACAGGTGTTGCTACCTTTGTCAACCGGTCGACGATAACCCAAATTGAGTTATTATTTCTTCCCTTTGCCACTGGTAATCCTCCAATGAAATCCATTGCGATCGAGTCCCATTTCCATTCTGGTATAAGTAGACTCTGCAATAGGCTGCTCGGTACTTGGTTCTCGGCCTTTATGCGCAGACAGATTTGACACTGTGCAACCCATCTTGCTACGGAACTTTTAATACCTGGCCAATGGTAGTACTTTCGAATGTCGCAGTACCTCTTAGTACTTCCCAGATGAATCCTTAGCAACGATTGATAAGCTGTTCTTAAAATTTCTTCCCGTAAACCGCCTTCATTAGGGACTGTAATCCTACCTTTAAGTAGAAGTGTTCCATCCTAAGCTATATGATGCTCGGAAACGTCCATTCTCTCTGGATCTTGAAGCTCTTCCATGATTCTACACATCTCATCATCCCGTTGTTGTGCTGCCTGGATCCTTTGAATTAAACCCGCCTGGTTTATTGCCTGGATCCCTAGTGGTTCACTAGATTCTCCTTCTATCGCTGCGGGACTAACAATCTTAAATTCTTGACTAAATTTGAGCTGGATCAGACAGTGAGAAGGCCTTCAATCAGGGGTGAACTTCTGACGTTTTGACTCTGAGCTGAAATCTGGTTTTCTATCCATTTTGTTAAGTTTTTCCCTAAGTTACCTGAACAGAGTCTTGGAACTACAAATACTAGAAAAACGTAATAAAAGTACTGAAAAGCAATTAAAAACATAGAAAAAGTATTTCAAAACGATCCATAAAAGTGGTCAAAATACGGTGTTATCACCATCTCAGATCTTTTCCCGACGAGGCTTGCTGCGGAGTGTTCATTGTATTTTTTGTACGAGTTGTAAAACATGTCAAACCGTTCGGATGATTCGCTAGAACCCCTTTTCCACTACGAGCCGAGCCATGCAGATGCTGAAGCGAGAGGTGCGATGGGGTCTTCCGAGGCATCTGCCTCGCCGAGCCATTCTAACGATTTCTCTGAGGGCAACGAGGCGTCGAATTGCCCAAGCCCCTCAAGCCCCTCTGGTGCTTGCTCTGTAAATAACGAGGCATCTGCTTCGACGAGCTGCTCTCAGGGCCCTGTCCACCACAAAGAAGTAGACTACGCCGCGGTGAAAGCCGAGGAAAAGGTGTTCCCCTTCGATCCAGTCGAGGCGAGAATCGAGCTAGAACGTCTCATGGCGTGTCGAGGCACTTCCTCTTCTGGGAAGAAGAAATCTAATCGAGGGAAAAGGCAAATGCCCGATCCTCCTGGTTCCACGCTCTCCTCCCCTGAGTCGCTCGAGGCGTTACAATGCCACTTTGAAATATCCGAGGTGGTGTAATTTGTTCTCCCGGGGAAGAGCGATCAAGCCGACAGACCTCCCAAGAACCACTTCACCCTTTACGAGGCGTTCTTCGAGCTCTGTTTTCTTTGTTTCCCGATCCCTGGGGTTATCCTTGAATACCTGTGGAAGCATGGAATCTCGATTGGGCAGATCATGCCAAAGGGCTTACGACATATGATTGGCATCCTGGTTAGGAGTTTTGAATGTGGACTTCATATCGAGCTGGATCATCTGCTGAACTTGTTGGAGATCAGAAAAGCCCCGGGAAGAGGCAGATTCTATATTTCCAAAGCCTTGCCTTGGCTTGGAGCTGTTATGGTTCAATTTCTACCTTCTTACCTAGTCGTTTTTTGTTGTTTTTTGCAGTCTGGAGCATCCTCCCTTCTGTTCCTGACAACCTTTTCGTTGTTCGAGATACTCTTTTGGCTTGGAGTTTCAATTGGAGGAACAACTTCACGTTTAAGAGAGTGGAGAGAGCCCGAGCCATTTTTGCCGGTGTGTCCATTAGTACTTCGTCGTCAAATTCTTCAGGAGACATGAGGGAAAAGATGGTGGTCAGCACGCTTAGGGAACGAAAGAGGCGTGAAGCCGAGGAGGCCGCCAGACGAGCCGCTCGAGCAGCTCAAGTAGAGACCATGGTGGCATCTCGAGAACACCTGCCAAACCTCGTGGTGGTGACGGAGTCCCAACTACAGATGCAAATGTCACTGAGGCGTCTACGAGGGAGGCGGCTCCCGAGGTGGAATCGAGAGAGATTATTCCCGAGGCATCTAAAGAGAACTCCGCGGCTCGGAGCAAGACGCCAACCACCTCGGCCATTCTGGCTCTTCCGAAGTCATCGAGGCCCCCGGCTTCAAATCTGTTGAAGCGTGATGCTAGTCGGAAATGGTCTGCCGCTGTAAAGGGGAAAAGTGTGACCACTCCAAAGGATGAGCCGTCCAAGAAGAGGCGCAAGCCAGCATCCGGCGAGCCAACGTCGCGCAAACTAGTCATTGATGACCCGGCCGCTTCCGCGGTGATGTTTTTGTGGGTTAATTGATATGTCTATATTTTACATCATTTAGAGTGCATTTTAGAGTCCTCATCATGTGTTTTCCCATGTAAATTGAGTCTTTAGGCATGAAAATAGGATTTAGGGCTTGCATTAGGTCCCAAAGAGTTTTGCATGTTTTGAGGTCTTTATCAGGTGCTTTGGGAGTCATTTGGAGCTTAAGAAGAGGAGCAGAGAAGAAGACGGTGAAGAAAACGGTCAAAAATGGTGAAAACCGCTTGGAGGAATTTCTCGGCCAAATCCCGTACCGGACGGACAGAAACCTCGGTCAAAATCCTTACCGATCACTCATTACCGGCCAAAATCCTTACCGATCGTCCAACCTCGACCAAAAAGCTTACCGATCGTTCAGCACCGACCAAAGTCCGTACCGATCGACCAAAGTCAGCCTGGGTCGAAGATCAGGCGTTAATACCGCGGGTTGAGTTTTGGCCGAGGCGAAAGAATTTTTTTACGACCAAAAAGCTCACCGCGGTACACAGCCCTCGGCCATTTTCCTTACCGCGGGAAGCTTTTCTCGACCAAAATCTGTCCTTGTCCGCGCGTTTCAAAGATCAGCAATCCAGGGAACCTTCCGGTCCGAACCAGTTGGCGGGGTCTTCAGCAAAGTTGGAGATAATCAAAAAAAGATCCCAGAACAGTTGGAATCATCCAATTCGGACCAGTGGGGAGAAAGATACAGCCTCCGGAAGATGCACCAACATTACGCGCACCCGAGAACCGAACGGCGGAGTACGAAGGCCACGGCGGACGGAGCCTTTCCGGACCAAATCAGCTTGCCCGGTCTTCATCAAAGTTTGAGATCTGTGAAAGACCTTTTCAGAACAGTAGGGATCGCTCAATTCGGACGAGTGGTTTGAAAGATAAAGCCTCCGGAGTTCACATCGGTCCAAACAGCTTATTTTCCGGTGATTTCGATGCGGTTCAAAGATGTGAAATCCAGGAAGACTTCCACTACCCAAGCTCCGACGGTTTCTTCACCAACGTTCGAGTTTATTGAGTCACCTTGACTATGGAACTGGTCTCAGAGCATTTGGAGTCGTGGGTCGAAAATTACTGCTTCCGGAAGGCGACATGGTCGATACGGGCGCAAATATGTTGCGATACGCGCTAAGTGTTTCTTCAGGGCTCGGCATCATTACCTCGACATCGGCCAAGTCAAGGCTCATATTTTGGGAGTATTCTGAACTAGGCCTCGTGCTGACGCCTCGGCACGTTGGAATCAAGGCATGCACACATAAGAAATGAAGCTGGAAACGACTAAGTGTTGAACGTGCACCTCGGCGCAATGACCTCGGCGTGCATGCCGGCCCCTGTTCGCTCAAACCCCTCGACTACCAAGCGCCTCGGCATTTCATGCCGAGGTCCATTGTCACAAACCCAGAATCAAGAACAAAGCTGCCCAAGAACACACACATGAAGATGGATCGAAGACTAGGGTTCATGCATGTTCTTGACGTGTTCTTCACGAGATCTTCATTTGGATCTGGACTCACGTGCACTCCTCGACATGAAGACCTTGGCTTCACTCTCCGACACACCGTGGCACTCACCCATCAACCCAAGAACGCGGTTCAGTATCCGGTTTGTTCCGGGCTGACCCGCGACACTTTACCTTTGCTATATATACATTTTGAGACTAAAAACCTAATCATCTTATCTCTTATCTGTTTTTGGCTTTAAGAACTTACCTCTTTTGTGAAACTTGATCAGTCTAATCCGATATCTCGTTTTTGCATCAGAAATCTTGTTCTTTCTTTATTTTCTTTTGTCATCTATCATTAAACTCCTCATCATGACTAGCTACACGTCTTGCAAAAGACTTAATGAGCTCGTTATGATTAGTGAGTAGTCGTTTAAGCGGCTTTAGATGAGTAGATTAGGGTGCTTTCAAGGTAGATTAGTGGGTTTAGGTGTCTAGTCTTGCATGTTTCATTCCTTAACCGACGAGATCTCTAGGCTGGATCCAAGCACATCACTTGAGGTTCAGATCTGAGACATATCTCGCATCAAAAGTGTTTGTAGAAATGTCTGAACCACTCGGTTAAGGGTTTAAGAGTCTTTCATCGCGGGGGTGATAGTTTGTTCTCTTAAATGACATTTTTGAACTGATTCTTATTGCTGATTGATTCGATGCTTCTCAAAAGACATTTTTGGTATGAAGGAGAATCAGTTTAGATGCTTAATACTTTCATGAGAAGATTAACATGCCTTGAGTTCAAAATTAAATGAAACCGCTTGATGTTTTGATTCATTAACCAACTAGTTGAACTTGGAAGCACCCGAGTCAAGTATCTCGTCTAAAGTCCCTTGCTTTATTGCATATTATCATCATCTGAATCGTTTAGTTATTATTTGCATCCTGTCTCTGTCTAGATCTAATCATTTGCTTTACCTTTCATGCTTAGTCGTTTGTTACGTAGCTTAGTTCAAAACCTTCACCTTTTGTCTTGACTTAAATGAACAAACATCATAGTCTAGTGTCTCGTTGACTTGTCTGGATTGATACCTCTTTGTGCTACTTCGACAAAGGGGATTGATAGCCCTGAGACCTAAAAAGTCCTATCTATCAATTGGCGCCGTTGCCAACTTGTCGGAGCATTAGTCTTTTGTTTGTTCTTGAGATCAAGATTTTACCTTTCTTTGTCTTACTAACTTCTTTGCAAGTTCTTGTGTTGCTTTCAGGTGCATGAAAACCAGGTCTCGGAGCACAGAACCGCCTCTACCGTACGACGACAACATCAACCGGATTGAGAGGCGAGCTCGCGAGAGGGAACGGCATTTTGAAAGACTTGGAATGGCAGAACAGCAAAGAATCGAGCAACAGGCTCAAGAAGCCGAACACCAGGCTCATGCTAATCAGGCACAGGCAGGCAGGAATGAACAACAAGCCTATGTTAACCAACAACAGGCTCAAAGAAACGAGAGGCTTGCTCAGCAAAACCAACAACACGCTAATAGGAACGAGCAACAAGCCCACCATGTTCATCCGCCACCGCCACAAGCTCAGAGACAACCTCATCCGGTCTTTGTTGGAGAGAACGACCGAGCTAATGCGCACCAATACCGAGCTGGGATTCAAGCTCCACCAGTTCAAAATAACAACTTTGAAGTTAAAGCTTCCCTCCTCAACATGGTGCAGAACTCAAAGTTCCACGGTCTAGCCGGAGAAGACCCTCTTGAGCATCTAGATCAGTTTGATCGGGTTTGCGACCTAACTAAGATCAATGGTGTCTCGGAAGATAGCTTCAAGCTACGCTTGTTCCCATTCAGCCTCGGTGATAAAGCTCACCAGTGGGAAAAGAACCTCCCGAGGGGTTCTATACAAACCTGGGAGCAGTGTAAACTGGCGTTCTTATCAAAGTTCTTTTCCACATCACGCACGGCTAAGCTCAGAAACCAGATATCAAGCTTCACGCAGCACAATAACGAGAGCTTTAGCGAAGCTTGGGAACGGTTTAGAAGCTACACTAACCAATGCCCACACCACGGCTTCTCAGAGGTATCCCTCTTGAGTACTTTATACCGAGGTGCCCTCCCCAAGATCCGAAACCAACTAGATACAGCTTCAAATGGAAATTTTCTTGGGAAAGAGATCAATGCGGCAATGGAACTAGTCGAAAACCTAGCCATGTCTAATGATACTTATGGCGACGACTTTGATAGAATAAACCGTACAGAGGGCTCTGGTGAAGAACAGCGTATGAAAAAGGATATCAGAGAGCTTCAGAGCAAGCTTGACAAAGTTCTGATGGCGACTCAAAAGCCAATACACTTTGTAGGCGAGTTTGATGAGCAAGAGCCAAGTTTTGACAATGTTAATGAAGATGGTCTAACTCAAGAGGAGCTGAACTACATAGGGAATCAGCAGAGGTATCAGCGGTTCAACAACTACAACAGTAACCCAAACCTCTCATACAGAAACCCGAATGTAGCTAACCCTCACGATCAAGTGTACCCTGCTCCGCAACAACAACAAAGCTA
The DNA here is from genome assembly GCF_000478725.1 of Eutrema salsugineum. Classification (NCBI taxonomy): domain Eukaryota; kingdom Viridiplantae; phylum Streptophyta; class Magnoliopsida; order Brassicales; family Brassicaceae; genus Eutrema; species Eutrema salsugineum. Next base: position 6,628,874 of record NW_006256895.1, read on the forward strand.
CGCTCAAAAGGCTCCTTATCAGAATACCTTCCAGCCCAAGCAACAGTTTAGTGGGCAACAGCACGGCTACACTCAGCAGAATCAAGCGGCTCAGGGTAACAACTTCACCAACCAACCGCAGCATCACAAGTTTCCACCAGGGTTCAATCCGCAGCCGATGGGTAATCAGCAACAGAATCAGAGAACGGGTCAGAACCAGCTGGGGAACGATGTCTGTGGGATCTTACAGCAACTGTTACAGGGTCAGCAGAGAGTTGAGAGCCAGCACGCGACAATGCAGCAAGACATTAGAGAGCTTAAGCAAAATCAAGCCTCTACATCATCCCGAGGCCCGGCTTTACCAGGTAAACCGGAGCCAAACCCCAAGGAGTATGTGAACGCCATTACATTGAGGAGTGGTAAAGAACTACAAGCTCCAACGCCTAAGACTACGCTCATTGAGGCCAATGAGCAATCAGAGGGGGAGGCAGCCTCAGGTGATGCGTGTAAAGAAGCGGATTTTGAGAAAGAACCGATCAAGGACAACGGAAAAGAGGTGGAAAAGACAACTGAGCTCGAAAAGCCATACGTTCCACCACCACCTTACCAACCCAAGATACCGTTCCCAGGGCGTTTCAAGAAGAAAATCTTAGACAAAGCCAAAGCGGTCTTTGAGAAACACTTGGAGAACACGCAACTCACCTTACCCATTATAGATGCTTTCTTAGCTATACCACAGCTTGGGAAGTTTCTAAAAGATGCGATCCTCAACAAGACAAAGGAGCTCCAGGGTATGGTAATACTGAGCCATGAATGCAGCGCCATAATACAAAGGAGGTCTATACCAAGGAAGCTATCCGATCCGGGCAGCTTTACCTTACCGTGTGCTTTAGGTCACTTGAAGTTCTCAAACTGCTTGTGTGATCTAGGAGCTTCTGTGAGCCTAATGCCATACACGGTGGCGAAGAGATTGGGATACAAGAGTTACAAGCCGGCCAAGATCTCTCTTATACTAGCTGATAGATCGGTTCGCTTACCGGTGGGTTTGCTTGAGGATTTACCTTTAAGGATCGGTGAGATAGAAATCCCCACGGACTTCATAGTTCTTGAGATGGACGAGGAACCATTGGACCCTATCATCTTGGGCCGACCGTTCCTAGCGACCGCAGGAGCCATTATAGATGTGAGAGGAGGAATGATTGAACTACACATCGGTTCCGAGCATATGAAGTTCAATGTGAAAGAGATGATGAAGAAACCGACTATTGGAGGTCAGGTTTTCTATGTGGAAGTGTAGAGGAGCTAGCTGATGAGCTCCTGGAAGAGTTGAACGCAGAGGATCCGTTACAAGTGGTCCTTACACGTGAACAAAGCGAGCACGGGTACTTGAACGAGGAAAGCGAGGTGTACAAGCAACTTTTGGACCAACCGAAGGAACTTGGAGCTGAGGCTAGGTTTTTGGAGCTCAGGAAGAGTGGCCTCGACATCTTAGACAGCGAGGGGTCCATGGGAACAGAGGAGACACCTCGGGATATCATGGCCGTGGCAACTCATATCGAGGCCGATGATAATCCGCGCGAGAACAAGGAAAAGGCCGAGGAAGCTGTTCCGGGCCAATGTAGCTTTGATACCGATTGGAATGAGGCAGACGCTCCCCCTGTTGAGCTCAAACCTCTACCAACAGGGCTCAGGTATGCGTTCTTAGGCTTGAACTCCACTTTCCCTGTGATCATAAACGATAGTTTGCTTGAACATGAAGAACGTGCATTGCTTAATGAAATCAAGAAATTCAGGAGAGCAATAGGGTATTCCTTGGCCGACATAAGAGGAATCTCTCCTGATATATGCACTCACAGGATCCACCTGGAGGACCAAGCCATTTCCTCTATTGAGCACCAACGTCGCCTTAACCCGAACCTCAAAGAGGTGGTTAAGAAGGAGATACTAAAGCTCCTTGAGGCAGGGATCATATATCCAATCTCTGACTCTCGGTGGGTATCTCCTGTGCACGTTGTGCCCAAGAAAGGTGGTATCACGGTGGTAAAAAATGATAAGGATGAACTCATAGCCCAAAGAACTATAACCGGCCATCGCATGTGCATTGACTATAGGAAATTGAATTCTGCATCAAGAAAAGATCATTTCCCTTTACCATTCATTGATCAAATGCTTGAACGGTTAGCCAATCATCCTTATTTCTGTTTTCTCGATGGATACTCTGGATTCTTCCAAATACCAATAGATCCAAGAGACCAAGAGAAAACGACATTCACTTGCCCTTATGGCACTTATGCTTATAGGAGAATGCCTTTCGGTTTGTGTAATGCACCGGCCACTTTTCAAAGATGTATGATGCACATTTTCTCTGATCTAATTGAAAAGAAAGTCGAGGTGTTTATGGATGATTTCTCCGTATACGGCTCCTCTTTCTCCGAATGTCTTGCTAATCTTTCTCAGGTTCTAAAGAGATGTGAGGAGCATAGGCTTGTATTGAACTGGGAGAAGTGTCATTTCATGGTACAAGAAGGCATTGTCTTGGGGCACAAGGTATCAGAGAAGGGAATTAAGGTGGACAAGGCCAAGATCGAGGTGATGGTGAACCTACAAGCTCCCAATTCTGTAAAAGGGATAAGAAGCTTTCTTGGGCACGCTGGGTTCTATAGGCGGTTCATCAAGGATTTCTCCAAGATAGCTAGGCCTTTAACTAGGCTATTGTGCAAAGAGGTGGAGTTTATCTTTGATGAAGAGTGTGAGGAAGCGTTTAAGAGGATCAAGGAGGCTTTGATCAGTGCACCAATTGTACAAGCTCCCGATTGGTCTTTACCATTCGAAGTGATGACTGATGCATCTGACTATGCCGTGGGAGCTGTCTTGGGGCAAAAGAAAGATAAGAAACTCCATGTGATTTACTATGCCAGCCGCACCTTGGACTCAGCTCAAGAAAAGTATGCAACCACCGAGAAGGAAATGCTTGCCATTGTGTTTGCATTTGACAAATTCAGGAGTTATCTAGTGGGATCAAAAGTCACGGTTTACACAGATCACACGGCCTTGAGGTACTTGATGTCTAAGAAGGACGCTAAGCCGAGACTTTTGAGATGGGTTCTATTGCTCCAAGAATTCGACATGGAAATACTTGACAAGAAGGGCATTGAAAACGGGGCCGCAGATCATCTCTCAAGGCTGAGGATTGAAGAAAAGGTCCCCATAGACGATGCTTTACCTGAGGAACATCTCATGCTGGTACGGTCTTACTTAGAGGTGGAAGAGGCCAACACGATCAAGGAAAGAAGCCTCCCATGGTTCGCGGATCTTGTGAACTACCTGTCTTGCGGTTTAGAGCCACCGGATCTTGATGCCTATCAGAGGAAAAAGTTCTTTAGAGATGTGATGAGATATCATTGGGATGAGCCGTATCTTTCCGTGCTTAACAAGGACCATCTCTATAGGCGATGCTTGGCCGAAGAAGAGATTCATCCGGTGCTACAAGATTGCCACGGTTCAGCGTATGGTGGTCACTTAGGTGCATTCAAGACGGTTGCCAAAGTTTTGCAAAGCGGCTTCTGGTGGCCGACTATGTTCAAGGACGCTCAAGATGTGGTATCGAGATGCGAGGCTTGTCAAAGGCACGGTAACATATCCAAGAGGAATGAGATGCCCCAAAACCCAATCTTTGAAGTCGAGGTCTTCGACTGTTGGGGCATTGACTTCATGGGTCCCTTTGTGAATTCATACGGAAATCAGTACATCCTTGTCGCGGTGGACTATGTGAGTAAGTGGGTCGAGGCTGTTGCATCCCCAACCAACGATTCAAAAGTGGTGGTAAAGCTTTTTAAAAGTATCATTTTCCCACGGTTTGGAGTTCCAAGAGTAGTAATCAGTGATGGGGGAAGCCACTTTATCAATAAGACTCTTGAGAGTTTTTTGAAGAAGTATGGGGTAAAGCACAAGGTGGCCACACCTTATCATCCGCAGACTAGTGGTCAAGTGGAGGTCTCTAACCGACAGATAAAGGCTATTTTGGAGAGGACCGTGAGCTCATCTAGAAAGGATTGGAGCAAGAAACTTGATGATGCTTTGTGGGCTTACAGAACCGCGTACAAGACCCCCATTGGAACCTCACCGTTTAACTTGATCTATGGGAAAAGCTGTCATCTACCGGTTGAGTTGGAATACAAAGCATTGTGGGCAGTGAAACTTCTTAACTTTGACATCAAGACTGCACAAGAGAAGAGGGTTTTACAGCTTCATGAGCTTGAGGAAATCAGGTTAGATGCTTTTGAGAGCTCTAAGATCTACAAGGAAAGGACCAAGGCACTTCATGACAAGAAGATACACAAGAGAGAGTTCAAAGAAGGGGACCAAGTTCTGTTGTTTAACTCGAGGCTTAAGCTATTCCCTGGGAAGCTGAGATCCAGATGGTCCGGTCCATTCGAAATTCTTGAAGTAAGGCCTTATGGAGCGGTTGTTCTAAAAGGAAAAGATGGACAAGGCTTTGTGGTAAACGGTCAGAGGGTAAAGCACTACCTGGCATCAGAAACAAGAGAGGGAGCTACCTCAGTTCCTCTTCTTGAACCAGAATCAGCCTGAAAAGGTATGAAAAGTCAAACTTAGTGACGTTAAACAAAGTGCTCTTGGGAGACACCCCAAGCTTATCCTTGTAAATATTTCGTTTTTCATCTTCTTTTTCTTTTTACTTGAAGCTTTTTGAAGGGTTTGTTAAGTGTTTCAGGAGTTAAGAGGTGAATCTTGATGATGAGAGTAAGAAAAGGCTTGAAAAAGACACGGCCATCTTCTCCGGACAAGAACTCGGGGACCTCAACCACACCAATTACACAAGAGGAGGTTGGGGAAAGCTCAAACGCAAGGAACCCGGAGTTTCCACCAGGCAAAGAGGATTGGATCGACCCTGCCTTGGCATTCTTACCTGAACCCTCAGATAGCAGCCCACCACGTCAATCCACACCCTCCTGCTCAACATCAAATCCCTCGTACTACTTGGGATCAGACCTCTCCGACTAAGGTATCGACTTCAAACCCTGTACATATGCATCTTGTGTATATCATCCTGCATTCGCTTAGTTTGTCTTTTTACTTCTCTCACACGCTTCTATAACACACGGGACTGTGTTGTTTAAGTGTGGGGGAGGAGCTTTGTGTTTTCTGATCTTGTTTTCTTTGTTCTTATTTGACTTTTGCATTCTTGAGTCTCATCTAGCTTTGTACATATGGTAAAACCGCATCATTCTAGTTGCATCTCGCATTTTAAGATCGAGTCTAGGTTGCATCATGTAGGATTGCATCAGTGCAAGGAGCAATGATAGATTTTTTCCTAGAGAGTAAATCACTCGAGAACTTGAACTAAATATGCTTGTGAAACTCATTCTGTGCTTGTAAAGCTTGAAACGATTTGAATCTGAGAAGCAAGTCTAAATTACACTCAACTCTAACTAAGTGATAACCCTGAACTTGAATTATAAATATCTTTTGATGCATTGCTTGAATTGGCTTGTGGATACCAATATACATACTTGAGCTAGAATCATTGCTTTTACCACCCTCTTTCCTTAGCTCAAGTAGCTGAATCCGCATCATGGATCAGTTCCCTCACCTTGAACCCAACTTTCTTTTCGAGCCAATGTTTGTGTGTGAATTATAAGGCCACCTTGGACTGAACTTAGCAGAAAGTGTTAGGTTTAGAGCGACAAGGGCATGCCTCATTGAGTGCTACGTTCCAACATCAAGGAACTAAGAGTATTGGCGAGAAATAAGTGTGGGGGAAAAGATCTATTGGTGAGTGGAAAAAGGTGAGCTGAGTGGAAAAGAGAGTGTGGAGATAGCTAGGGGAATGAAAGAAAAAGAATCGAGTCTTGAATTGAAAAAGATAAGCTCTGTTGTTCTAAAAAGTAAAGTATAGTCTCTGAAATGAAAAGAAGCCAAAAAGGCTCAAGTGTTCTAAAAAAAAAAAAAAAAGAAAAGAAAAGAGGGTAATCGCTGTAAAAGAAAAGAGCTGTGTGAATAGGTAAACACCAAGACTTGGAAATCAAAACAAAAGTGAGTCCCCTAGTGAAAAGAAAGCAATTGAGAGAGTGAGGATCTTGAGAGGGTGAGCAAGTGAGAAAAGCTTTGAGTGGAGTGTGGGGTGTGATGAGTCTTGCCCTTGTATGCATCGGTTGCTTTTTACCTTTAGCATTCTGCCAAAGTTTGGTCGTTCATTGAGTGATCCCATTGTTGCATTACACCCGCTTGAATATTGATGAGATCATTTTTGTCTCATGACCTTACCCTAGCCAAGCCAGCCTATTTGAACATTGCATCATTTGATTCACCGGTTACGAGCTTAATGAATGTGAAAGAGTTGAATGTGATAATGACTTGTGGAGATTCTGTGCTTTAATTGTAAAATATCTGAGTATGGCTTTGCATTGCATATTTGAGCATGAATCCAAGTTCTCTTTGTGATCACTTCTCTCTAAAAAGGAAATATGAGCTCCATCTGCATTACAACCTCTTTCTCTCATTTGTTCTCTTCGCTTGAGGACAAGCAAAGGACAAGTGTGGGGGAGTTGATATGTCTATATTTTACATCATTTAGAGTGCATTTTAGAGTCCTCATCATGTGTTTTCCCATGTAAATTGAGTCTTTAGGCATGAAAATGGGATTTAGGGCTTGCATTAGGTCCCAAAGAGTTTTGCATGTTTTGAGGTCTTTATCAGGTGCTTTGGGAGTCATTTGGAGCTTAAGAAGAGGAGCAGAGAAGAAGACGGTGAAGAAAACGGTCAAAAATGGTGAAAACCGCTTGGAGGAATTTCTCGGCCAAATCCCGTACCGGACGGACAGAAACCTCGGTCAAAATCCTTACCGATCGCTCATTACCGGCCAAAATCCTTACCGATCGTCCAACCTCGACCAAAAAGCTTACCGATCGTTCAACACCGACCAAAGTCCGTACCGATCGACCAAAGTCAGCCTGGGTCGAAGATCAGGCGTTAATACCGCGGGTTGAGTTTTGGCCGAGGCGAAAGAATTTTTTTACGACCAAAAAGCTCACCGCGGTACACAGCCCTCGGCCATTTTCCTTACCGCGGGAAGCTTTTCTCGACCAAAATCTGTCCTTGTCCGCGCGTTTCAAAGATCAGCAATCCGGGGAACCTTCCGGTCCGAACCAGTTGGCGGGGTCTTCAGCAAAGTTGGATATAATCAAACAAAGATCCCAGAACAGTTGGAATCATCCAATTCGGACCAGTGGGGAGAAAGATACAGCCTCCGGAAGATGCACCAACATTACGCGCACCCGAGAACCGAACGGCGGAGTACGAAGGCCACGGCGGACGGAGCCTTTCCGGACCAAATCAGCTTGCCCGGTCTTCATCAAAGTTTGAGATCTGTGAAAGACCTTTTCAGAACAGTAGGGATCGCTCAATTCGGACGAGTGGTTTGAAAGATAAAGCCTCCGGAGTTCACATCGGTCCAAACAGCTTATTTTCCGGTGATTTCGATGCGGTTCAAAGATGTGAAATCCAGGAAGACTTCCACTACCCAAGCTCCGACGATTTCTTCACCAAAGTTCGAGTTTATTGAGTCACCTTGAATATGGAACTGGTCTCAGAGCATTTGGAGTCGTGGGTCGAAAATTACTGCTTCCGGAAGGCGACATGGTCGATACGGGCCCAAATATGTTGCGATACGCGCTAAGTGTTTCTTCAGGGCTCGGCATCATTACCTCGACATCGGCCAAGTCAAGGCTCATATTTTGGGAGTATTCTGAACTAGGCCTCGTGCTGACGCCTCGGCACGTTGGAATCAAGGCATGCACACGTAAGAAATGAAGCTGGAAACGACTAAGTGTTGAACGTGCACCTCGGCGCAATGACCTCGGCGTGCATGCCGGCCCCTGTTCGCTCAAACCCCTCGACTACCAAGCGCCTCGGCATTTCATGCCGAGGTCCATTGTCACAAACCCAGAATCAAGAACAAAGCTGCCCAAGAACACACACATGAAGATGGATCGAAGACTAGGGTTCATGCATGTTCTTGACGTGTTCTTCACGAGATCTTCATTTGGATCTGGACTCACGTGCACTCCTCGACATGAAGACCTCGGCTTCACTCTCCGACACACCGTGGCACTCACCCATCAACCCAAGAACGCGGTTCAGTATCCGGTTTGTTCCGGGCTGACCCGCGACACTTTACCTTTGCTATATATACATTTTGAGACTAAAAACCTAATCATCTTATCTCTTATCTGTTTTTGGCTTTAAGAACTTACCTCTTTTCTGAAACTTGATCAGTCTAATCCGATATCTCGTTTTTGCATCAGAAATCTTGTTCTTTCTTTATTTTCTTTTGTCATCTATCATTAAACTCCTCATCATGACTAGCTACACGTCTTGCAAAAGACTTAATGAGCTCGTTATGATTAGTGAGTAGTCGTTTAAGCGGCTTTAGATGAGTAGATTAGGGTGCTTTCAAGGTAGATTAGTGGGTTTAGGTGTCTAGTCTTGCATGTTTCATTCCTTAACCGACGAGATCTCTAGGCTGGATCCAAGCACATCACTTGAGGTTCAGATCTGAGACATATCTCGCATCAAAAGTGTTTGTAGAAATGTCTGAACCACTCGGTTAAGGGTTTAAGAGTCTTTCATCGCGGGGGTGATAGTTTGTTCTCTTAAATGACATTTTTGAACTGATTCTTATTGCTGATTGATTCGATGCTTCTCAAAAGACATTTTTGGTATGAAGGAGAATCAGTTTAGATGCTTAATACTTTCATGAGAAGATTAACATGCCTTGAATTCAAAGTTAAATGAAACCGCTTGATGTTTTGACTCATTAACCAACTAGTTGAACTTGGAAGCACCCGAGTCAAGTATCTCGTCTAAAGTCCCTTGCTTTATTGCATATTATCATCATCTGAATCGTTTAGTTATTATTTGCATCCTGTCTCTGTCTAGATCTAATCATTTGCTTTACCTTTCATGCTTAGTCGTTTGTTACGTAGCTTAGTTCAAAACCTTCACCTTTTGTCTTGACTTAAATGAACAAACATCATAGTCTAGTGTCTCGTTGACTTGTCTGGATTGATACCTCTTTGTGCTACTTCGACAAAGGGGATTGATAGCCCTGAGACCTAAAAAGTCCTATCTATCATTAATAATGCCAGCACACGGCTCCCGCCTCCGGAGCTGGTGTGGAGGTCGAAATCCTATGCCGCAATAGCGCAGCCCAGCCCTAAGGTTTTCTCCCTTTGCTTTCTCCTTTTCTTCCTTATTATTAATTTCGGCTTAGAGTTTAACACTTTTTTCTTCGTAGTTCGTTGCAGCTATCAACGAGATGATGGCTGGTTACGAGTCGGATTTGATTAAAGACAAGCGCTGTTTGGAGGAGGCTCGGAAGGAGGCCGCAGCGGCTAAGGGGAAATTAGACGAGGCGATGGCCAAGGTCAAGAAGCTGGAAGAGGAAAAGATAGCCTTTTGCGCCAATATTGACAAGGTGTCATCCGCGGTTACTTGCCTGGAGGGCTAAGAGCGCCGAGGTGGTTTTGCTGAAGAGGCGCATTGAGACTAATGATGCCCTCTTTGACACTAAGGTAAAGCGGGCTAAGAAGGAGGCGAAGCGTGAGTTGACGGCCAAATTCCAAGAGCGTCTTGCCAAACTTCAGAAGGCCAAGAATGATGAGAAAGAGCTTGGCCAGATTAAAAACAACCTCGCTATGATCCACGAGCTTCGGAAACCCGACGGGTCGACCTTGGACACTGAGGAATACGTCGATGACAAGGCGTATGAACGTATCGCCTCCAAGATCCGAGGTGAACTGGTCTTTTCAACAGTTTCACCTGACTCTGTGGATATCTGCCTAGGCAACAAGCCGATCGAGGAAACAGCGGCTAGTCTCGATGTTGGGGATCCTACTGGGTCGAACGTCGGTACCCCAGCTCTCTCTAACCTCCTCGCTGAAAGCAAGACACGCCGCACAGCTTGATCCTCGTCGCTTCATCCCTCTTTTCTTTTTAAAATTCTTTTTTGACCAAAGGGCCTGGACGACTTTATCCATCTCTGGTACTCGTACTTATTTGTGCCTGGACGGCTTTATCCGCTTAACTATTAAATCCAATTTTATATTAGGATTGTTTGACGCAGCGATTTTGCTTATCTCTTTTTAGAATTGCTGGTTTTGCTTTAGTGATATCGTGGGAATTACTTGCTCCAAACTATTTTTGAGGAAAGCTCTTGTTGAACCGAGCTGTTCCTAGGTAGTTCGCCTAAAAGGGCTTTTAGGTGTTTGTCTAGCTGGGCTAGGGATGCTTTTATCTTCTTCCCAGGCCGAGCTGTTCTAGAAAAATCGATGGAGTGTTTTGAACGAAAACAGGTTGTTTTGATACTTTAAATATTTAAACGGATCCTTTTTAAGTTGTAATATGTCTAAGGGCCGGTTTTCCCGAGCCGGGAGGTATGTTCCTGTCTGTATAGACGATTAGATAGTTGCTTTGATTTTTGAAAAGAGGACTGCTGCCTTTTATGGTGTTGACTGTTTATGCCGAGGCGTTGTGTCATAAGGGATAAAGTATAACGAGGTGTTTAACAAGGTTTGGTTTTTGCCTGCCGAGGCGCTAAATTTGGACTTCTTGTTGCCAAAGTTAATGTACGAGCATACAGTGTCAGAGTTTGACTATAGACCGGCGTTCCCTAGAGGGTGAGAGTGTGTTTGCCGGGTTGTAAGAGTTCACTTTGGTTTTAGAGAAAGCGATGTAGTCTCGACTTACAATCTCTTGTGCGATAGTGAACTGTGGCGACCTAAACGTTTTTGGTCTGAATTTTGTATAGCGCGCTTAATTTTTATCCATAGAGAATGTAGCTTGCACCCTCGTCCTAGGAAAGATGGTAAAAGTCCGTTTAGAGAACTTTGTATTTGTTGTCCTGTTGTGGCCAGCAACGAGACGAGGTGTTCAGTGTTTAGATACCGAGGTGGGATGGTGACTTGCTAAAATTTTGCCGAACCAAATGCAAAGACAAGTTAAAGGTCTAGCTGACGTAAAACAAGCGAATCAGAGACTAGCCGAAGTGAAAACAAGTGGATGAATAACTAATCGAAATGACAATTAACCTAAAATAGATGACTCGATGAGCTAGAAATTTATAGATGGTTTAAGTATAAGCGTATACGTAACCACTCCCCCCCCCCTTTGTAGGAGGGGGGACAGCTGAACCCGTCCGAGGATGGGCTGCATATGTACCCTTTGCAGGGATCAAGCCATCCCGTAGTTCATGTTGGTCGTGGTGTATCTTTACTGATAATACTTATCAGGTGCATGGCGTTCCACAATCTTGGAACTGCTTCGTCAGTGGTCGTTGCGAGTTCGTAGACTCCTGGGCGAACAACTTTTGTGATCTTGTAGGGGCCTTCCCAATTCGGTCTGAGCTTACTTGCGTTCCTCTCGGCAGTGTTTTGGAATACCTTTCTAAGGACAAGCTCTCCTTCTTGAAATATTTGGCTTCAGACATTTTTGTTGTAGTATCTCGTCGTTGCTTGTTGGTAGTTCTGAACCCGGATTAAGGCCTGGTCGCGCCTTTTGTTGACTAGATCGAGCTCGTCCAGCATAATCAGGTGATTCAAACCTCCTTGTCCTGGCAATAGTCTTCGTTGAATTCCAGGGAAATCCATCTTCGGAGGGATCACACATTCTGTTCCGTAGACGAGGGCGAATGGGGTTTCTCCGGTAGCTCGGTGTGGAGTTGTTCGATGCGACCAAAGGACTCCTTCCAGTTCGTCTGCCCATCGTACTTTCTTAGCATCGAGTCTCTTTTTTAACCCGTCCAGGATTGTTTTGTTAGCTGCTTCAGCCTGTCTGTTCCCTTGGGGATATATTGGCGTCGATTTACTTAGGCGAATCTTCCACATCTCATAGAAAGCTTCAAAGCGAGTTGAGATGAATTGAGAGCCGTTGTCTTTTACTATCTCGTATGGAACCCTGTGTCAACAAATGATATTTTTCCAGACGAAGTGTTCGACCTGGGCGTCCTTCAAACCTCTTTTCTAACTTCGATTTTTGATTAGGGCAAACAAAGGTCTAAGTTTGGGGAGTTGATAACACCTGATTTTGACCACTTTTATGGATCACTTTTAATATCTTATGTATTTCCCTCACCATGGATTTCCTGGATCAAGCCTGCTGAGCACATTTTACCGAGGTTTGCAACCATAATACAAACTTTCACTTGATACAACTAGCAATGGATATTTTGGACAAAAGACGATAGCCCAAGGAAGAGCCCTCAAGCTTTCAGCAAGGACCGACTGAATCTTTCTCTTCAGAGAAGCCCTAAATGAGACCTGGAAGACCTTAGGCCCTATAAATACATTGTTTAGCAGCTTTAAACGGGTGTGTGCTCCTGTAATGAGATTTTGAGCCACTAAACTCTGTTTTTCTAGGGTTAGGGGATGGAGATGGGGATTCTTCCCCAGATCCATTGTTCTTTCTGCTTTCCATTTCATTAACTTTTCTGTTTCATTCTTTTGCATTCGTCTATGTCTTTTACCATTCATTGCATCATGTAGATTAGTCCCAGATAGTCAAGTTGTTTGAAGATACCGACAAGCATATATATCGATTAGGATTTCTATTGTTCTAGACCATATTCTGGCTCTCATCTCTTCTAAGTTGTTCATAAAGCATGAAAGTAGATTCATGACTTATTTTCTGAGCCTAGGTTTGATTATAGACACGAGAATGTTGTATCAGATCATCCGTACCTAGTTTCAGAAGAACATAGTCGCTATAGGAGTCGAAAGCTACATCTAGAGAAGATGTGAGCAGACGAACTCAATGTCTAATGCATGATCTTAAGTTTAGCATGAGAGCGAGAGTTAATTGCTATATCTAAGTGATTAGTTGATTAAGGTGACGAGAGTTGGTTAATCATACATATGTCTATTCTAGTTCCATGCAGATTCCCAGAAACAGATGAAGATAAATCGCCCGGAAGTTAATTGGAATGCCATCATACATCGATTGGAGTAAACCGGAGAAGTCTAAATCGCCACCTATGAGTTTAAGAGTCTTTAGTTTGAGTTGATATGGTTTAGATGTTCTTTTAACAATTCATCCTGCATTGCATTTTATTTCTTGTGCATATTAGATTAGGTTTACTTTAGGATTCTTAACCAAAAACCCTAAAACTTTTATTGGTTTATGACTTTGCTTACTTCCCAATTTGTTGTTTCTCGCAGATTAGACATCCTCCCTATAGATCGACACCCTAAGTCCTACAACGTACATTTGTGCACTTGTAGACACTAGTTTTTTATAAATTTAAAACTTTTGGAGGACCAACAAGCTTGTTAAAAAACAACCCTAGGCCCGCAAGCTCATCACTTCGATGCAACAAACAACACATAAACCAGACCGCAGTACCCGAAGGTCACTCCCAGTCTCTAACCGATGTAAACGGATCCGCCATTTTCATTCATATTTCCAGATGGTTTCTCACTTAAACCTTGCAAATCAACACTCATTACCTTCATACGTTTTCATATAAATAACTAGCTTATAATAGCACCTTCGTGCCCATTTCGTTTCAGACCTGCATGACTAACCGTTAACACGCAACCGTAACTCACCTTTCCCGCCGACTTGCTCCTACTCCTTTAGATCTAAAGACACGGATCTAAATAAGAATCGAGTCTAGGACAAGGTTTAAACAGAAAGGTTCTATCCTACGGCATATTGGCCGTTCCCTGATGTGTACTGTCGTGTCGAGGGTTGTCAAGTTTTACCCTAAATGAAATCAATAGCCGCAAGTGCACAGCTGATCGATTGTAGTACTTAGGGATCGAATCCACAGGGAAGGAGGATCTTTTCCTGCAAAATCCTTTGAAAGAAATATAAAGTAAGGAAGTCTAGAACCAAACGGTTTTGTGGGGGTTTTGGTAGTTTGTTTAAAATGTAAAAACGAAATCTAAAAAGAAACTACGGGAATTAAATGGCCTAATAACTAAACTTAACGAAAATGAGTAAAAACGAGAAAAACGGATATTCTAATTGCTTAAATCAAATCGACTAAAAAGGAATGAGAATATTGAACTAAAGCTTGAAATAAAAACGGTGTGAATCTATAGGAAAGAAGGCGTTGGGCTTCAGGGAAGTTTTTTCAGGGGTACGAACGATTCAAAACATTGCTAGAGAGTAAAATTAATAAGATCTTAGCTTAAACTTTTCGAACTGGAGTCACGGACTTATGAATACGCCACTATCGTGATCATAGACAACTATCTCTCTCAACCCTGACAAGTAGGTTTCCACTCTGGCCCTGGAAAAGAAGAGATGCATCATGTTTAAGACTCGTCAGCATTCACAAATCACCCATAGGTAGGTTTCCACTCCTATGTTTGTTTTGCTCTCCCAAACTAGATCTGACACCGGATGAACACTTTCGTGTCACCAAGCATCTGGGTCAGATTGTAGTTCATGACGCTACTCTCATGCAGTAAAAACGAATTCAGAAGAAAAAGTTCTAAGATTGGGCTCAAAAGCTCATGGAATCCTCATCGAACATATAGATCCCCATCGAAAATCCCTTAATCCCAACAATAAAACTACTCAGACATGATGAACGAAATCAAAAACATAGTATTAATAAGTAGAATAGAAACCGATATTGAAAAAGAAAGAACAAGGGTTCAAGAGACAAATCTCTCTCTCCCTAAAAGCTAAAGTAAAAACAATAAGAAAAATATGAGGTAATGATTCGGCTCTCCCTTTTAGGGTTCCTAAAACATGTATTTATAGTGATTAAGACATCTCTGGACGTCACTTAGGGTTTCTCCAAATGAGAGAATCATTGTGGGCTTCAGAAATGGGCCTTCGGGCTCGGAGTTGGCTGGCCGCGGTTGGAATGGCTGTGACCGCGGGGAATGGATGGCTGGCCGCGGTCGTGGTGCTTCTGACCGCGGGAAATTGCTTGCTGGCCGCGGGTGGAAATGCTTGCTGGCTGGTTTACGGGACATCTTGCTCTTCGTGTATCTTTTGATTGAACTGTTGGATTGCCAAGCTGTAAAGTGTGCTGCAAAGCTGATACTTCCATCTTTAAGATCACCAAATTTGAGCTGGATCAGACAGTGAGAAGGCCTTCAATCAGGGGTGAACTTCTGACGGTTTGACTCTGAGCTGAAATCTGGTTTTCTATCCATTTTGTTATGTTTTTCCCTAAGTTACCTGAACAGAGTCTTGGAACTACAAATACTAGAAAAACGTGATAAAAGTACTTGAAAGCAATTAAAACATAGAAAAAGTATTTCAAAACGATCCATAAAAGTGGTCAAAATACGGTGTTATCATTCCCCTAACTTTAGCTGCGCACTTGCTTCCCGCTAAACACTTGCACCACAGCTTTCTCTCACTTCTTTCTCCTCTCTTAAACTTTTCCTAAGTTTCAAAATGAGCAAAGAAGGGAAATGGGTGCGGTATTTATATGATCCTAAGGTGCTGGGTAGGTATTACCTAACCACCTCATTTTCCATCAAAAATGAGTGGTGTCTAGAGTGGTGATGTGTTCCTTGACACACGGCTATTTCCTCACCTCTTATTCCTTTTAATATGGATGTGGCCCTCTTTACCAGCAGGAGTCTTACCTAATCCATCTAGAAGCTTACTTTCGGCCACACTTTGCTTCTCAGTCGGATCGCGCATTCTCGCTCGGCCAATTTCCAATCCGCTCGGACTTTACTTATTCTCTCGGCCAAAATGTCTATTTTGGATCATTTTTCTCGATTAAACCTTTTCTCGGCTAATTCTAAACTTCAAAATTTTTCTGACCGTCGGCCGCGCTACTCTCACTGCCGGGTCATTACCTTTTCCCCTCATTAGAATTCGTCCCAAATTTTCCTAAGGTTGAGATGGCCCTCCGAGTTCAATGACAGTATCACCTTCGAAGAATTCTGGTTCCGGATGTTCTCCTCTGAACCACTCTTCATCCTCCCACGTTTTCACCATTCTATTCTGTCTTCCCAGGAATACTTGGATTTTCGGGATCGTACGGTTCTTGAGCTTCCTTTCTCGCCTAATTCCTATCCTAATAGGTCCTTCTGGATATGTGAGATTAGGTCTCAGATTTCTGATGGGATCCGTCTCTATCACGTACGGGTTCGGAATGTGTTTTCTTAGCATAGACACGTGGAACACTAGATGAAGGTGCATATCTTCGGGTATCTCCAACCTGTATGCCACCTCTCCCACCTTCCCCAATACGCGATACGGTCCAATGTACCTCGTCGCCAGCTTACTAACTTTTCCAAAACAATCTTTTCGAGTTCGTCCAACTCAAAGTTTACTTCCCTCCGGTTTTGACCAGCATACTTCTTCTGTCTGTCTTGGGCCTTCTTCATGTTACTTTGTACTTCCTGTATGACCTTTATGGTATAATCTACCATCTCTGGTCCAAATACCCTCCTTTCTCCAATTTCCGTCCAACATAGCAGAGTACAACAAGGCCTCCCATAAAGTGCTTCAAATGGGGACATGCCAATACTCGCGTGGAAGCTGTTAGTATAGGAAAATTCTACAAACAGTATATAATCTTCCCAAATACCAGCCCATTTCACAATACACGTTCTAAGCATGTCTTCCAGTGTGCGAATCGTTCTTTCCGTCTGTCCATCTGTTTCAGGATGGAACACTGTACTCATATTCAACTCCGTTCCCAATACTCCTTGCAAAGCTTTCCAAAACTTTGCTGTGAATCTTGGATCCCTGTCCGAGATTATCGTGGCTGGAATTCCGTGGAGTTTCACAATCCGATTAATGTAGAGTTCGGCCAGAATCTCTACATTATCCGTATCCCGAATTGCCAACAGGTGTTGCTACCTTTGTCAACCGGTCGACGATAACCCAAATTGAGTTATTATTTCTTCCCTTTGCCACTGGTAATCCTCCAATGAAATCCATTGCGATCGAGTCCCATTTCCATTCTGGTATAAGTAGACTCTGCAATAGGCTGCTCGGTACTTGGTTCTCGGCCTTTATGCGCAGACAGATTTGACACTGTGCAACCCATCTTGCTACGGAACTTTTAATACCTGGCCAATGGTAGTACTTTCGAATGTCGCAGTACCTCTTAGTACTTCCCAGATGAATCCTTAGCAACGATTGATAAGCTGTTCTTAAAATTTCTTCCCGTAAACCGCCTTCATTAGGGACTGTAATCCTACCTTTAAGTAGAAGTGTTCCATCCTAAGCTATATGATGCTCAGAAACGTCCATTCTCTCTGGATCTTGAAGCTCTTCCATGATTCTACACATCTCATCATCCCGTTGTTGTGCTTCCTGGATCCTTTGAATTAAACCCGCCTGGTTTATTGCCTGGATCCCTAGTGGTTCACTAGATTCTCCTTCTATCGCTGCGAGACTAACAATCTTAAATTCTTGACTAAGAGTTTCCAACTCTTTCCCATGTCCACATGGACTTTTTGTCTACTTAATGCGTCAGCAACTGCATCATAGTCCGTGATGAATTCCATCCATCTCCTTTGACGTAGATTCAATTCAGCTTGGGTGAACAAGTACTTTAGACTTTATGGTCCGTAAATACTTTCACCTCCTCTCCATATAGATATGATCTCCATATCCTCAAAGCAAACACTACGGCCGCCATCTCTAGGTCATGGGTGGGGTAATTCTCTTCATGTTTTCTAAACTGCCCCGATGCATTAGCGATAACCTTTCCTTTTTGCATCAAAACGCCTCCTAACCCAACCCAAGACACGTCCGTATATACTTCATATGGCCGTCCTGGTTCTGGCAAGGGTAATTTTGGTGCTGTCATCAATGCTTCCTTCAACTTGATGAACGCCTTTTTCAACTTGTTCATCCCACTCGTAGGGAACTTCTTTCCCGGTGAGTTTCGTTAGTGGCTTAGCTATTGTCGAGAAGTTGTTTACGAAATTCTGATAATAGCCGGCCAATCCAAAAAAACTCCGTATCTTAGTTACAGTGGTTGGTCGTGGCCAATCCTTTATAACCGCTATCTTCTCTAGGTCCGCAGACACTCCTTGTTCCGATACTCGATGTACTAAGAACCCTATCTCTCTTTTCTAAAAATGACATTTACTAAACTTTGCGTAGATTCGTTTCTCTCTTTATCATTCTAAGACCTTTACCAAGTGCTCTGCATGCTCTTCCTTGGTCTTAGAATAAATCAGAATATCATCAATGAAGACTATCACGAAACTGTCCAAGTAATCGTGAAAGACTTCATTCATTAGCCTCATAAACACTGCGGGTGCGTTTGTCAATCCAAACAGCATTACCACAAATTCATACTGCCCGTATTGTGTGTTAAACGCCGTTTTCTTCACGTCTTTCTCCAAGATTGGGATTTGATGGTATCCGGACGCCAAATCTATCTTGGAAAACCAACTTGCGCCTCGTAATTGATCTAGCAACTCATCGATCCTTGGAAGTGGGTACTTATCCTTGATCTTGACATTGTTGATCCTTCGGTAATCAATATACAATCTCATACTCCCGTCCTTTTTCTTGACAATTCCGGTAAGGTGTCTTCGCTATTGGAGCTGCCCCAGGCTCCAAATCAATCGTAAAGGGATTACACCGGGGTGGAGGTAATTCCGTCAACGACTTGAAAACATCTTCATAGTCTCGTATTACTGGTATATCTTCTACTCGTAGTTCCTTGTCTTTCTCTTCCTCTACTACACTGATGGCAACTAAATAGGCTTCTCCAGCCTCTAGTTCTTTCTCGATTCGCAGTGCTGCCACTATCGATGTGCCTCAGCTCGGCCTAATCCCGTTAAACATAATTTTGGCTGATTGATCATCATTCAGAGTGACCTTCCCTCGGCCACAGTCTAAATTTTCTCGATATCTAAATAACCAATCCATCCCAAGGATTACTACAAATCTCCTAACAGGGGCAACTATAAGGTCACTTAACAGGATTCTCTCCTGTACCTCTATAGGTACTCCTAATAACTCATGTGAGGCTTCTAATGTCTGATCTCCGGGGGTTAACACGAAAACATTTACCTCCCTCACCAAATATCCTGCGTCAAACTTAGACGCCACCTCGGGAGTCACAAGACTATGTGTCGCTCCCGAGTTGAACATAACATGTGTGGGGTTCCCACCAACACGTAATGTCCCTACTATATCCCAATATATTCATTCCGAATATAGTCTCAATACTCATGCATGCAATTAACTAAGCAACACGCAATAATTAATTCAAGCAAAAGGGGGTTAGCGCCCAAACATACCTGCAATGGGACTCTGCTCGGTCTTGGGAGGTTTTGAAATTCTATTTATCTCGCATTCACCCCTTTTTCCGTCACTTGCTTCTTTGCCAGGGGTTCTTTTGCGGTTTTAGTCGGCTGCTTGTTCACTGGTCTAGTCAATGGGCATGACGATGCGTAATGCCCTTTTCCTTGGCATGAATAACAAGTTGTATTGGCTAACCTTTCTAGCCTTTCTGTTTCTTGTGGGAAATTCCGAGCCTTATGCCCTTCTTTCCTGCAGGTAAAACAAGACGTCCCTCTCATCAAATCATTCTCAAAATCAAACATTCCTTATCCAAAGGTACCATTCTGACCCGACCCTATCATAGTGTCCGATGACACATTGACGTAGTCTGGGTCTGAATCGCCTACTCCCGACGAAGAACCCCACAGCTCACACCTGTTTCCTTGATTATCAGCCATCTGCATGATGCACAAGGGTAAGTCCTAATCCTAATCTATACGGAACGTCCAGATTATCCTACTTGGCTTCTGCGACATTTGACTCGATAAAACATTGAAAATGGCTTGTCCTGTGAGCATAATCATAAACCATGCTCTGATACCAACATTTACCCCCGATTCGATCTACGAAAATTAAGAACCTAGAGTGCCACAAAAAATGATAACAGAGACAGTCCGGCCATAGTAACCTATACTACTTAAGCTAGACCGTTCCCGAAATCATGCCTCTCGACCAAGATATAAGGCTTTTCAACCCGTTTCTTAGTCTTGAGTTGTTTCAGCTTGGACTAACTTATATCATTAGCACAAGCCTGATTTTTATTAAAACATACTTTATATAAATACGAGTTTAAAACATAGTTATACAAAAGGATTATTATAGTGTTGGCCATGGCCCATTACCAAAAAGATACTACATACATACTTTTCAACCGTGTTTTACAGAAACCAAGCCAAATCTACTCCGGCCACCTATCGTCCCCCCTCTCCGAGCAATTCTCGACTAAGGGTTACCTTCAAAACAAATGATTCATGAGTATTCTAGCAATACTCAGTGAGCTCCGGGGGTCTAAAACACACATTAGATCCCACCAAGCACATAGTCTCAATAACAAGCAAATGCAACAACAAGCATGCCCTTCGCACACGCGAAAGCGATCAAATTAACCTAGCATAACTTCTATATGCCAACTATTCACCCCTAATGCGAGGCCTCTAGATGTATCGGACACTTCCCCCTACTTTGCAACCATCCCGCACATCACCACACAGGATCAGATTTGAGACGTCGCCCCGAGCCAGTGACTTCAATGCACACCACATGGCCTCGGACCACCATCCAGGCGGTACTCTGGCCAAGGGAGCTAATCTCCGACCCTCCGAGTCTTCCTCCCTTGCATGGACTCTTTCCATCAAGGTTGGGTTTTTGGAACGTGCCGACTACATCCTATCTAAGAACATATAAATTCTCTCTAATTTATATTTCTTAGATGCAACAAACAACACATAAACCTGACCGCAGTACCCGAAGGTCACTCCCGATCTCTAACCGATGTAAACGGATCCGATTTACATTCATATTTCCAGATGGTTTCTCACTTAAACCTTGGAAATCAACACTCATAACCTTCATACGTTTTCATATAAATAACCAGCTTAAAATAACACCTTTGTGCCCATTTTATGCAGACCTGCATGACTAACCGTTAACACGCAACCGGGACTCACCTTTCCTGCCGACTTGCTCCTAACTCCGAGACTCCTTTAGATCTAAAGACGCGGATCTAGATAAGAATCGAGTCTAGGACAAGGTTTAAATACAAAAGGTTCTATCCTACGGCTTACTGACCGTTCGCCTGACTTTAGTTGCGCACTTCCTTCCCGCTAAACACCTACACCACAGCTTTCTCTCACTTCTTTCTCTCTCTTAAACTTTCTCTAAGTTTCAAAATGAGCAAAGAAGGGAAATGGGTGCGGTATTTATAGGATCCTAAGGTGCTGGGTTGGTATTACCTAACCACCTAATTTTTCATCAAAAATGAGTGGTGTCCAGCGTGGTGATGTGTTCCTTGACACACGGCCATTTCCTCACCTCTTATTCCTTTTAATATGGACGTGGCCCTCTTTACCACCACACGTCTTACCTAACCCATCTAGAAGCTTACTTTCGGGCACGCATTCTCGCTCGGCCAATTTCCAATCCGCTCGGACTTTACTTATTCTGTCTCGGCCAAAATGTCTATTTCGGCTCATTTTTCTCGATTAAACCTTTTCTCGGCTAATTCCAAACTTTGAAATTTTCCTGACCGTCGGCCGCGCTACTCTTACTGCCGGACATTACCCCAACCCTTGTATATATGCATGTAGTTCTTACTTTTTTCATTTTGCTTTTTGCTTGTTTGCTTTTCACTGCTTTCTCATGCTCTTATAACACAAGGGACTGTGTTATTTAAGTGTGGGGGAGGAGTTTTATGTTTGCTAATCATGTTTTCTTTGATCTTATTTTCCATTTTGATTCTTGAGTCTCATGCATTCATGTAGTTGCATCCAAGTGCATAGAAAAACCAAAAAAAAATCAAAAAATCAAAAAATTTTCAAAAAAAAATGTTCATTCTAGTTGCATTCACATTTTTTAGGATTGACTCTAGCTGCATCATATAGGTTGCATCATTGCATGGGAGTAACGATAGATTTTTTCCTTGAGAAAACATCACTTTGAGAATTTGGATTTCCATGCTTGTTGATTTTTCTATGCTTGCAAGGCTTGAAAAGATTTGGATCTGTGAAACAAGTTTGAATTGAACTCAGCTCTAATAAGTGAAAACCATTGAACTTGACTTCTAATTATCTTGTTATGCATTGTTTGAGTGAGCATTGTGGATACACATATACATATTTGAGCTAGAACCCGTTTTTACCACTCGTTTCCTTAACTGATTCCACACCCTGAACCCATCCTTATTTCAAGCCAAAGTGTTTTGTGAGTGTTGTGAGGCCACCTTGGATCAAACTTATAAGAAAGTGTTAGGTTTAGAGCGACAAGGGCAAGTCTCAAGAGTGTCTAGTTCCATCATAAAGGAACTATTAGGTCTAGGCTGTGAATAAGTGTGGGGGAGAGGTTTCTTTGAGTAAGAGTTTTGAGAGAAAAGATCTTTGAGAGAGAAAATAGAAAGAGTGTAAAAATGAGAGGAATGAGAAGTGAGGGTTTGAAAAGAAAAGAAATCGGTCTTGGGTCTTGTGTTTTAAAGAAAAATAGAGCTCTAAGTGTTTAAAAGAATTTAGATAACCTCTGAGTGAAAAGAAAAGAAAGAAAAGAATCCAAAAAGGCTCATGTGTCTAAAAGAAATTGAGAGGTTAGATAGCCCATAGTGTGAAAAGAGCTGTGTGTAAAGAAAGATCCCAAGCCGAGTGTCTGAAACAAAAAGAAAACCCTATTTGAGAGATAAAAATTAGTGAGAAGAGAACTGTGAGGTTCATTGTGAGAGTGTGAGTAAGAGGTGTCTTTGGTAAGGGGAGTGAGTTGAGTCTTGCTCTTGTATGCATCGGTTTCTCCTTACCTTTAGCCTCCTGCAAAAGTTTGATCGTTCATTGAGAGATCCCTGATTGCATTGAACCTTGCTTGTGCATTTGAATGAGATCATTTTAGTCTCATATGCCTCATCCTTAGCCAAACTTTGCTTGCTTGAACTTGCATTACTTGATTCACATGGTAAAAGAGCTTAATGAATGTCAAAGAGTTAAGGAATAAGAGAACTTGTGGAGATCATTGTTGAATTTGGAGCATCAAAGTAGAGTCATGCATTGCATATGGACTTGGAAACTTGGAATCTGAATCTATTTGTGATTGTTTCTCTCTTCCCATAGGAAATATGAACTCCCAATGCATTCAACCTCTCTCTCTCATGTTCTCTTTTTGCTTGAGGACAAGCAAAAAACAAGTGTGGGGGAGTTGATATGTTCATAATTTGCATCATTTAGGTTGTATATTTCATTCCAAATCATATATTATTTCATGCATTTTAGGTCTTTAGGTGTTGTTTTAGGACTTAGGGGTTTGCATTAGGTCCAAGTGAGTCTTTGCATGTCTAGAGTGTCTTTTAGGTGCTTTTGGAGGCTACTTGGAGTTGAAAGACTGAACAAGGTGATGAAGTGGAGTTTAGAGGTTAAAAAACAGTGAAATAAAGACTTTGGAGTTCATCGGCTAAGGCATGTACCGGAAGAAGCATTTTACCGGCTAAAACCGCTTACCGGGAAGTTTTCCATTTGCCAAATTTCTTATCGGGTGGAGATGGTTTCATCAGGGTATTGCTGGTGACTGAATCGGGCAAAATACCGGCTTAAATGCTTACCGGGTGGAAATTGGGTCGGTTAAAAGCTGTGTCGGATCAAGTGCAGAATTGGCTGAGTTTTATCCCGAGACGGATTTTGGGTTATTGGCTAAACACTTAACCTCTGGATGTGATTCTCAGCTATTTCTCTCACCGCAGTATATGAGCCACCGGCTAAAACCAGTTTACGCCAATACAAGTTAAAGAATGCCAATTAGAAAATGCTTCCAGTCCGATTCGGTTGCTGGGGTCTCCAGCAAAGTTGGAGATAGTCTAGTCACGGTTCCAGAACAAGTGGAATCATTGGATTTGGAGTCGTGACATGAGAGTTAAGCTCACCGGAAGACACACCTGTCTCACTACGATTCAGTTGGGACAATGCATTTCCAGTCCGATTCAGTTGCCGGGGCCTTCATCAAGATTGAGTTTCTTTGAGCGCTCTTTACAGAACATCTGAGATCATCCATTTTGGAGATATGTGATGAAATATGCCGTTTCCGGAGTAAACACTGGTTCAAGAGTTTCTTTTTGATCGTTTCAATGCACTGCAGAGATGAGCCGTCCGGGGAACTTTCCGTTTCCCAAGCGCTAAAGGTTTCTTCACAAAAGTTTGAGATGTTTGAGTTCTATTTTCAATGATATTTGAATCAAACCATTTGGATCCATATCCTAAAAGTTACGCTGCCCCGAATGCAAAGTGGTCCGAGAAGACTTGGAATGTGCGAGACAGTTCTGCAACTTAGTCAACTCGCAACATTTAGAGATTGATTTCTGGAAATGAGCTGCGTGTGGAGATGTGCGGGTAAGGCAACCCTGAGTGAGACCAAAGACTCCCGAGCAGGAAAATGCTATGTCCACAAGCTGTGCGACTTGGGCATGCGGTTTGGCCGAGCAATGAACTGAACCGCACATATGTTCGCGGTTTAGACCAAGTTAGGCCTGTGACTTGGAAGTGAAGGATACTACCTCACACACCTGATTCAAGCCTTGCGAGTTAGAGATCAAAAGGTCCTAAACCGCACACATGTTCGCAGTTAAGACCAAGAAGGGAATGTGGCTTGGGTTACAAGGTTTAAACTCGCATGAACTTCTTTCCAGGCTTGTGCGAGTTGGATGTGCTTTCTTCTAGAGTTGCAACAATCTTAAGATTTTGCTCTTTTACAGACTTCACACGCTCAGAAAGATCATTAAACTTCTGGTTGAGTTCAATGTAGGTGGAATCAAGCTTGATACCAATGGCAGCAATAGCGTTAGCATGAGATTTTTGCATCTGCTTTGTCATAGCATCAACTCTGTTAAGCTGGAGACTTAATTGACTAAGTTGATAACTTAATTGATGAGTCTCATCATCCTGATCCAGAATTTGATGAGGAGAAATGTGAGATGGTCGGTGGTTCACCATAGGAGGCGAATACACTTCATCTCGGCAGTTTGATTCGCCATAGGTGTGAGAGTTTTGAGCATGTTATAGGGGTTACTGTGGTCGTAATCTCCTTGACCCACGTCCTTCTTGAGTTTGTGAGACAAAATTACATCAACGTTACAGGCAAGTGTTCTAACAAGACACCTAACTTCGTCTAGTAACTCAGACTTTGATTTCTCTCGGAGACTGCACGAAAAGGGTTGATAATGAGCAGCACACGGGTTGTGATACCCTGGCCCAATCATATCCTCTTGCTCCATGGGAGAATACATGTTCCAGAAAACTGAAACAAAGAAAAACAAAACGAAAATTTAAAAGAAAAGGGTGCCTAAGAGTCGATTTACTAACCTATGAAGTTTGGCAGAAGCAAGAACGATACTCTCCCCGGTAACGGCGCCAAAAACTTGGTGCGAGCTAGGGTTACTGTCGCAAAATAGTTTTAAATTTATAAACCCTAGTATCTTCAAGTGCACAGCCGTGCGTTGTAGTACTTAGGGTGTCAATCCACAGGGAGAGTTGTCTTTTTTGCAGAAACTTCAAACTGGATTAGTAATCGAAATCAAAGACCAATGGGGGGGGTTTTTTATGGGGTTTTGGTGTCACTGAAAACGCAAAATAAAACAAGACTAAGACTCTACTAAAACGAATGTTGGGCTGACAGAGATATCTTAGGGGATATTCGATTCATGCTAGGGTTCTAAAGCTCATAGGTGGCGATTTAGACTTCTCCGGTTTACTCTAATCGATGTATGGTGGCATTTCCAATTAGCTTCCGGACGATTTATCTTCATCTATCTTATGAGATCTGCATGGTACTGGAATAGACATGTGTATGATTAACCAACTCTCGTCACCTTAATCAACTAATCACTTACCTTGGCAATTAACTCTCGCTCTCATGCCACGAATAAGATCATGCATTACACACTTAATTCTTTTGCTCACATCTTCTCCACAGGTAGCTTTCGCCTCCTGTAGCGACTATGTTCTTCTGAAGCTTTGTTCTGGCAATCTGATACAACACTCTCGTGGCTCTGATTCCTAGATTCAGTAGTTAGATCACGAGTTTAACTACATGCATTAAGAACAACTTAGAAGAGATGAGATCTAAAATATGGCTAAGAAATCAACAGCAATCCTAATCGAATATGGAGTCCTGATGCTGCGAGGGTTGACTTCCCGGCTTCATGTTTTAAATTTATAACCCTAGATATCTGCAAGTGCACAGCAGTGCGTTGTAGTACTTAGGGTGTCGATCCACAGAGAATCCACGCTTTACCTGCAGAACCTTAGAACCAGAATTAGTAAACGAAGTCTAAGACGAAAAACAGGTTTTGGATAGGTTGTGTGATTTCTATATATGTATTTTAAAAGGGATTTGAAAAGGTTTTGAAAAGAGTTTTAAAAATGGTTTTCAAGAGGGTTTTGAAAACTAGAAGTGAATAAATCGATAATAAATCTAAAGGATGAACAAAGCTCTTAATATTGATCCCAGTAAATTCTTAGAACTCGAGTCACGGACGTATGACTACGCCACTGTCGTGATCATAACCAACTATCTCTCGCAACCCTGACCAGTAGGTTTCCACTCTGGCCCTGGAAGGGAAAAGATGCATTATGTTTAAGACTCGTCAACATTCACAGCTCGCCCATAGGTAGGTTTCCACTCCTATGGTTGATCTGCTCTTCTCAAACTAGATCCAGCCCCGGATGAATACTTTCGCAACACCAAGGACGTAGATCAGTCTCTAGTTCGCGACGCTAGATCCATGCTTTAAGTATAAGTTTAGAAGAAATATTTTAGAATTCGGCTCTGGTTTATCTCGCGAAGGTCCTTTTCGAACATAGTCGATTCCCTTCGATCGAGCCTTTAAACTAATACCTCATCATTCCAAAACGTGCATAAAGTAAATAGAAAAGACGTGCATGGATTAATAAGAAGAAAGAAGTAGAGAAAAACAGACAAGGAGATGAAGAAGAAGCATCTCGATTTCGAGATCTAAGCTCGAAGAAAACTTCTTTTCAAATCCTTTAAACAACTAATCTAATATGAAGAAGATGAAAATGAAATTGAAAGATGCATAAGAGTAAAAACCGAATTAAAATAAAGGAAGAACATAAAGAGGGTTCAAGAGAAATTTTCTATCTCCCTAAATTAAGAACTAAGAACATAAAAGCATAAAACCCCTAGAAAACTAAATTTGGTGGCTCCCAAAAGGGATTTTTCTGAGGCACACGAAAATAGTTCTCCAAAGATACATATTTATAGGTCTTCAACTCTCTCCAGTCGTCCTTAGGGTTTTCTATTAAGAGAAGACGAATTGGGCTTGAAACAGGGTCATGGGCCAGCTTTTTAGTCGGCACTGGTCGCGAGGCTTCTGACCGCGGTGAATTGGGGTTTGGCCGCGGCCAGAGACTCGTAACCGCGGTCGAGAGTGTGTTCTCCGTGGTCGTGGCTCCTGGACCCGCGAGATTGGTCTTTGACGTTGAATCTTCATTCTTTGCTTGCTTCCTTCGCGAGACTGCAGAACATGTCTTCAGTGCATCAAGGATATCTGGAGGTCTAACCATTGGATTGTCTTCAAACGAATTGAATTTGAAAGCTAGTTGTCTCTTATATATTATGTCCGATTTTGGGGATGATCTTATGGTGGGAAGATCTTCATCGGATGTGAAACTTCTGAGGATCCGAATTTATCCAAAATGGTCTTTTGCTTCAAAATGCACACCTTTTGCCTTAATTACCTGAAAAGAGTCTTGGAACTACAAATACTAGAAAATAATAGTAAAAGCACTTAAAAGAAATAAAAAGCATTTGAAAAGCATTTAAAATTGATCCATAAAAGTGGTCAAAATACGGTGTTATCAACTCCTCCAGACTTAAACCTTTGTTTGTCCTCAAACAAAGCAAGATCTAAGCCTAGAAAACGCCTTTAACATAAATCATAGGGAACTCAAAATTCTCAGAAACCATACTCCTAGACCATAATCAATCATAATGCATCTATTGGGTGTAGCCTAGAAAATTCTCACCAAAATACAAGCATAACTAGTCCGTTGATCGGTCATGCAAAAATCTACACACTTAGATCTAACTTCCAGTCAACGAGCTCTTTACATTCATTAAAAGTTTCAGTGGTTCTCATCAAAAGAAAAATAAACAAGGCTATCAAGGCTAGGTATTCAAAGGGCTTTTTAGGGGTGAGGTGTAAAGTGTTTTGGGTTACCTTAATTTCTGAAGAAGCAGGATATTATGCAAAACAGCAAGAGAGGATGGAGCAGTTGATATCAACAGTTTTCAGTCATGTTCTTCTTGCCATAAGATCTCTGATTTTCTTCTTCGGGGTCTCCTTATAATTCCCCCAGACTTAGATTTTTGTCTAGGTTATTACATCTCCCATAAATGAATACTTGTTGCCTTTGCTCTAAATAATTTCGACAATCTAAGACTCTTTAGGCTTTTGTTTCCTTTCTTTTTCATTCTTTTTCTTTCTCTTCTTTTTTTCTTCTTTATTTTTTCTCTTTTTTTTCAATTTTTGTTTTTGTTTTTTTTTTAAGAAAAGGAACACCTTTAGATTGAGTCCTAGAGATGCACGAAAATTACCATTAAGAATGAGATTTCTGAGGCTGCTAAAGATTGGTGATAGTCTTCCTTCTTAACTCCATTCAGTCATTGTCTTGAGTGACTGAAAACTATGTCGTTCCTCCCTCTCCGGCGTTTTTGCTCATATCTGCTGATATAAACTAAAGAGAGGATGCAAGAGGTTCGAAAATAAAAGTTTTGGGTTAAAGGTATGGTACCAGCTGAAGATAAATTGCCAACTAGGACAAAAAGAGTGGTAAAAATGAGGAAAAAGATGTCTTAGATGTATAACATGATGCCTGCCTAAAATTCAATGATGAGAAAATTAAATATCAATATTAAGTCCAAATAAAATGAGCTAGTATATCCTGTCAGAAAGAATCTCCATGAATAGAAGTCCTCTGGTGGGAGTTCATAGTGCAAGTACTCTAGCTACCGCCTAGTCTAGTATTAAACCACAAAAGAGCAATCATGCATAGTATAGAAGCATACAGGTTGGTTATCATCATAGATTTTTGTCATAATTTCCTCAAAACGTATTTTGCTTTGAAAACACTTTGTAAAACCGATGTTTTTTTTAGTTATTATAAACTAAAAATGCAGAATGCAAAGATTCGTGAAATAAAGGTGGTTAAAAAGAGATGAAATCCTCCCCCAGACTTAAATCACACTTTAGGATGTGAAATAATTCAGAGTAAGGATGAGAAATATGAAGAAGATGAAAACGAAATTGAAAGATGCATAAGAGTAAAAACCGAATTAAAATAAAGGAAGAACATAAAGAGGGTTCACAGAAATCTCTATCTCCCTAAACTAAGAACTAAGAACAGAAAAGCATAAAAACCCTAGAAAACTAAATTTGGTGGCTCCCAAAAGGGATTCTTCTGAGGCACACAAAAATAAGTCTCTAAAGATACATATTTATAGGTCTTCAACTCTCTCCAGTCGTCCTTAGGGTTTTCTATGAAGAGAAGACGAATTGGGCTTGAAACAGGGTCATGGGCCAGCTTTTTAGTCGGCACTGGTCGCGAGGCTTCTGACCGCGGTGAATTGGGGTTTGGCCGCAGCCAGAGACTCGTAACCGCGGTCGAGAGTGTGTTCTCCACGGTCGTGGCTCCTGGACCCGTGGGATTGGTCTTTGACGTTGAATCTTCATTCTGTTCTTGCTTCCTTCACGAGACTGTAGAACATGTCCTCAGTGCATCAAGGATATCTGGAGGTCTAACCATTGGATTGTCTTCAAACCAATGGAATTTGAAAGCTAGGTGTCTCTTCTGTATTATGTCCGATTTTGGGGATGATCTGATGGTGGGAAGGTCTTCATCGGATGTGAAACTTCTGAGGATCCGAATTTATCCAAAATGGTCTTTTGCTTCAAAATGCACACCTTTTGCCTTAATTACCTGAAAAGAGTCTTGGAACTACAAATACTAGAAAATAATAGTAAAAAAACTTAAAAGAAATAAAAAGCATTTCAAAAGGATTTAAAATCGATTCATAAAAGTGGTCAAAATACGGTGTTATCAACTCCCCCAGACTTAAACCTTTGTTTGTCCTCAAACAAAGCAAGATCTAAGCCTAGAAAAAGCCTTTAACATAAATCATAGGGAACTCAAAATTCTCAGAAACCATACTCCTAGACCATAATCAATCATAATGCATCTATTGGGTGTAGCCTAGAAAATTCTCACCAAAAAACAAGCATAACTAGTCCGTTGATCCGTCATGCAAAAATCTACAGACTTAGAAAATAATAGTAAAAACACTTAAAAGAAATAAAAAGCATTTGAAAAGCATGTAAAATCTATCCATAAAAGTGGTCAAAATACGGGTTTATCAAGTCCCCTCAGATGGATCCCTTAAACCCAACAACTAAATTACTCTGACATGATTAAAGAAAGCATAAGCATAGAAATAGATAGCATAAACTGAATAGATGAAAAGAAACAACAAGGGTTCAAGAGAAGAATCTCTATCTCCCTAACCTAAACCTAAGAAACAAAAGTTGGGTGCCTCCCTAACAAGGGGAAAGGAGGACACACGAAATAGGGTTTCTAGGATACATATTTATAGGTCTCCAAGTGTTTCTGGTCGTCCTTAGGGCTTCTTTTGCAGAGAGAATGAGTTGGGCTTGAAAACAGGCTATTAGGCCGTTTATGGGCTTGTCACAGAATGAGGCTTCTCCAAGTCTGTTAAATGCTGGCCCACCATGTGTGAAGGATATGAGGCGTGGCCAGGATTTTTTTCACCGCTGTCACGAGCTCCTGGACCGCGGTGGTTGGTCTATGATGCCCAAACTTCATTCTTCCTCTTGCTTCATTCGCGAGACTGCAGAACATGTCTTCAGTACATTAGAAATAACTTATGATCCAACCGTGGATTTGCGTCTAATCCAAATGCATTAGAAAGCCGGTTGTCTCCTCTATCGTGTGTCCTAATTTGAGGTTGATCAGACGGTGAGAAGATCTTCATCGGATGTGAAACTTCTGACGGTCCGAAATTGGCCAAAAAATTGATTTTTCTCCAATTTGCATTGATTTTGCCTAAGAAACCTGAAAAGTATTTTAAAACTCCAAAACATGGAGAACACTTATAAAACCTTCAAAACTGATTGAAAACACCTGCATAAGATACTGAAAGTGATCCTTAAAAATGGTCAAAATCAGGTGTTATCACCCACACTACTCCTTCCTCAAGAGAAAACGAGTTTGCCCTCTTAAACCCATTCTCTCCATTGTTTCCTTCACATCTCTCTTATTACTTCACCAAAATCGCTGATTCAAAGTGGAGCTCGTTTTTTGAGTTGAAAATTTCATTCTATTAGCATTTCGAACTCATTGCATCATAATCCCAAGGTATTCACTCTGTTAAAACAAAATCAGCAAAGAAAAGCTCGATGAATTCAATGAAGTAGTCCGAAATTTCGCTGAAGGAATCACCTTTGCCAGAGCTTGCAAGGACTTCATGATAGGCCATTACTTCTGTGAGAGCAAGGAATCAATGCCTGAGATAGAAGACTTGTTCAATCGCGCCAGAAGAGGTAAACCTGTTCGAAAACTTCACAAAATCGAAGGTGTAGGTCATTTCCTTATCTCTTGTTCTATTAGATGAGAAATGTTTAAAAACGTGTTTTGTGATTCTGGAGCTTGTCTTAACATGATGTCCAAGGCAATTGCTTTGAGACTTGGTATTAAACACCCGCATAGGACTAGAGCAAAAATTAGTCTAGCTGATGATTCCAATGCAACACCTCAAGGAATAGCTCATGAAATTCCTTTGAGAATAGGAGATTGCATTGTGCCTGTCGACTTCTACATTGTCGAAACAAGAGACGCAACATATCCAGTGATTCTCGGATGGTCTTTTCTAGCAACTTCCAGAGCTATAATGGACTGGCCAAACCGGAGGATTTCATTTGCTAATATCGACAAAGATGTCTTCACAGAAGCTGTCCCATACAACAGCAAAGCAGGAAAACGTTCTGCAACAGAAGAATTTGAAGAAGAGCTTTGGAGTGACGAAGAACCTGCTAGGCAAAGCAAGGAGATGTCGAAAAAGACTTGTCTCAAGACAAGGTCTTCTTCATTGGACTAAGCCACGTCCAACACCAAAAGTCGAGCTAAACGACGTAAAACAGAAGCGTTTAATGGGAGGCAACCCATTTAGGTATTGTTTTCTTTAGGATTTTTCTTTCTTTTTCTATTGATCTTCTTCTTTTTCTTAGTTTCAGGTGTTTCTTATAAAACAAAAAAGCCAAAAAATCAAAAAACCCGAAAAAACCAAAAAGAAGGATGGTCCCTGACTGCTCGGCCTAGCAGGAACCAAGGAGAAGCAGGAACGGGCCGCGATATAAGCCCCCGCGGTCGCAGATGCTCTGACCGCGGGAAACAGATGTTCGACCGCGGCCGCATCTTTCTGACCGCGGCCGAGCACCGGTTTGCCGCGGTCGCGTGGCTCCTGACCGCGGCAAATGGTCATTGAGACAAAACCCGACCCCAAACCCCCCCCACTTCACCTCATTTCACCTCACCAATCCCCACTCCACCTCATTCATCACCTTCATCACCACCTATCACCTTCCCAAACCTCTTCGAATGAATCCGGTTCATCTCCACCAGCATCCCTGATCCAGGTAAGTTCTCTTTGGCCTTACCAATTCGATTATCTATGCATTTTTATCATCCAATTTCGACTTGTTTCTCACTGAGGACAGTGTGATTTAAGTCTGGGGGAGGATTTCATCCCTTTCTAAACACTTTTCTCTCATGAGTCTTGCATTATCTACACTTTTCTCTCATGAGTCTTGCATTATCTACCGTCTGATCACCCTCAAAATTGGACAACTTATAGAAGAATCAACCAGCTTTCAAATGCACTTGGTTTGGAGACATTCCAACGGTTGGATCTCAAGATATTCCATTAGCCCCGGAGCCACTCGAAGTCGGTCAGCAACTCACGCGACCGCGGCCAACAAGCTATTTGCCGTGGTCAGAAGCTTCCCGACCGCAGCCAACAAGCCAATTGCCGCGGTCACAACACTCCCGACCGCGGCAATCAATCTCCGAGTTAAAGCCCACTTATCTGAAGCCCAAAGTCATTCTCAGCCTCAATTCCGGAACCCTAGAGACCATGGAGTATTGGAGACTATAAATACATGTCATTTAGGTCATTTTTAGACAACAACATTTCATACTTTACAGAAACCCTTTTTCTTTAGCCGTTTTTATGAGATTTTTGTAGAAGATTGTTCAAGTCCGAGTTCTTCAATAGAGAAGCTTTCTTTATCTCTTTTCTTTACTGTTTTTCATTACTTTTATTAAAACCAATGATGATGTCGAACTCAGCCATGTCTGAGTAGATCCCGAGTTGGGCTTAGGGTTCCCGAAAAGGGCTCTCATAATCGATTAAGACATCTAGGTTTATAGATCTGGGATTTCGACATGTTCTCTGTTTATTCTTGTTCTTATTGCATGTATGCTTGATTGATCACCTAGTATCTGATCTAGATAGTTAGTGTTGCGAAAGTTTTCATTAAGTATCAGCCCTAGAATGAAACAGGCGATTTTTCCGTAGGAGTGGAAACCTACCTGCGGCGAGATCGTGAGTATTGACGAGTCTTGTGCAGCTCTTGCGTTCTCTCCCTTCCAGGGCCAGAGTGGAAACCTACTGGTCAAGGTTGCAAGAAACAGTTGGTTATGATCACAACATTGACGTAGTCATACCGCCGTACTCTAGCTCTAAAACCCATATAACGTTATCCGTCAATCTCAATCTATCTACCTTAGTGTTAAAACCGATTATGATCCCTTAGAGTTCCCAAAAGCTCAGCGTTTTTAGCCATAGTTTACAATTCCATCGATTTTTACTTGCTTTCTTAGACCTGCATTTCAATTTCCTTAGTTCATTATTTACTTGCTTTATTTACCTTTCATGCGATATTTTACTTGCCTTATTAGTCTTTCATTTGATATTTGCTTATTTTAATTGCATTTCATTCGATTTTCTTACCTGCTTTTTAGGATAGATTTATTTGCTTTCTTTTGTTTTAGTTTAATTCGCAAGAAAAACAACCAACCTTTAAAACCAATTTAGTCT
This sequence comes from Eutrema salsugineum, assembly GCF_000478725.1. Lineage (NCBI taxonomy): Eukaryota > Viridiplantae > Streptophyta > Magnoliopsida > Brassicales > Brassicaceae > Eutrema > Eutrema salsugineum. The sequence goes on from NW_006256895.1 coordinate 6,663,035, forward strand.
AGACATAAAGTTAAAAACCGTAGAAGAATACCAGGCACACAAATCTCTGTGGATTTGATCCCTAAATACTGCAACTGATCAGCTGTGCACTTGCGGCTTTCATTTGTTTTGTTAAGGGTAAAACTTGTTCCCTCACGCAGTTGACACGACCATCACAAAGTCCGCACAGATTTGATTTCGGATTTCTTCCCAAAAAACCTCATACTAATTGAAGATGGACATTACTTATATCGTTTGCTTACTTATCGTACTTGTGGGGGTAAATGAAGCCGAATTGTAGTTGATATGCTATCTTCTAGGGACATTATAGTTGTGTTCCCTCTGAGAAAATTTTATTGTGAGTTCTAGAAGTCCGTCTAGACATATTGGAGGAGACGAATCTATTGCTCAGAAGTGGTCTCATCATGAATATTCCTTCCAGCTTAATTCCTAGCTCCAAACCCATTCATATTTGGACCAGATTCACTAATATGTGTCCTTTAATCTTTTTTTAATTTGTGATTAAATTATCGAGGAGAAGCATTGGGCATTTTAAGATTATATTGCAAACGATTTGACCAAGCCTCTTCCAATTTAGGTTGGATCACACAACCAAAAACCTTTTATGAGCTATTTCTCTAGCTCTGTCACAGCTTTTGTTATTTTTAAAAGCTAGTTCATTAGTTTAAGTGTACAGTAAAAACTCTATAAATTAATACTCGATAAATAATAAATACTAAAAATTAATAATTTTTTGCGGTCCCGAGTTGGGCTAGTTCAAAATATAACACAATTCAATAAGATAATAAGATAACAATTTTAACAAAACTCTCATGTAAATATATGGTCCCATCAATATCATAAATGAATAATTGTTATATTAAAACTTATATATATATATATATGTATAACAACCAATAAAATTGATAATGTTTTTTTGTCACATATATAAAGTATCTTCAATTGTAATGTGCATATCCATAATATCATATGTACATAGATTGACTACTTAACAAAAACAGTGACTTATCAAATATGTTAGTGATCCATCTATCTATGGATACTAAAAAATTATAATGAATTAGTCCCAAGTCTAATCGTTTAGTTTGAAAATCTTACAACAACCAAAAAAGAAATCAAAATTGATACATACATTAAATCTATGATATATAAGGGAACTTCGGTTTTATGTCCTTTTTTCAATTCTCAAAAATACCTTGATAAGTCTTTAGGGTTAAAAACATATCCATAAGAAAGTAATATCAAAACCTCTAAAATAGTATCTAAGATTTAATAGGATAAGTAACCATTGAATGAAATAAATGAAATTTAAAAAAAAAAATCTAAATCATAGCAAGGTATGCAATTACTTATTTTAATGTGTATCAAGTTATAGATGTAGTTTGTTTGGGATTGAATACTCTTATTAAAAGTAACATTTATATAATTCGATATTGTATGTGTAGAAAAAACCTAAAAGGACATAGCTATTCTAATTTAGAATGCGCCAAGCCAAACATATTTCTTATCGATACAAGCAACACATGAATATTTTTGTAGCAAATAACCAGACACAAACTCAAAAGTTAACACACTATACCACCATTTTAACCAGATCTTAATTAGATAATTGGGTTCACAAAGTTATTTAAAATTCTGAGGGTCAAAGTAATAATTTTATTTCCTTCATTTCAAAACCGGGTCTATTTCGATATAAACATATATAAAGATTTAAGCAATAGCTTGAATTATAAAAACAAAATGCTATTTTCCAAAAAACAATTATATTTGAATAGATTTTGTTACATTGTATTTCTTATTAGCAATACATAAATACATGTATCTACATTCAATTGACCAAATGAAGAATCAACCTAAATAAAAAGAATGTTTTTAATTTCAGATATGTCAATATATACTTCACTGAATGTTTTTTCCTACTAACTTTTTAATACTACTAAAAAAGAAAATGTTGCATACTAGCTTTTTATTTTATTTTTGTAACCAAACATGCTAGCTAATTTATCTAGGCTTTTACACAACCCCAAATTTTCCTAAATTAAGTCTCAATAATAAAATATGTGGTTACTGAATAAAGTCTCATTCATAAAATGTGTGGTTACTGAGTCTATATTATAATTACATCATGGTCTCTTGCAATGACTCAACACTAAAGCTAGTCAGGCCCGCTATATCAGAACCGTACTCTTATCGTGTTTGAGTTACATTAAAGCATTGATCTGTATTGACTCACTAAAACCATGAAGATTGTGAGAATGGCCAGTTCAGAATTATATATATATATATATATATATAATAACCAATAAAATTGATAATGTTTTTTTGTCACATATATAAAGTATCTTCAATTTGTATATGTGCATATCCATAATTAGTATATGTACATAGATTGGCTACTTAAACAAAACAATGGCTTATCTAATTTATTAGTGATCTATCTATCTATGGATACTAAAACAATTATAACAAATTAATAACAAGTTTAAATCGTTTAGTTTGAAAATATTACAACAACAACAACAAAAAAATTGAAATTGATAAATACATTAAACTAGGTAGTTTACCTGCGCCCTGTGCGAGCCGCGGGGTTTCAAAACCTTGTCGAACTGATTTTGTGGTATTAAAATCATTAAGGAATACATTTTTTTAATTGTATAAAATTTGTCGTCAAAATCTATCTGATCATGATCATAAAGTTTCTGATCAAGAGATTTTCAACACTCTTCGCAATCATATAAATAATTGTATAGTTAGAAGTTGATTCACTAGTAAATGTTTAATTTGGTGAGAATAATGCATAAACTTTACAGGAAAAATTACATGATATGTAAGAAACTTTAAAATAGAGCAAATAGTAGCACCTAGAAAACAACCATTATTCAAAAAATATGAAACAAAATATTATGTTGTAAACCGAATTAAATTTAACAACTATTTGAGACATACATAAAGAAAAATAAAGTAAACCCAAAAGAGTAAACACGATCTAAGATTAAAGATCCAATATGCAATAGTAAATAAATGTATGAAACTCACAAACCAACTGAACTAAGACAAACATGAGTTTATAATTGTTTTGCCATCTTCTTTTATTTTTCTCTAATTTACCTTAATTTGGTTTTTCTTCTTTGTCGTCTTTTCTTTAATTTTTTTCATCTTCTTCCACATTTATTTCTCCTTCTTCTCTCACGTTTTCTTTCATTTTTTAATTTCTTCTTCAAATATTTCTTCTTCCTTTTCCTATTTATTCTCTATGTCTTCTCTTACTTCTTATTCTTCAGGTTTTTCTTTGTCACGCCTTCTTTTTCGTGTTTTCCACATCTTCTCCTCATCATCTTCCACTTATGCTTTTTCTTCTTCTTCATCACATTCATCTTCTTTGTTCTCTGAGACTTCATATTCTTCTGGTTTACCTTAGTATTTTATATCTATCAAATATATGTACCTGAAAATCTTAACTCTCTCTCTCTCTATGTCTCTCCCTATCATTCTCTCTCTCCCTCTATCTCTCTAACTATCTATTTTCCTCCCTTGTCTGAAATTGTATATATCATGCATTTTAAAATACGAAGTATTTCCGATTAAAAACTGGTACACAAAAGAAACAAACTAAAGGTTTAATAACAACCAATTATATTTACTTTAGAGATTTAACTCTCTATCCCTTTCTCTTCTCTCTCCA
>NW_006256895.1:6669816-6726138 GCF_000478725.1 Eutrema salsugineum
GATTCTACCGAGTGTGTCTCTCTCTCTCTCTCTCTATCTCTTTCCCTCCCTTTTTCTCTTTCTCCAACCTGGCCTCCATCTCTCTCCATCTTTCTCTCTATCTGTCTATTGTTCTGTGATTCCATCTTCATCTCTACCACTGCTTTAGCCAAGTCATTTCTCAGTAAGTCAGAGACAAGTCACCTTTTCCTCATCATCTTCCTCTTTCTACTTTTTCTTCTTCTTCATCGTCTTCATTTTCTTCATTTACTGCAACTTCATATTCTTTTGGTTTACTTTAGTCCTTATATCAATTAAATACATGTACCAAAACTTTAACTCTCTCTCTCTCCTTCCCTCTGTCTCTCCCTATATTTCTCTCTCTGCCTCTCTCTTTTCAATCTTTCTCTCTAGCTATGTCCTTTCCTCCCTCCTCCTAAATTGTATATATCATACGATTTAGAAAATATATTTAAAGTACGGAGTGTTCTTAATTAAAAAAAATAATTAGGAACACAAAAGAAACGAACTAACAGAGATTTAATAACAATCAATTACATACTTGGAAGTGCTAACTCATCAACATAGATGATTACGCCGATCAAGTCTACAAAGAAAAATTTTCATTACACAATATTTGTAATATTTTTTAATTGAATAATGGTGAGAAGCCAAACCGATAGAGTACTTAGTAGGGAAATTCCCTCCGATAATGGCATCAAATGGCATAAAATTCATCATATGCTTAGGATTAACTTGAAAGGTCTTGTCTACAACAGTATCGGCGTTCATGTTGAAGAAGTGGTAGTTTATAGTATTTCTGAAAGATCCGAACGCATTGACAACGTTGAAGAATTTGACAGAATTCCATTCTCCTTCTTTAATTAAACTTTGGACCGAGCGAAGAAATAAATTTCTGATCTATTGATGTCTCTATTTTGTAGCCCTAAATTCGTGAACCAAGTAATCATTTCAGAGATTCATGTGTTTAAATGTTCATAACATGCAACAGAATAAAAAAAATTTCATTAAAGAGAAGTACACAGAATTTATAAGAGTACAATGAGAGTACAATACCAGAATTTATGTATTCTATTTTTTAATACAGACACATATCACAGACCATCCAACTTTTTAAGATGCTATAGTTATTTTTTTGTTGAAAAATTAGAGTATGATTCACGAAAAAATGCTAACACAATAAAATTTTAAAAATATATATATATGGGCCTGTTCGTTAAGTCGCCGCTGCGACTAAGTTCTGCGGCAATAAAAATAGACAGCGAAGGAAGCAAACTCAACGGAAGTGAAAAGAAATGATGACGCTGCGTTTACTTTGATCGATGTTGATGGTGTTGCCGGTGGACGCTGTAAAAATCAGCGACTTCCTGCGGTCACCTTTTTAAGTTTTTAACGGTTGTTGCCGATAGATGAAGTTGTCGCACGTCTCCAAAATTCATGTGTCGCTGGCGTCGATCAAACGAACAGGCCCTATATATATATATATATATATATATTGTCATGGAATAAGTTATCTCAATCAGAATAATATAGAAGTTAAGATTTCCAAGTTTAACACTATAAAAATAAGAAATAGGAAACAATAATCTATTTTACTGAGACTGGTCTTCATATTCATTGTGGACCGGAGTAAAATCAATTGAAGTTGCAAGCCTGAAATAATATTAGGATTTTTGATCATTATACATATCTATATATATATATATATTTATTTATAAATATTAAAATATATGATACAATATCAAAGATGGAATAAACATACCTCAATTTTGCTTTTTCCACTTCTGGGGTAGGAGGATCCTCGAGAAATATCAGATATGAATCTTTCCGATTCAAATAGCCATTCATCTAATTACATAGACATACTCAGTATATGGAAAAATATATATGTAAAACTTGTAATTAATTAACAATATCAAATAATGAGGTAGTTACTATTTAGTTACATCTCCATCTAGTGAAAGAGAAAAGTTGCAATACAATAATATGTCTAGAAGACCTTTCATGATTCCTCCAAAGTTCTTCAAATTTTTCTTGCCAAGTTATCCCAAGCAATACATTTTAAAGATTCTCCACTGTATATTTAAATCATTTAGAACATTATTAATATAATTTAAAATTTGTAAACAATAGACATATAACAGATGTTTTGAGGATAAGTTGTACAGACCTGAAATCTTGAATTTTAAAACGAATAACTGGACGTTGCGTGGGTGTGTCTGATGTATCGGACATAGGAACTCCTAACTGAAGTTTCTGAACAAATGTGACAACCCCGAGAAGATCAACTGCAAAAATAAAGGACTGCCTTTAAAATTCATGTTGGAGTTCCTTAGATAAACGATAATAAAAAATTGTAAGAAACATACCAAGATATCTATCTGTATGAATAAATCTATATAAAATATTTATGAATGCACAAAAATAGTATATTCCTCTGGAAGACTTCGGATCGGTTTTTTCAACAATGGTCTCCTCGAGGAAATGTATATGATAGTTGTTTGATGATATACTTGGACAAATCACTCTGTCAGTAACTTCAAAATTACCAGTAAAATACCAATCTCCTTCAACCAACTCATACTCGAATTTCGGCATTATATCATATTGAATAGTAGACATGATGCGATTTCCCTACACGGCTTATAAAAATAAATAATTAACAAATACATTTCTAAAACATATATACGGTAAATCTTTTCAAACCTCCAAAACTTACAAATTCATCTGCAAGAACTAACATCCGATTAGGTCGATCGAAAAGAGTATAATCATAATAATCTCTTAGTATCTGTACACAAATACGATATCCGCCGTTTGTCTTCTGAAGATCGGAAATTCTTTCAAAAGGAGACATTCTTTGTTTTAATTTTTTGTTAAGATTGAAGATGAAAAGAGAATAAGGAAATGAATAGTTTTCTATGTGATGGAGTAAAACAGTTATGGTTTTAATGTCCTCTTAATTGAAAATCTTGTCTAAATTTATGACAGTTGGTTGAACCAAAAAAAAATAAATCACAAATTAAAGTCTGAAAAAAAATTAGACAAAAAATTATAGGGCAACATTCAAGTTCCATAGTTACATAAAAATATGCCAAAAAAGTTCCACAAATACCGCCAAAAATAACGAATAGAGTTTAAACGTTATCCACCCATTGGACAAATTTGTTATAAAGATCAAAAGCAATAATCAATCACCAGCAATGCATTTCTGCAATAAGATCATTACGATTTCTTGCTTCTTTATAACTTCATCGGGATCTCTTGCTTAGGTCGCTTTTTGTTAACAGATCTTTCACCTTCATCAAAATAGTTGGGAGCCTTAATTAGCTTCTTAGATGAAGGAGTGAGTGAAGATCCAAACGATGGATTCTCAAGTTTTTCAGAACTCGTAAGCATCAACGGTTGCTGAAATATAAAATTTTGTATCGAGTATTGTCTAGCAGCGTATTTGTTGAAAGCTTTGATCACATCATCGGTAAGTGTATGGTCCCATGTAAATCTTTGCTACAAAATTAAACACACATACGTTGTTAATGATTCAAAATTGTTAAAACATATTATTAGTTACAAAATTACACCACTTACCGCAAAACATCGATGCCAAGAGTCTTTCACGACTTTCAGCATTTTTCTGTACGTCGTGTGGATCATTCAACATCGTGTGGATCATTCAGAGAATCACCTTTGTGATCGCCCAAGATACTTTAAACCTCTAAACAATAAAAACATTAACATATTATATATATTAAGAATATAAATTAAAATAAATTACATCAGAAACTTATATTAACAAGTCCCATTTTTCAGTGTCCGATCGAGCTTGATGCTGCGTCCAGTTGGGCTGCTGGACAAGGGTATGAGTAGACATATAACTCAAACGGACCTCAGACTCTTGAGACTTCGGTATTTAGGTATCATCGTTCCTTAATAAAAACATAAAAATATTATTAGCATTTATAATACCTAAAAAAAATGTAAACTAAACAAAACCCAACAAAATAATAAAGAAAACAAATTTATGGAATCAAAAATAATAAATAAATATTATCTTATATTATGAAATAAAATTCTCATTAACACAAAAATTATAAAAACAATGTAAAAAAAATTTATGAATTAATAATAGTATTATAAATTAAATTTTCTTTATAATAAAATATAAATACAAATCTAAATTATGTTTGGAATAAAATAATTTAAATAAAAATAAACAAATTATAAAATGAATAATTCAATTAATATTTTGTATGAAAATCATTTTTTCAATAAATATAATAGTTAACATATAAATACTATTATATTTAATTTTTAGAAGTTTAATAATTCTACTACTAATTTTCAAATAATTATAAACCACTATAAAATTATAATTCTACTACTAATTTAACTTTTCCAAACCCGAAAATATAAATTCCTATTAAATCCACAAATTTATAAAATTCCAAAACCATCATAACTCCAATATAATATACAAACCATAATTTTTCCACATCCAAAATTTAATCTAAGTTATAAATTAACTAACATGATAATTTAAATACTAACAACCTACCATATTAACGTAAGAATTTTTTACAAAAATATACCTAACAAATCAAAGATCTAAACCACTAATGGAAAAAAAAAAATTAGAAAAAGGTTGAAGTCTTACCCCGAGTCCATTTCAATCGGTTGTGGAGAGGAGTTTGGAGATGATTGCGGATTTGGGTGGCCGAGAATCGGTTCGGGTGGCTGGAATATGTTATCGCCGTCGCCAGATTCGTGCTGAGTCGAGAGAAGAAGAAGAGAAATTAGGAAGAAGAAGAAGGATCGGGAATATAAATCCAGATATTTACGAAGGACATATCCATTGAAAATCTATCGAAAACCTAAATTATGGTTTTTTGGTGGTATAACTTCCCACCTAATCGAAAAATTTCCGATGAATTTTTAACGGATTAGGAATATCCTATGCATGTGTTCTTATTGGCCAGACATAATTTAAGATTTCCCCAATATGTCGCAAATTTCTGACGGATTTCTGACGGATTCCAAATATTAATTAAGAAATTTTTGGCTATATGTTAAGATATGTTTTTAGAGTATTCGTCGGAAATCCATTGAAAATTACTTTAGAAATTTTCGGCTAAGTCTTAAGACATGTTTTTAGAGTATCCATCGGAAATCCATTGGAAACTTCCGACGGATTTCTGACGGATACTATAAAAACATTTCTTGGGTAACAAACATGGCTTCAAAATCCATCCAAGATCGAAACATGGCTTCCAAATTATATGTTTATAGTGTATCCGTCTTAAATCCGTCGAAATTTGGTCATAAAATACTCTACGGAGGTTTGTTGTCGGAATTTCAGCGTAAATATCCGACGAAATTCTGACGACTTATTTATCATCAGAAATATCCGACAGATTTTTGACTGATTATAGTCGAAAATCCATTAGAAAATAGTCGGAAATTTCTGACGATGTGATTTTTGTCGGAAATTCCATCATAAATTGGTATGTGTTTTTGTAGTGAGAGTGATAGGGCGGGGATTGCAAACCGCCATCAATCATAGACTGTATTGGTGTGGAAGAGGAACCTATTGACACGATCGGATTGGACATTTGTGAAGATAAACGACTATGTAATGCTTTATCGAGTATTAGACGACATGATTCAGAATCATTATCAATGATATTTAAATTAATCTTCTTATATAATGTAATGCCAAATGTATTTGGAGCTTCATCGAAAATATGATCGTCTTTAAAACTTATATGAAAGGGGGACATAACAAATTTTATCTGTTAGTCTATAAGACTACCGATAGGATAGCTTGGTTACTCTTTACTCCTTCATCGAAATTGTTTCAATTTCTTTTATTTGTCTATGTAAAGATTCGTTCGGAATGATTCCATACTTTGTAAACTTGTTCTAAATATCAACAACATTGATTTTGCCAAAAAAGAATAAAAATAATGTTGAGAGTTTGATATTTTATGAATATATAGAGTTATTAGTTTATACATATTGAATAAATAATTATAATATTTAATCATTATTTTGTTTTGTCAAAAAATCAATTATTTATTTAGCAAAATATTTTATTTACAGTTTATAATCTTTAAAAACCAAACTAAATTCTAAATTTAAAGATGAGCTTCAAAAATATTTTATTATAAAATAAATAAATAAATCACTAAACTCATATTTAAATAAGGTTGTCTTAATTATATGTTTGTATAAGATTGTTAGTGAGACAAATATATTCACATATGAGTTTTGTTAAAATTATCATATTATTATCTTATTGATATCTTATTTGAATTGTACCATTGAGACTGAAAACAATTATTAATTTGTAGTGTTTTTTAGTTTATCATATTAATTTATAGAATTTATACTGTAAAACAAATATAAAGGCAATCATTCTAATCTATTATATTAAAACAGAAGCACATTTAGTACTTGCTTCCAAACACTCCTAATTTTTTTTAAGTATTAAAAATAATTTTAATTATTATTTATATTTAATTTCGAAAATTAGTTATTAATTTAAATATTTTTAGAGTTCCTTAAATATAGGTAATTTAGATTTGATTTGATTTGATTAAAAATAATAAATCAGATATTAATTTAGATTTGATTTAAAGATTCTAATTTAAATAATTTCTATACTATTATTATCAAAAATATGTAGAATTTTTGAAAAAAAATATAATTCACATATGAAAAATAATGGTCATATTTGAAATATAAAATATTTATAATGATGTAAATGATATGATATTTATGTTCCTTATATAATATATTTACGATTATGATTTATTTACAAATTAATAATAAAATAATATGTAAAATTCAAATGTATAATTTAAATATTAAAAATATTTTTTTAAAAAATTATAGAACTAAAAATATATATAAAAACCGGGTTAAAAATTATTGGGAGCAGGACAAGCGGAAAGTAAAGCAGCACAATCTCCTTTAGAGAGTGAAGCTCAAGCTCTTTTAATGGCTATGCAAAATTGTTGGTCAAAGGGTTATAAACAAGTCATTTTTGAAGGAGATTGCAAGAATTTGACAAGTCTCATTAACAAGGAATCGCTTAACTTTGGCAGTCATAATTGGATTCGTGAGATTTGGGAATGGAGCAAAAAGTTTGAGAATGTTGAATTTCTATGGACAAACAGAGAGAACAACAAAGCTGCAGATCTACTAGGGAATCCTCTCTTCCAGTTCATTGTTCTTATGTTTTCCATTTTTTCCGTTCCGTCTGCTATTACGAATGTATTACACTCTGATTACTGTAGCTCCTTACAATTAATAAAAGAAGTTAAAAAAAAAAAACCGAGTTAAAAATATTTTGGTAACTAAAATCACTAATTTTGAATTATACATGTATATCGAAAATATATTTTTTATACAAAATAAAAACATAAAAAATTAAAAATTATTGCATACATTAAAATGTGGTTTGAAAAACCAGTTGTACACTCCTTTCGTTGATTAAATTTTAGAAAACTATAATGCTAAATAATACTATTAATACATCTCAAATTTTTAACAAATATTTATATTATACGGTAATATGAACGGAAAAGTTAGAATTATGTTTTTATAATAGTTCATTTTGAATTAATATTAGCGGACGGGTTAAAATTATATTTTTATAATCATAATTAATTTTAATACTATAAAAATATATCTAAACACAAAAATCAATATTTTCACTTATTAAAAATATATTTATAAAAATAATTATATCTAAACTCAAAAACACAAATTATATTACAAAATTCGTTAAACAATAAAAAATATTCTCGTGCGGATGCACGGGGTTAGAATCTAGTAATTTCTTTAAAACCGTAATCAATACACTCTCCTATTCTACTTAATCTCATATATACCCAAAATGAGTAAACATCCATCAAAATTTAGACCCTAACAAAACCTATAAAATTATTTCCTCTCTTTTTTTTTAATTGTACCAAAAATGACTATTCTTAAATTGGGAAAATAAGAAAATTGTTTTACCGATCATCTTTTATGCGCATTATGCGGGAAAACATAGGATACTAGATGGTTTAAAATCATTTGTACGATATTTCTCTTTTAGTTGTATAGAAGATTAAATATTAAAATAAAATGAATTTTTTTGTACGATATGAAACATTATACTAACGAACTAACATCAATGTCGTATTCTATCACGAAATAAGATAGTTTCAATCTCTCAAAGTTTATTGAGGTCGGATAAAACTAAAATAAGTTGAAACCTGAACAGGATTTGAACGATCCATCCTTAAAGAAAATCTTAGATACGAATGATCAGTAAACAACTCCTATCATTCAACAACAACGAAGAGCCAACCAAATTGTGTCTCTTTTGGTTGGAATAATTAGAGATCGTACTTGATTTAATTAAAAGAAGAAATAATAATTTAAAATGATCAGAGAGGCACAGGGTAACGGTTGATGCAATCCACCCAAGGATTGTTCCTAGCTGGCTTCTTCACCTTCCTCATTGCCTTCCAAACCACACTGTTACACTTAAAACCCGATCCGAACGCAATCTGCCAAACCCTATCACCTCTACGAACACTTTCCTTGGCCTCCAAGTAAGCTAGCTCGTACCAGATTCCACTGCTAGAAGTGTTTCCAAACCTGTGTAAAGTCATCCTAGAAGCCTCCATGTTCTCTTCACTCAAGCCTAGATTCTTCTGAAGCTCCTCAAGCACTGTTTTGCTTGCTGCGTGGAAGCAGAAGTGCTCGAAGGCAAGCTTGTAGTCCGGAATGTATGGCTTGGAAATATCAGAGGAGGATGACTTGGCTCCGTTAGTTTTGGCGGTGGCAGAGGAAGAGGAGGTGGTTGTTTTGGCGGCGGGTGAGAAAGTTCGGCGGAGCAAAGCGGCAAAGAAGAGAAGCTGCTCGGAGAAAGGGAGGACGAGAGGGCCTAAAGTAGTGATGTTGGTCTTAAGAGCTTCACCTCCAACTTCCATTAGGTCTCTGCTTATCTTCAATCCCTTGAATCCTTGTTCATCTTCTTCCTGGTACACACTCCTAAAACCATACACAACTTACGACGTTATGAACTTGTAACAACCAAGCCAAAAGGTCAATTTCCTGGTTATAAAAAAAATATCAAAACCTGAAGCTACGATCGTCGGCAGCTTTATGAGTCCGGACAATGTGCTCGAGGCGGTACTTAGCGTGGCGGAAGTCACGGCGCCGATTAGAGAGCATAACGGCGGAGCAACCCATCCTAAAGAAACAATTAGGTATAACCATTGACTTGTCACGTCCGACGTACCAATTATAACCAACCATCTCGGTACTCACAACCACCGCGTAACTATTCGGGTTAGACTGAAGCATGTCACGAGCAAGATCAACGGCTATGATTCCAGCAGAGCAGCCCATTCCTCCAAGATTGTAACTAAGTATGTTCCCTCTCATCCTGTAATGGTTAATCACCATTGCTGATAGTGACGGAGTTGGGTTAAAGATGCTGCAGTTAACCACAAGGACACCTACGTCTTTCGGTTTGACACGTGTCTTCTCGAAAAGCTCGTCCAGTGCTCCGAATATCACCATTGAGGCTTCTTCACGACCTTCTTTCATCGTTGTTATGTTTTCAGAGGAAGAGATTGATCTTGGTACGTACGTCTCGTCTCCTACGCCTGAGGCTTCTAGGATCCTCTTCTTGAAACCAAGTGTCTCTTCGTCAAACTTCCCTGATTTTCGAGCTAGATCTATGAACTCTTCTTTTGTTACCTGAACCAATACAAAACAAGCGGAAAACATTGACCCGTTGATAACCTAAACGGAATTGAACTAATTCTGTTCAGATTCATTAAATTTTCAGTCCGGTTCCTATCGCTCTCCTTCGTAAATAAAAAAAGTTAAACAAAAAAAAAACACACATTGAATGAAAATTAATAGTCAAACCGGTTTTATTTGGTATTTCCAGTTATCTGTTTTCTCAGTATTTACGAAATTATGCTGTTTTTGATTAAGCCTAACGGAAATCGAGAAGAAAAAATGATTACTGACCGCACAAAGATGCGAAAATCTGGTTTGGTTAGAATTTTTGGGAGTTTCAGAGCATCCCTATAACTGAACCAGAGATAACCGGAACTGAATAGAGTTTAATTTGGTTCAGTTAATTTAGTCATCAGTCCCGTTACTCTCCATCTGCTTCGATTATATAGTCCTAGATAAGGTTTTTTTTTAAAAAAAAAAATAATAAATACAGAAAGCTTACTAAAAAGAAATGCAGTTTAAACCCATTTCCTTCGATTCGGTATATTTTTATTTAATCTAACAAAATTCGAAAGGTTTTAAAAAAGTAATTACAAGACCAAACAAATTTTGTTTTATTATGTTGGGTTCTACATTTCTGGAGTTTCATTCAATCCCTACTAATTACTTTTTTTCTTTTGTAATACTCTTTAATTAATTCATCTACTCTAATTCTAAATAAACTATTTACGTTTTCAAAAACGAAGGGGAAAAACACTAAAATTTAGCTGATTTGCTCTATGAAAAGATTGATTTGTACGTACCTTGAGCTCATCGGAAGGCTTATAACAAGCGAAATCAATGAGATAAACAGAGCGAGGACGAGACATGAAGTAGACACAAATGGTTAAGACAAAGACACCGAAGAATCCGATGACAGTTGCAAGATCATAGTCCCAAAGCTTCCTCCAAATCTCTTCTCTGCTTAAACTCCCAACCTCGGCACTAAACACAAGCACAAGAACCGGTATGGTCGCCAAGTAAACCGCATGGTTGATGAGGTAATGGTAACCAAGTTTCACGTACTTCAAATTCACCGACTGAAGAAAATCAGGCAAACGTCTCCGGACTCTGACGGAAAACGTCGGCGAACCGGCGTTAGGGCCAGAAGGTTCGATCCCACAGTTGACAATCTCCGTAGAGAGTAGATCTTGTTCATTGGATCTACTCATTTCTTTTTGTTTTTAGTTTTTTGAGATAAGCTATGTGACTGATGAGATCTAGAGGTTAATGAGGGTATATTTTTATAAGGAGTTATGTTGGCAAAAATGTGAATGCGTTTATGTAGTTATACGAGAGTAATGGTAATATTGTGGGGGTTGGGTTTGGTAGTTGGTGAAAGGTAGTTAATGTCGCCAACTACTTGTACTGGTCGTAGTTGGAGTGAGTTATGTCACTCTTAAATCTTCCGTTTAAATAAGGTGTAGTTTTGGATCTTATGTTTGCATTTATTACAATCTTGTATGTCAAAGGCTAAGCTAGGTGACCACTTTTTGACAATTTGTCAATTTCGATATCCGGATCAGTTCTGTTTATTGATTTTCTTTAGGTGATTTTTATAAAAGAGGACTTTGGTTGACCGTGGAATCGTGGGATAGTAGAAAACGAAGAAAAAACAAAATGCATCTTATATACTAATAAAAGTTGAAGTTAAATGATTCTAAGGGTGCCTACATTGATTTAAAAAGACAATTTAATTGATTCACATAAGGAAATTAAAAAAGTTTATAAATTCTAATATTATTGCTGAATAAAAAAATTTTGTATAAATTTTGTATTGGTTCACCGCAACATTGAAAATTAAAAGGTTTACAAATTTTATTATTATTTTAAAAGTTATTAAAGATAAAAAAATATATATATAAAATTTATATTAATAATAAAAAACTAAAATATATAATATTAAAATAGGAAAATAGGAAAATCTTAAATTTAAATTAGATGTATGCACACATATTTAGGGACTCTTACATTTGCATTCAAATTTTTGTCACATAACTCTAATAAATTTTAAGTTTTTTTTTCTTTGTGTGCAACCATTTCAATGAAAAAATAGATTTAGGTTTCACTAAAGAATGAGTTATTACAACATAAAAGAACTAATTTGACTAAGCTATCAATTTAAATATTAGCTAAATTACAAAGAATATGATGAAATGAGAAAAAATAAAGCCACTACAAACTGCTTTAATATTGGAAATCTTCAAAGTTTGTTCAACGAATTTGAGAAGAATGAAAAATTTCAACCAATCTGAGAAACATGTAAGTGACTGATATTCGATACTTTAAAAAAAACAAAGCACTGAAAATAGAAAAAGAAGTTTCATCATTAAGGCGAAAGAGATTGAGGTATCCCTGGAAGATTTTTGGAATAACATGGCATATGACGGAGTTTTAACAATGCAACCTGAACCACAAAAGTAACAATTAGCTGACCAAACAGCATTTGAATACATTCGGTAAGCTTCAAAACAAGGAGGAGAGACCAAAATCACTTGCTGCAACGAGCCTCTTGTGGGATCTTCCAGCTTTGATTTCTAAATCTATTACTAATAAAAGTAAAAAGTTCAAATATGATTTAAATCTATATGCCTCTAAAAGTGTCCACATAAGATTTAAAATTTTAATTATATTGGTCACATCAATATTTAAAATTAAAAAAAAAATTCCAAAATTTAAAATTATATTGTTATCAAAAAATATATTTATAAAAAAAAAAAAGTTGAAGTTATATACCTCTAAGAACATCCACATAAGATTTAAGAGGTCAATTTTATTAGTCCATATCAATAACTAAAATTAAAAAAGTTTATAAACTATAAAATTACATTGTTAATACTAAACAATATAGGAAAATTTTATTAACTCAAATTATTCTACTATTAAAAACATTTAAAGCTATATTATTCAAGGCATCCACATCAGAATTTAAAATTCTACTTTTAGTCATATATATCAAAATTTTAAATTTAAAAAAAAAATTCTAATATTATGGTTAATAAAATGGTTAAGAAAATAAATTAAAAAATAAAAATATCTTTATTAACAAAAAAATTACATGATATTAAAATCTCCATTATCACTGTTTAAGTTACAAATTTAATTTATTATCTATAAAAAACATATATGCTACTTATACAAGATTAAATTACTTGATTTTATGGCTTTTCACGTAAAATTTTATGATTTATATTCATCTAAATTTTCGTCACATATACAAAACATATTTTCACATAATCTCATGTAATATATTATGAAAAAATGATCGAAAAAATTACATTTTATATATTCGATTTAGAATTGCAAAATATATTTAATTAACATATTTTGTGTGATTTTATTCATTTTATATTCAACTATTTTTTTAGTTTTCAATTTAAATTTGTTATTAATCTCAAAGAAAATATTTTATTTATTATTTTATTTTAAAATTAATAGATCAAAATAAAATTTGTATTAGTTAAACAAGAGAAGAAAAAAAATTAAATTTGAATATTATTTTTTTTATTTTTTATAAAAAACACATATATAATTGAAATAAAAGTAAAACTGATGAAAAAACAAATTTCTCTTCTTGATTTAAAGAAGTGAATGTATATTAATTTTTTTTTTTTGTCAACAGCGTTAACTACCTATAACGGGTCAGCTAACCAACTCGGAGGAATAGAGTTTACATAAATGACTTCTTGGGGGTAGGTCCGGGCACTCCGTGCCAGATTGTCCGCCCTCGAATTCTTTGTGCGCGAGATATGTGTTAGGAGGAAGAAAGTGAAGCTATCCTTCATTCGTCCAATCTCCTCCAAATGTTGGGCGAAAGCTGGCCATTCATCGGGTGTAGCCACCATCTTCAAAATTTCTGAGCAGTCTGTTGCAAAAGCTACTTCCTTTTTCTGGTTGAGGATCATGCAGTGCATCGCCCATATGAGGGCCTCTAACTCTGCGTGCAGAGCCGAAAGACTCCGTCTTACGTTCTGTGCTCCCATTATTGTGTCTGTGATTCCTTCTTTAAAATAATACCATCCTAGTCCTGCGTATGAATCCGTATCTTTCTAAGAACCATCTATGTAACACCACCAGCCCCCATAAACCGGGTGTTGTAAGCATTGAACATTAGAAGAAATCGAGGTGGGCTGCTCGTGTGTCTCCTTCTGCGCCTCTTCCCACAGATTCGCCTCTGTTTCCGCTATTTTTAACGTGACTTGTGGATCAATATCTTTGTTCGAGTATACCTTTTCATTCCGCACCTTCCATATATACCAAGCAATCCAAGGATATTGAGTATTTTCCGTCCCTTGTGGGGTTCGCCAGAAAAGATAATCAAAATTTGCAAAAACCGATGGTCCCGGGAAAATCCCAGGGGGCGACGGTACTTGGGATAATGCCCAGGTCTGTAAGGCCGGGGGACATTCAAACAAGACATGATTAATTGTTTCTTTCTCTGCTCCGCACCGCGCACATTGCGTGTCACATTGTATTCCCCGAGTGCGTAATCTATCTGGTACTGAGAGACAGCCGGATAGAGCTTGCCAGATAAAATGCCGTAATTTGGGTGCACAATTTAATTTCCAAGCATATGCTTGTAGTGCTGTGATGTCTGGACCATATGGGTCCAACTTGGCTTCCACGAGGAAATTCCTTTCCGTCTGATAACCAGATTTAACCGTGTATCGTCCGGTTTTTGTAAAATGCCACCCAAGCTGATCTGGCTTGTACGATCTACTAGTAGGAATTCCCCGAATAATCTCTACATCCCCCGGATCAATGATCGCCGACAGCAAACCTAAATTCCATGATTTTGTCTCTGGATCAATCAGATGATTAACCATAAGGTTTGGGTAATAGTTCAAACCCTTACAAGTGGCTGGTCTCGGGCGAGAGGCAGGTATCCAGGGATCGTTCCAGACAGAGATTGAACATCCTGAACCCACTCTTTTAATTAGTCCTTTATTAACTAGAGCGCGAGCCGAAAGAATACTTCGCCATCCATACGATGGTGAGTAGGATTTCACTGGGTCCAAAGGACTTGCATTCCGAAAATATCGTCCTTTGAAGACCCGGGCAAACAAGGAGGTTGGTCTATCGATGAGCCTCCAAAGCTGTTTTGCCAAAAGAGCTGTATTAAAGTCCTCCACATCACGAAAACCCATTCCACCTTCCGATTTGTCTGAACACATCTTTTTCCACGCTATCCAGTACATACCACGATTACATCCATCTGAACTCCACCAGTATCTGGCCGCTGTACTGGTTAGCTTTTTGTTGTGGCTTTGGGCAACCGGAAACAAGACATAACATAAGTTGGCATTGCTGATGCCACTGATTTGATTAGAACTTCTTTACCCCCTTTAGATAACAGACGCGATGTCCAGCTATTGACCCGTTCATTTTGTCTGTCCACTACAAAATTAAATATCTTAGTTTTGGCTCCATCTAAACTCTCCGGTATTCCAAGATAGGATCCCGTCCCTCCGTCTCTGGAAATTCTTGTAATCTGCCTCATTTCATCCCTAATGACTTTTGGAACCATGTGACCGAATTGTATCGAAGATTTTTCGAAATTAATTTGTTGGCCCGAGATACTTTCATACTGTTTCAGTATGGCCAACAGCGTCTGGCATTCCTCTTTGTTTGCTTTACAAAAGAATAGACTATCATCCGCAAAGAGTAAGTGTGATACTGGGGGACTTGCCCTTGCAATCTTTAGGCCGGTTAAGAGCTTATCCTTTTCAGGTTTTTTGATATTGGCTATAAGAACTTCTGTACATAAAATAAACAAATATGGGGATAAAGGGTCCCCTTGTCGCAGCCCTCGTTGCGGAATTATTTGACCCTTTGGTTGACCGTTCAAAAGAACTCTGTACTTAACAGAGGTAATACACCGCATCATCCACATAATCCATTTTTCCGCAAAGCCTAGTCGTCTCAAAAGATTCTCTATAAAGGTCCATTCAACCCGATCATAGGCTTTGCTCATATCCGTCTTAAGTGCCATGTACGTACTCTTACATGATTTGTTGGTTCGAAGACCATGAAACATCTCCTGAGCGATAAGAATATTGTCAGAGATCAGGCGGCCTGCCACAAAGGCTGATTGCGTCTCCGAGATTAGTACTGGTAATAATTTCCTCAGTCTTTGACCTAACACCTTAGATATGATTTTATAGGCTACATTACAGAGGCTTATAGGACGCAACTCTGTCATTCGTGTAGGCCGCTCTGTTTTTGGGATTAAACAGATGTTTGTCAAGTTCAGCTTCTCTTCGAATAACCCTGTCTCCAAGAATTCATTGACTAGCCGTACGAGATCCGCTTTAAGAATTGGCCACGACCGCTGGTAAAACAGTGCAGTCATGCCATCAGGTCCCGGAGCTTTTTCTGGGTTCATCATAAAGAGTGTCGTTCGTATTTCCTCCTCCGATGCTTGTGACGTTAGCATTGCATTATCTGATTCTGAAATTAATGTGGTGATTTGTCCCAAAGCGTCAGCGAATTCCGTTGGAGAAGTCGTTGTAAAAAGTTCTTCAAAATAATGGACTGCCACCTGTTCGATCTCTTTTTCAGATGTAACCCACGTGCCCGCCGCATTGTGCAATCCAATTATCCGATTTCGCGCTCGTCTTTGCTTCACTAGAGCATGGTAATATTTGGTATTCTTATCTCCTGCCTGTGCCCATTGAGTCCGACTCTTTTGTTGCCAGTATAACTCCTCATCTTGATAAGCTTCTTTCAGTTTTTTTGCTATGTCCCTCAATTCCTCCTCTGAGCGCGTGTCATCATTTTGAATTTCCTCCAGTGCCTGTTTCAGCTCTTCAATTTTGTCCCTCCCATATGGTTGTAGTGTTTGCCTCCATTTAGAGATCTCTCTTCGGCAATTTTGTATTTTTTCCGTAAAGGTCACTCCACCACCAGGATCTAGGCTCCAACCCTTGGAGATGGAGTCCATTAAGCCCTTCTGTCCTACCCATCTCTTGTCAAAACGAAATTGAGATCTTTTCCATGGAATTTTATTTTCGATTGTGGCGACAATTGGCCTGTGGTCCGAGCCAATCATACCCAGATACTCAACATATGATTGTGTGAACAACTCGTGCCAGTCCTCATTCGCAAGAGCCCGATCTAATCTGCATCTAACAATTTTTGCATTTCTTCTGCCCCTCCAAGACATTGTATCACCAAGGCATGGAAATTCCAGAAATCCACAGTCCCGTATCATAAGATTAAAGGACACGAATGTGGACGCCTGTCGTAACTTGCCCCCTTGCTTTTCGTTATTACAAGTAATTTCATTCATATCTCCTATAATAAACCAAGGCGCTATCCTTGTGAGACTTATCCGAGTTAGTCTTTCCCATACCTTGTCCCGCATTTTTACGACCAGATCTCCATAAATAAAAGAAAGGAAAACCTTTTTACCAAGAATACTTGCCTCAATATCAATAATTCGATTATCCGAGAATAGAATTGAAACATCAAAAACATCATTATAAAATAAAGCAAGTCCACCACTTGCACCGTATGGTTCAACCGTGTACATCTTATTATAACCAAAATGAAATTGAAATTTTTATAAAAAAGAAAATTCTTGTTTAGTTTCTGAAAGAAATAAAAACTCTGGCCTATATTTCTTCCAAATTTCCCAGAGATAACTTATTGTCCACCTGTTCCCGAGTCCTTGACAATTCCAACTAAGAACTCTCATCCCTTAATCGATGTGCTATGGTTTTGAGTCCGTCTTCGGGTTTGATGAACCCTTAGGGATACTCTGTATGTTGCTCTCTCCACCGCGGTTCTGAACCTTTGCCGGTTGTTTCTTTCTGGGTGACGCTAAGGCGTGAACCAAACGCTTCTTTGAGTTGCCACCGAAAAACTGCGTAGTGAGCTTGGGAGTCCTCTTCCTTGCATCTGGTTTAACCATCTCATTTTTAGCAACTTCACCATGTTTAACCTCAGTTGACAATTCTGTCAAAGCAATGTCATCCTGATTCAGCTCCTTCTCACCATCCTCAACCATTTCCTGAATCATCTGTAAAACCTCTTCTGTGTTTCCCAAAAACTCTCCTTCCTCCTGATCCAAGAGAAGCTCGTCGTCAAAACTCCCCTGGTGACCTTCCTTTGGTGCCGTAAACGATGCATCTGTTTCCTTCCTCTCCTCCATTGAAATCTCCATACCGTGAGCATTTGCTGTAATTTCTTCTCCTGATTTCGCTTCCTGTTTTGAACCAGAATCAGACCCGATCCCGAGTTGAGGATTTCTTGACAAGTCCTTGTTGCCCTCATCTTGTGTTTTCTGAGCTACTGTGTCGTCCTCCTCAAAAGACAAGCTTTTCCGCGCCGACTTTACCCGAGATTGATCTGCTCCCTCCTCGATGAAAGCCTGTATCATCTGGTCCTTCTCGTGACCCCCTTCTGCTCTCTTTTGTGCCTCTCTTGGGTGACTATACCCCGATGATTTTCTGTACCGGGATGAACTTTCACCAACCCGCCGATCCGACCGGACTCTGAACTTGCCGTATTTATCATCATAATGGTTTTTCCTTTGTCCACCACGTTGATCTATCTCCTTGCCCTTGTTCTGACTTTGACTGTTGTCTTTACTTCCAGGCTTACCATTTATCATAGCTGCCTTGAACGAAACCGCATCTGAATCACCTCTGGAGTCGTCGTGATCCTGCTCAGCCAATCGCCTACTGGTTTCCGTCGCTCGCTCTGGACACCTCTGATAATCGTGACATAAGCTAAAGCATTCACGACAGTACCCGAAAAGTCGTTCATACCGCAGGTAGATTGTTGTCTCTTCGCCACCATGAAACTCCACCGTAGTTTCGAAACACAATGGTTTCAACCCGTCCACGATGACCTGAATTTTCCCCTCATCCAAATTAACCGCTTCCACTTTTCCGAGTGCTTTGCCAATGGTACGGAAGGTCAAATCTGCCCAGAAGTGAAGAGGCACGCCAATGACCCTAATCCAGAACTTAATAGCGGAGGGGTAGTTGGGATCCACCACCGGAGTCCACCTCACAAGCGAGAGCATCCAATAGTCGAAGTGGAAGGGCTCCATCTTCATGACCTCAGCGATGTCTTCCTCTCTGTCAAAATCGAACTGGAACCTTCCCAATCCCAGATCCGCTCCTGCTACACGCTCTTCTACCTTCCAAATCCGAGGCAACATGTAGAGTAACGTCTTCATGTCCTGGGTATTCGGATTCATACACCGCCCGATCAGTGTTCTGGAGTAGCCCGCAATCAGATTGGCATTATCAAACTTTGGTACCGAAATCTTCATCCGCTTAGAAGCCACCATCTGGTTCTTACCGGAAGCCTGTTGCTTGATTAAACTTGCCTGCAACATTTTCGCTAAGTTTTTGGAGACTGGAAAAGATTTAGAGAGAATGTGAAATAGAAGCTGAGAGATTGTGTGGACTTTCATCTCGTCATTCTTCTTTTTATAGCCGCTTCCTTTGCCGCGTCGAGCCTGTGATTTCCGAGATTTCATGAGTAAATGTATATAATCCTTTTGCTTCTCGTCTAAGCTGTGATATCCTTGATTTTCGCATAGCCATGGTAATGTCCGATTCAATTTTGATACTTTCTCCATCCGATGTTCACTGAGTAAGATATGGTGAAGAGTCATATCCAAAGGCACCAATTTTCTTTCTCTTCTTTGTAATTTTGAATTCCAGGCTTTCTGAATCTTCTCTGAAAATATCTCATTTACTCGGATATCCTCATCGATCCGCATTACCCGATTCTGTACCATCAGTGACCAAATCACAGAGATTATCTCAATCTCAGATCCGATTATTGGAGAGCCTTTCCATAATCTCTTGGTAAACCGAATCCTCACCCAATTCTTCCAAAAATCCAAGATACGGATCCTAAATATCCACCGAATGATTCCATAATTTTCCCTGATCATTTTGCTCTTCACTCTTCACACCACCTTATCATCGCCGCCGTAGGGTTTTAAGTGTTTAGGAGATTTAAGAGGTCAAATATATTAATTTATAAGTGTTAAATCAAATAATACGTTTTTGAAATATGATATCTATATATATATATATATATATATATATATATATATATATATATTAAAAAAGAAACTGTTAAAACCTTACCAATTACATTAAAATTATTAGATTAACTCCATAATATTTTTAATATATTATTAAAACACTAATATAAAAAATTTATATCATAATAAATATAATTAATTATATATAATTTTTATCAACAAAATACCCACACGTAGCGTGGACGCAAAATCTAGGATTCTTATACTAATAAAAGTTGAACCTAAATGCTTCTAAAGGCGTCCACAAAGGATTTTAAAGGATAATTTTATTGGTAAACATCAAAATTAAAAATTAAGAAAGTTCACAAATTCTAATATTATTACTGAATAAGAAAATTAAAAATTTTTAAAAATTTTAAAATTAGTACTGAATAAAAAAAATTTGTATAAATTTATTTATTATTTCTGAATAAAGAAATTAAGAAAAATTACAAATTCTAATATTATTGCTAAATAAAGAAATTCTGTATAATATTTTTATTGGTCCACCTCAACATTGAAAATTAACAGTTTTCAAATTATATTATTATTTTCAAAAATTATTATAAAAAGAAATTATATATGAAATTTCTATTAATAATAAAAAACTAAAATAAATAATATTGAAATAAGAAAAGAGGAAATATTATATTTAAATTAGATGTATACACACATATTTAGAGACTATTATATTAGAATCCAAAATTTTGACACATAACTATAATAAATTTTACGTTTTTTTTCCTTTGTCTGCAACCATTTCAATTAAAAAAAAACAAAAAGTAAAAAAAACAAAAAAATTGAGTTAGATTTCACTAAAGAATGAGAAATTACAAAGCCACTATAAGCCTCTTTACAAATAATATTGAGTGTGTTTAATTATTAGCTAAATTACAAATAATATGATGAAAGAATATATAAAAAGCCACTATAAGCCTCTTTAGTATTGAAAAAGAGACCGTAAAATCTCCAAAGCTTGACCGTGGTATTTGAAAAAAATGATAAATCCAAGCAATCTGAGAAACATGTCTAGTGATTGATACTCGATACTTTTGAAAAATAAATCAGTGAAAATAGAGAAAGAGGTTTCGCATTAAGACAAAGGAGATTGAGGTATCCGAGGAAGATTTTTGGAATAACATGACATCTGACGAGGTTTTAACAACACAACCTGAACCACAAAAATAACAATTAGCTGGTCAAGCAGCATCCGAATATATTCAGCAAGCCTCAAAACAAAGACGAGAGACCAAAATCACTTGTCGCAACAGGCCTCGTGTGAGATCTTCCAGTTTTGATTAAATATATTACTAATAAAATATAAAGTTATATGCCTCTAAGAGTACCCACATAGGATTTAAAAGTTCAACTCTATTGGTTCATATCAATATTTGAAACTAAAAAAATTTCCAAATTTTAAAATTATATTGTTAGCAAAAAATGTATTTATTGAAAAATAAAAGTTGAAGCTATATGCCTCTAAGGACATCCACATAAGATTTAAAAGGTCAATTTAATTAATCCACATCAATAACTAAAATTAAAAAAATTCAAATTTATAAAATTTCATTGTTAATTTTATTATTTATAACAGTTAAAGCTATATTATTTCCAACACATCCACATCAGCATTTAAAATTTTAATTTTATTCATATATATCAAAATTGTAAATTAAAAAAGTTTTCTAATTCTAATATTCAGGTTAGGAAAATAAATAAAAAATAAAGAAATTTCTATTAACAGAAAAAACTAACATGATATTAAAAATCTCCATTATCACTATCTAAGTTACAAATTTAATTTATTATCTATAAAACAATATATGCTACTTCTACAAAATTATACTTGATTTTAAGGCTTTTCACGTATAATTTTAAATAACAATAAGTATGATTTATATCCATCTAAATTTTTGTTACATATGCAAAACATATTTTCACATAATCTTATATGTAATATAATATGCTAAAATGATAAAAAAACTTACATTTTGTATATTTGATTTGGAATTGCAATAGATTAATGTAGAAGTTCTTAGTTTTGAGTTGTTCAATTTATTATTTATTTTTCTAAATTTATATGTATTAATTTGTAACAGTTTTGCCTACTTAATTATAATTAGAAGAAGTGAGAATGAATATGATGAAGCTTAATATAATCATACAAAAAAGTAAATATGATATATTCATTGAAAAAACAGATATCAAGAATAAAAATGAACAAGATGAAAAAACAAATTTCATTCTTATTAGAAGAGATGAGGTAAAATCGTTGAAAAATTATTTAAAAGTTAACATAAGTAATTGAAAAAAATATATATTTAATTCATAAATTTTGTGTGATTTTATTCATTTCATATTCAACTATTGCTTTGGTTTCAAATTTAAAGTTGTTATTAATCCCAAAGCAAACATTTTCTTTATCTCAAAGCAAACGTTTCTTTATTAGCTTGTTTTTTAAGTTAATATAAAAAACAAAAATTTGAATTGATTAAACAAGAAAAGAAAAAAGATTAAATTTTAATTTCATTATTTTTGGTTATTTTAAAAGAACATATATATATCATTAGAATAAAAGTGAAAATAATTTAAAAAAAACAATTTCTTCTTGATTTAAAGAAGTGAATGTAAAATATTTTATCATCATGTCAATACTCTGTTTAAAAAGTAACATTTGATTAATTTGTAAAAGTTGTAGTTAGTTTTGTTATATTAACTTATAAGTGTTTGATCAAATAATACATTTTTGAAATATGACATATATAGATTAAAAATAAATCCTTTAAACCTCACAATTTACATAAAAATTTTTAGATTAACACCATAATATTTGTAATATATTATTAAAATACTAACATATAAAATTTATATTATAATAAATTGCATATAATTTTTATCAACAAAATACCCACGTGTAACGTGGACGCAAAATCTAGTCTATTACTAATAAAAGTTGAAGCTAAATACTTCTCAGGATGTCCATATAGAATTTAAAAAATCAATCTATTGGTTCACATCAATGTTTCAAATAAAGAAACTTTTCAAATTTTATATTATTGCTAATAAAACAAATATCAAAGAATAAAGAAATTATATATCAAAATTTTATTAGTCCACCACAATATTGAAAATTAAGAAAGTTTCCAAATTCTATTATTATTTTCAAAAACTATTACAGATAGAAAAAAAATTATGTACAAAATTTAAATTAATAAGAAAACTAAAATAATATTAAAATAGGAAAAGTATAGAAATAATTAAGACAAATAAAATAGTAAGATTTCTTTACATATACACACATATTTAGAGACTCCTACATTTGCATCCAAATTTTTTGTCACATAACTAAATTAATATTGTGTGTGTGTGCAACCATTTCAATTCAAAAAACAAAAGAATGGAGTTAGCTTTCACTAAGGAATGAGTTATTACAACGTAAGAGAGCCATTTTAGCTAAACTATCCGTTAAACTATTAGCTAAAAAAAGTTTATGATGAAAGGAGGTATAGACAAAGCCACTACAAGTCGCTGTAATGTCAAGAAAGAGACTGTAATTCTTCAAAGCTTGGCCACCATATTTGAGAAGAAAGATAAGTTCCAATCAACAAGAAAAACATGTCAAGTTATTGATAACCGACATTTTTCAAAAACAAAACGCTGAGAATATAGAAAAAAATTCTGCCATTAAGGCAGAGGAGACCGAGGTATTTGAGGAAAATCCTTGAAATAATATGGAACATGACAAGGTTTTAAAATTAAAACCCTACCTGAACCATAATGGTAACATTTAGCTGATCAATCAACATCCAATTACAATGAGTAGGCCTAATCACAAAGAGGAGTGACTGCAACCACTTACCGCAAAGGGCCTCGTGCAGGATCTTCCAGCTTTGATATCTACCACATTACGGTTTCTATATGTTCAAGGTAAACGAAAAGCATTACTTTTTTGGTTTTTTTAATTATTAATTTGTTTCAATGTTCATTCTATAATTATTTTTGTTTTAGTTTCAAAAATTGTAGGGAGGGAGTTCTCCCGCGTGAGCGAAGTTGGAGAACGAGTTCTTGGCTCGCTAATTTTTTCTTAGATACGAGAGTAAGATTTGTGCTTATTAGTTTGCTATTTCATTTGTAAATTAAACTGAAATTTTGTACTGATTAAAGTAGCTAAAATTTTAACTATTGCTTTTTCTGTATTCCGTAGAAAACATATATAATGAGAATAAGATTAAATAAATAAAAAACTTATTCACTTTGATTGGAAGAAGTGAGGTATAATCATTAAAATTCATTTAAATGTTAACATAAATAATATGATACAAGACAAAGGGTATAATGAAATCAAGAAATATAATATTTAGTTTGCTTTTCAATGTAGTATATTAAATTAAAAATTCGTATTGGTTAAATTAGCTAACAATGTAAAATAATTTTTTAAATTTATTATTTGTTGTTATTTTTATAGAAAATATATATAACGAGTATGAAACTAAAATGATAAAACAATGATTTTTTTTATTTGAAGAACTGATGTATAAATTTCAATATTTGTATCAATATTATGATTATTAAATAGAACTTGATTACTTTGTTACACTTTTAGTTAGCTTTAGTATATTATTTATAAATATTATACCAAATTATAAGTTTTCCAACTAAACATATTATATAACCAAAATAAGACCATGAAACCTAAGAAATTAGATATAAGTTTTAAGATTTAAACTGCAATTTTCTTTATACATACTACATATTATTACATTTAATAATATATATAAAGTAATATCTTAGTAAATAAAGTTAATTGCATATATTGTTTATCATATATTGCATATATTGTTTATCATATATTGCATATATTGTTTATCATATATTGTTTAGTAAATAAAATTAATTGCATATATTGTTTATCAAAATAGTATTTAAAAATATAAATGATGAAAAACAATGATTTTTTAATCTTTGGAGAATTGATGTATAATTTTTAATATTTGTATCAATATTCTTTACTAAGATATTCTTTGGAGAAATTAGATATAAGTTTTAAGATTTAAACTGCAATTTTCTTTATACATACGACATAGAATAGAGTTAGCTTTCACTAAGGAATGAGTTATTACAACGTAAGAGAGCCAATTTGGCTAAACTATCCGTTAAACTATTAGCTAAAAAAAGTTTATGATGAAAGGAGATATAGACAAAACCACTACAAGTCGCTGTAATGTCAAAAAAGAGACTGTAATTCTTCAAAGCTTGGCCACCATATTTGAGAAGAAAGCTAAGTTCCAATCAACAAGAAAAACATGTCAAGTTATTGATAATCGACATTTTTCAAAAACAAAGCGCTGAGAATATAGAAAGAAGTTCTGCCATTAAGGCAGAGGAGACCGAGGTATTCGAGGAAGATCCTTGAAATAATATGGAACATGACAAGGTTTTAAAATTAAAACCCTACCTGAATCATAATGGTAACAATTAGCTGATCAATCAACATCCAATTACAATGAGTAGGCCTAATCACGAAGAGGAGTGACTGCAACCACTTACCGCAAAGGGCCTCGTGCAGGATCTTCCAGCTTTGATATCTACCACATTACGGTTTCTATATGTTCAAGGTAAACGAAAAGCATTACTTTTTTGGTTTTTTTAATTATTAATTTGTTTCAATGTTCATTCTATAATTATTTTTGTTTTAGTTTCAAAAATTGTAGGGAGGGAGTTCTCCCGCGTGAGCGAAGTTGGAGAACGAGTTCCCGGCTCGCTAATTTTTTCTTAGATACGAGAGTAAGATTTGTGCTTATTAGTTTGCTATTTCATTTGTAAATTAAACTGAAATTTTGTACTGATTAAAGTAGCTAAAATTTTAACTATTGCTTTTTCTGTATTCCGTAGAAACATATATAATGAGAATAAGATTAAATAAATAAAACATTTATTCACTTTGATTGGAAGAAGTGAGGTATAATCATTAAAATTCATTTAAATGTTAACATAAATAATATGATACAAGACAAAGGGTATAATGAAAGCAAGAAATATAATATTTAGTTTGTTTTTCAATGTAGTATATTAAATTAGAAATTCGTATTGGTTAAATTAGCTAACAATGTAAAATAATTTTTTAAATTTATTATTTGTTGTTATTTTTATAGAAAATATATATAACGAGTATGAAACTAAAATGATAAAACAATGATTTTTTTATTTGAAGAACTGATGTATAAATTTCAATCTTTGTATCAATATTATGATTATTAAATAGAACTTGATTACTTTGTTACACTTTTAGTTAGCTTTATTTATTTATAAATATTATACCAAATTATAAGTTTTCCAACTAAACATATTATATAACCAAAATAAGACCATGAAACCTAAGAAATTAGATATAAGTTTTAAGATTTAAACTGCAATTTTCTTTATACATACTACATATTATTACATTTAATAATATATATAAAGTAATATCTTAGTAAATAAAGTTAATTGCATATATTGTTTATCATATATTGCATATATTGTTTATCATATATTGCATATATTGTTTATCATATATTGTTTAGTAAATAAAGTTAATTGCATATATTGTTTATCAAAATAGTATTTAAAAATATAAATGATGAAAAACAATGATTTTTTAATCTTTGGAGAATTGATGTATAATTTTTAATCTTTGTATCAATATTCTTTACTAATATATTCTTTGGAGAAATTAGATATAAGTTTTAAGATTTAAACTGCAATTTTCTTTATACAGACTACATATTATTACATTTAATGATATATATAAAGTAATATCTTAGTAAATAAAGTTAATTGCATATATTGTTTATCATATATTGCATATATTGTTTATAATATATTGCATATATTGTTTATCATATATTGTTTAGTAAATAAAGTTAATTGCATATATTGTTTATCAAAATAGTATTTAAAAATATAAATGATGAAAAACAATGATTTTTTAACCTTTGGAGAATTGATGTATAATTTTTAATCTTTGTATCAATATTCTGATTATTAAATGGCATTTGATTACTTTGTTACACTTTTAGTTAGTTTTAGTATACTATTTATAAATATTATACCAAATTATAAGTTTTCCAAACAGAATTTATAATATATTCAAAAGACGACCCTGAAAGCTCACAAATTAGATATATGTTTTAATTAAAACTGAAATTTTCGCTATACATATTATTATATTTAATAATGTAGATAAAGTAATCTTAGTAAATATAATTAATTGCATACATTTTTTATCAAAATAGTATTTTAAAACATAAAATGCTGAAAACAGTGATTTTTTAATCTTTGGAGAACTGACGTATAAATTTTAATCTTTGCATCAATATTATGATTATTAAAATATTGATTACTTTGTTACACTTTTAGTTTGCTTTAATATACTATTTATATATATTATACCAAATTATAAGTTTTTCAAACAGAACATATTATATATTCAAAGTATGATCATAACACCTCACAAATTAGATATAAGTTTTACGATTAAAACTGAAATTTTTAATACATATTATTACATTTAATAATATACATAAAGTAATATCATAGTAAATATAATTAATTTTATATAATGTTTTATCAAAATAGTATTTAAAAACATAAAATGCTGAAAATAATGATTTCTTAATATTTGGAGAACTGATAGATAATTTTTAATCTTTGTATCAATATTATGATTATTAAAATAGCATTTGATTACTTTGTTACACTTTTAGCTAGCTTTAATATACTATTTATAAATAGTATACCAAATTATAGGTTTTTTAAACAGAATATATTATATATTCAATATAAGACCATAAAACCTCAAAAATTAAATATAAGTTTTAAGATTAAAACTGCAATTTTTTTATGCCCATATTATTATATTTAATAATATATATAAAATAATATCTTAGTAAATATAATTCATTTCATATATTTTTTTATCAAAATAGTATTTAAAAACACACTCACGCGTACCATGGGTGAAAGTAACGAAATAAAAAAAGAAAAAACTTGATTGACTAAAACTTTTGTAAAAGTCATGTTTTGTTTTTTTTTGGTCATCGATGTTTCGGAATGGCCAAGTTTGTTGATAGAGTTGGGATTGGTATAAATATTTTCGAATCACAAAAATCATTTCAATATTCCATGATTTTGAGGATTACTAATTGTATCACAATTTTGAGATGTAATTATAGATTTTAAGCAAGGTCATTAGCTACAACTTTTGCGTTTTGTCTAAGTTCCATAAAACTAAAATTGAAATCAGTTTGAGACAACATGATCATTTAACTTACATAAGTTGAAATAGGTAAATGCTTCCCTTTTTGGCATTGCTGAGGAGGAGGATGATCTTGAAAAAAATGCATAGAGTGTTTTCGATTCTTCACTAAGTATGACTTTGGTGAAGCCTAATCTCTTGTCTTGCATTCCTGTCATCCACAAAAATTCTGCTTCAACTTCCAATGAGCTTATTGTCGGCTTCATTGTTGATGATCCTCTAACTGTTTGAACGCATTTCTTGTTATGAAGAGACCATTCAATTAATGTTGGTTGACCTTCTGAAATACTAGAGACATCTAGGATTAGCTTTCCTAGTTTAACCTTTTCAGTAGCAGAATAAGTTTTTATATAAGACTTTCTGCAGTATCAAATGTGTTTGATTATAATCTACTAGGAATTAACCCACGCTGTAACGCAGGAAAAATGTTTTTCATCTTCAATTAAGTTAAAATATTTTGTAAAAACATTTATTGGTATAAATTTTAAATGTGCATATTATTGTGGCCATGTTGTTCCCTTGGCCGTCATATTGTGTGTCCTCTCCTCCTTGGTTCGACTCCGGGTCATCCACTATGGATCGCCCAATCGACCGTGGTGATTCCCGCAGATCCTTTCCGTGTTTCTTGTTCCTCAGGATCTAAGGCTGCAATCTCTTCCCCTGATCCGAATATATTTTTGCTTCCTTGTCGATTTTCCCGATCGCTCATGGCCGCTCTCGGCCTGATCCACACTCTCGGCCAGATGTTCACTCTTTGCCATCAACACTCTCGGCCAGATGTTCCCTCTTTGCCATCAACACACTTGGCCATAGATTAATACCTTAGTCGTGTGCTTATTGTCAGGAAACATCCATTCACCCATAATCATTCCCTGGATTATGGTCGGCCTGACTGCGTTCCTTACTTCCCGGTGATCCAAGCTTAGGCGTGTTTCTGTTTTGGTTCAGAAATCTTCCTTGGCCATGGATCTTTTCTCTATCTTTTGTGTGTGTGTGTGAGTATCTGTATAGCCACGAAATACCATCCTTTATAGGATATGGATGAGTTTCTCTTTCCATAACTGCCCATCCTTCGCACCCTGATCTAAGCCGTCCATTCCTCCAACGATTTAGATCGCACCCATAGGATTCATAGGAGGTTATTCAATCCCAAACACCTTTTGGTCGCATCCTCTAACCGCCCATGACCTAAGGCTACCACAGTCCCACCTAGCTCATCAACTAGCTGTTAGTCCATCCAGCTAGCTCAGTACTCGATTAGCTTACCGAGCTTGGTTGAGCTGCCGGTCAGCTTGTCCAGCTAGTTCAGATTGTAGCTCAGCTAGTTCAGCTTGTAGCTCAGCTAGTTCAGCTAGTAGCTCAGCTACTTCGTCTCATCCAGCTGGTTTAGCTTGACAATATTTCCCTCTTTTTATCCCGCTAATTCGTTTAGCCCGTTTCTCGGCCCTGACTAAGCCTATACGATCATTCCATTAACTTGCATTATTCACGATCATTTCCTTAATCTGGTACAAGTCGCTTATTTCCCGGAAACAAATCAGCCCATTGTAATTTCGCGAGACGCGGACGTTACAAAGATAACTAGCCATTCAGGATTAGAAAAGAGTGGTAAAAAGGATAAGAAATATTAAATGTATGATTCGTTTCCCAGGTCTAATGCATTTAATGAGAAAATTAAGTTAATATTAAGTCTAAATTAAATTGAGCTAGTATATTCCATCATCTAAATTGAAGCAACCTAAATTCCTTTTGGTTCATAAGTGTCTAGCTACTGCCTAATCTAGGCCTAGATCACGAAAAAGCTATACGCGGAGATAGCGTAGAAGCACACTGGTCTAGATCATCATAGTTTTGTTTCAAACATTCCTAAAAATACTAAAAGTCAAATTAGGTTACATAAAACTTTAAAAATTACTAAAAAATGAAAAGCAAAACAAAAAAAAAGATCCGGACAGATAGACATCCTCCCCCATACATAAATCACATCGACCTCGGTGTGAAAGAGTGGTGAAAGGATGATGAAGCTAAAAATAAAATAGAAGAACATGAAGATAAAAAGAAAATAAAGTTTAAAAAGAAAATGGTGATAGAACCATGGTAGTGATAGGTGAATAGTGTGAATGGTGCAATGCTGGTCCGTCAATCCTCATCCTCAGATGAGTCTCCATCGAAGTGATGCTGCTCCTGTAAAAAAGTGATGACTTGCTCAAATTTCCGTCAACTCTGCGCTACAGATCTGAATGTTAGTGGGATGAGGCAGATGATGATGCATGGTTGGTCAAGGCTGGTGGTTAATAGCATGACCGTGCTGCAGCTGCGTCTCGCTTGGCCTTAGCCACCAAGTACTGTCCAATCGTGTAGGACAAAAGAGGAACATATGGTAAAAACTCGTCAGATCCCAGAGCCCACTATCATAATCATCTTCCTCATCTCTCTCAGTAGATCAAAATCAAGTTCTTCCTCAAGGTCAATACCATCGGTATATGGGAGCTTCAAAGCTTCAAAGAGCTCTAAGATGATGAGAGAGTAAGACTGTCCGCGAAAAAAGAAAGACATGATACCATCTGATGCTCTAGGGCTCTTCCTCTTTGTGTGGTGAAAGATGACAGTCGATAGGAACTTAAGGACTATGTCTGCATAGGTGGGGAGATTCAGCTCCAAGTAGGGACGCAATCTAAGACGGATGCCTTGCCTTCGTAGACCTTATACCCTATCCCGACTCTGAAAATTCTAACGTATGTGATCTTGATCTTCTCGGATTCTTCCTAGAGTACCGATTCATGGAGATTGGGATCAGGCTGGATGTAAAAGCAGAAGTCGGTCACTGGTCTGGATAGTGGATCTGAACTTTTCGTCTCTTCTCTGCTGATTGGCGAAGTCCTGGCTCTCTTATCAGTAATGCGGGATGCAACGACACTTAGAATTCTAGAGATTCATAATCAAATATGACTCTAAAATCTTCATCAATGCAATCATCGACGACAACAAAATCAACGGGTTCTATGGACTTCTCCATGATGTCAAATATCTTTTTTTTTTGTTCTCTTTGATCTTGTTTACATATATTTCTTGCAAACACAATGAACTCGCGGATAGTCTAACAAAGAAATCCTTGAAGGATTTCTCTCATGTACTCATGTGATGTCTTTAATATGAAATAAATGTCAGTGTTGCCTCACAAAGAAAATTTTGTCTAATAATATTTATGCAGACATTGTTCGGTTTAAACTGACACGTGCGTTTTAGGTAGTAATTTTTCAAAAAAAATAAAAATAAAATTATTATTTTAAAATTAATATTTTTTAGTATAACATTATTTATTTTTAGTCTCTAAACCCATTAAACTTGATTTATTTGCAAACAGTAACTTTAAACTAACATATCTATCATCTTTATAGTTTAAATATTATTATTTTATTTTATGGTGATACAGGAAATTCGAGAAAATATAATTTGCAAAATCATTAGATATGTCTTTCGACCCTTACAAAGCATTTCAATTGCCAAAAAAAAAAAAAAACATTTCAATTGCCATCAGACTGAGAGAAGGCATAAGGCCCACAAACAATAGCGGTTGGATCATTACTAATGCTCAAATCTTAAATAATTAGGTAATTCCAATGAAGTTTTATTCATAGATTTATGTAATATTTCTTGCAACTGTTGGTTATATAAATAAGTCTGTCAATTCTTTTCAAACTTCATGGGCCACTACTTTTTTTTTTTTTTTTTTATAAACCCTATCGGCTGATCCGGTCGGCTCTGGTAGGAACGCACCGAAGTGCTATAGTGTGGACTTCTTCCTGGTTCAACGGTTCAACGGACACCATGAGCTTCGAGCGAACTCGAGTCAACGGGCCATGAGATCCATGAGATCCAAATGGACCACCACACTACCTGTCCCGAGTTTGAAATGCCTTCCGACTAATGCCAGGGGTAGCCAGATCGCCTATTACTGGACTATCATGTAAACTGCTTGGGCCTTTGGCCCAAACCCAAACTTCCTACATAATTGTGTTTTTGTTTCCAGGGAGGATCGAACTTGGGTGAAGTGGTGTAACACCCCACACAACCCTCCCTACCACTGGACCACAACGATGCGGGCCATATATATTACGTCAACAACAATTGCTCATATATGTAAATTAGACTATGGATGTCACACAGCAAGGACAACACATGGCCAAGTGGTTTTCTGTATAGGTGGGTGCATGTGTTCTATTTGCTTGCGTTACAGAAAAATAAAAATAAATAATAAGTGAATAGTGAACATAATTTACGTCCACTGGAAATGAAATAGGATGAACGCGTTATTAGTTATTGCTCGGCAAACATACACGATGGGGTAAACGATATTGGATGACAAAAATTGTTATAAAACCCTCGAAAGAGAAAGTACGATCCACAGACTGAACACGACATCATAAATTGTTACTAAATATGTAATTTTGATATTTTATCAAACTATTGTTAGTTTTAGCTTAAAAGGAAGTATAGCAATAATCAGAGAACAAAATTTAAGGAAGAATCTTTAAGTAGTTATCTTAATAAGTTGGTAAGACGTATGGGAAATTGGTTACGTTTATGATAGATCTGAGGACGTTCAGATGTTAATGACAAATAGAGAGAGTTGGGATGATATCTAACTTATGTCTGTCTTCTTTAATGAATCAAATGGCTGATCCATTTTACAGGAAAGTGGTTGAAGCAACATCCCTTTATCATTATTGCACATTATTTCCTTTTCTGTTTCTTTTAAGTAATTAGAAAAAATATTAAAATGCCGAAAGGTTGGGTCTTTTTGGACCATGACTTTGGTTGACCATAAGAGAAATCCAGACATACAAATGAAGCAGTGGATCAAACTTTACCAAAATAAGGTGGAAACTCGTGCATGCTTGAGTTTGTTCTTTGCTGATTATTGTTTCGTTCAAAAATGATAAAGAGGACGTAGGAGTATTCATGTGTTTGTTGGAACTCAATTTTTTAGACCATATTCCAATGAAAAATTCGTGGGTTCACCCCTAGGGGTGAATTCATTCATTCACCCTCTCTCATTTTATCCAATAAGAATCTGTCATGTAATATTATTTTTAAATAAAAATACAAAATTAAAATTAAAAGATTAAATACTAAATCAAATCTTTTATAAATATATATATATATAATAAATAATGTATATAAAGATTAAAATTTAATATTATGCTTGGGTTCACTATTTACAAATTAGGGTATAGTTTTTTTCCATTAAAAAAAAAAAATTATGTTTGGGTTCACTATTTTCTATTTAGAGTTTAATTTTCTTCATTTACAATTCTAAAAATAAAACAAATAATTATGTAATGATGTATGTTTATTAAAAATAATTCTACATAAACTTTAATATTATGCTTGGATTCACTATTTCCAAATTAGGGTATATTTTTTCATTAAAAAAATATAATGTTTGGGTTCACTATATTCTATTTAGGGTTTAATTTTCTTTATTTAAAATTCTGAAAATAAAACAGATAATTATATAAAAATATATGTTTATTAAAAATAATTTTACATAAACTTTAATATTATGTTTGGGTTTACTATTTCCAAATTGAGGTTTAGTTTTTTCCATTTAAAAAAAAAATTAAAGTATACAATTTTGGTAAGTTACTTTAATTGACTTTATTATATGGCAGATTCTTATTAGCTAAAATAAGAGGGGGTGAATGAATGAATTCACCCCTAGGGATGAGCCCAAGAATTGTTCTATTCCAATGATGTTTCCGGGCAACTTAGTTGTCAGAAATGACTGGATATTAGAATCGTTAGATTGTTTATTATGAACACTATGTGATAGTGTATTTCATATGTAAAAAAGAAAGTTACTTTGAATGAGAAATATATGGAGGTCTAAAATGGATTGTTTGTAAAAACATAAAATGTAACATTTATATAATATCCTGACATTGGAAATATGAGGTGAAATTCCTTTTATATATAAAGTAGATAATTTATAACAAGGTTTAAAACCTTAAATACATTTTGGTGTATTGGATTTCCGACCCAGCTCAGACTTCGGGATTTGGCAAATAAGATTAGTCTTTTTTGGCCCAAATTCTTTTTGAATATGTTGTTGACTTTTTTTTTTCACTGAATTTTTATTGATAACAAAATAACGATTACACCAAAACGGATAACATGATAAACAAGAAAGAACACAATCATTAGCATTCAATGCACTTGCTACACAGGGGTACCAAGAATTACACGAATCATAAGCAATTTTAACCAAAAGGCAAATTTGTATCAAAAGAGAACGGATACGATCTTCGTTGGAGAAACTTTTGGCCACAACTGTGAGATCCCGCTCCCTTCTTCCTTAACTGGGAACCAGACGGACTGACTACCATAAGGCCCAACGTTCTCTTTCTACGTCCATTGGTCCACCAACCGCTCCTACCAGTGAGCCCAATGCCTTCTCTATTAGGCCCATTGGCCCACCACTGTCCAACGGTTGGCCTCTTTATAGGCTCATGGACCCACCACTGTCCAACGGTTGGCCTCTTTATAGGCTCATGGACCCACCTCTGTCCGACGGTTGGGAGTCGCTTGGTCCGGAAGGCTCGTAAGAGTTGTCTACTATCCCTGCAATCACCACGTGATCTTTCCCGTGCTTTTGTCCTCACTCGTATGGTATCGCAGACTACTTCCCGGTAGATCACCCATCCTGAGATTGCTCCAGCATAAGCACGCTTAACTCTAGAGTTCTCTTAAGACACATGACCGAAAAAGATAAATACACTTTAATGACATAGGTAGCCAAATCAATTCTTGTGAGCCTTTTCACATATACTAGAAATTGGGATGTCACAACAAAACTTCGTTTTATCCAGATCAAACCATCTTCATTCATCAGAAAAGATCAAGAGCCCTCGTCTAATAAACCTCAATAAGAAAAAATCGGGAGCCAACTCCTGACAAGTCAATTAAATGCCTATGGTAAAGCACTTCATCAAAGATCTTAAAGTAAATTTGATGAACATCTAATCACAAAGGGAAAAAACCAAGACAAAGCTCTATCCCCATCTAATCTTAACATAAGGAGGAGAGACATAAGCCCAAAAGAAGGAAGCTTGAAAGTTGAAATCAAAAACAGACAACACAAGAGAAGATCTTAAAATTCTAGATCTAGATCTAGATCTAAAAACAAATTCACAAAGATTAAACCAAAAACACAGGAAAGCAATTACTATGGAACCGATTCCGATGGTGACGACGAGGATATATCCACCGCCGGATACAGCTAAAACCACCGCTGAAGATTTCTTAGAGAGAAGCCAGAGGATAAGGAGAGAGAGGCGGTGGACTAAGTCAACAAATATAAACGTTTGTTAGATTCTGCTCTTGGATTGTGCGAGGCAGAATAGTTGCAGTTATATCCAAGACTTCAGAACGTCATAGAACCATCACACTACGAGGCCTTTTCAGAATTACAAAAAAAAAGAGATTTGTCTCGAATTAAAAAGATCTTTAGACTTTAAAATTAACTATCCGTATAATTAGAATTTAAATTAAGCGTTAAGTAACTTATAATCTCTGAGTTCTGTTGGAGACTTTGTTGTTGGGGAAGGACAAAACCTTGTTGTTGAGTGTTTTGAGGATAGAAGTTTTGGTTTGGGGGATTCTTGTAGTAGGTAAAGCCCTTTTGGTAACCTTGTTGGCCACCTACAAAGTTCACCTCAGTTGTGATGTCTTCCCTTTGAAATGTGTCTTGAAACACATGATTCACATCTCTAACAAAGTTGGCTGACTGATGAGAAGCTAAGAGAAGTGTGTCTAGCTTCTCATTGAGAGACTTGATGTCTTTCCTTGTCCTTTCCTCTTCAGCACTCACAGCTCCTCTTGAATTCCTTTCAAAGTCTGATCCATAAAGCTCATCACTCTGAGCTACATTCTCCACTAGGGTCATGGCATCATTGACTTCCTTGGTCATGAAATTACCATTTGAAGCTTTGTCCAAGAGAAGTCTGACCTTTGGTAAAGTACCTCTGTAGAAGGTACTTAGCAGCTGAGCATCTGAGAATCCATGGTGAGGGCATTGCATGGTATAACCTCCAAATCTTTCCCAAGTCTCACAAAATGATTCATGGTTCTTCTGAATGAAACTTGAGATTTCATTTCTTAACCTTTCTGTTCTTGATGAAGAGAAGAACTTGGTTAGAAATGCTCTTTTGCATTGCTCCCAAGTTGTGACTGATCCTTGAGGTAGAGACTTTTCACACTGATGAGCTTTGTCTCCTAGAGAAAAAGGAAATAGCCTCAACTTGAAACTGTCTTCACCCACTCCATTCATCTTAGTTAGATCACAAACTCTATCAAAGTTGTCAATGTGATCTAATGGGTCTTCTAATGCCAAGCCATGGAACCTGTTTGATTATACCATGTTAATCAGGCCAGATTTGATCTCAAAATCGTTTTCAGGTGTTGGGGCTTGAATCCCATGTCTTTGAACTTGAGCATTGGCCTCATCACCAGCTCCCACAACTTGTCTTGGACGTGGAGGTGGTGGCTCTTCCTGATTCTGGTGGTTTCCATTACCACCATGAGCCTGTTGCCCTTGATCCATACCCAACCTCTCAATGTGCTCAGCTCTTTCTCTTTGTCTCCTTGCTTGACTTCTGGTGTTCATACACCTGAAAACAAAGACAGCACTTGAAAGGTAATCAGTAAAAAAAAGAAAATGACTTGATCTCAAGAAGATCCAAAGTCCTAATGCTAGAATGAACTCTCCAATTGGCAACGGCGCCAAATTGATAGTAGGAATTTTTCAATCCTTGATCAATTCCTCAACTACTCATGTCATTGTAGCACTTGAGGTATCAATCCGAATGGAGAGATTCTAGACACTAGAACTATGAGGAGCTATCTTAATCCAAGTCTAATAAGCAGATGAGTTAGTAACCAAGATTATCTAAAAGCATATAACAAAACAAGCAAGAACAAACAGTAATTAAGAATTAAACAAGCAAGATAAACTAAACAAACACTCAAATTCAAATAAAGAGAAAGCTAAACCTCTAGATGTGATCATTGATCAGGGTGCTTTAAATGTGAATTCATGATGCTAACCAAACAATGCAACACTTGCAAAATCTTTAGTCTAGACTTCCAATTCAGATTAATTCATTCTCATGACAGAAATCCCTTTGTTAATTACCAATTCAAGACTAATTCCCATTAGTGAATAAGCAATTAACAAGCATAAGGTTCCAAGTCTAACATGACCAAACAGCTTCTTTGTGCATCAAAATAAGAGCTAAGAAAAATCTTACACAGAAAGACATAGCAAGCAATCACATGATCACAAACATTTCAACTTAGAACTCTAATCTAGACTAATCCTCTCATGAAGGCATTAATCTCTACACTAATCCACTTTCAAACCAAATTCCCATTTGTGAAATATGAACTAATGAGCATTAAGAAACAGTTTTAATATGTCATTTATGCTTCAAACAAACATTCTCATGGCATTTAAAACATAAACCCTTAAGTTAGCTCTTTCAGGCATTTCATCATA
Source organism: Eutrema salsugineum (assembly GCF_000478725.1). Taxonomy (NCBI): domain Eukaryota; kingdom Viridiplantae; phylum Streptophyta; class Magnoliopsida; order Brassicales; family Brassicaceae; genus Eutrema; species Eutrema salsugineum. The sequence continues at coordinate 6,707,515 of NW_006256895.1, forward strand.
CACTTTTGGTGCATGAAATGCCTATGAACCCAGATTTCACTTTCCCAAGGAAATCTGGCATTAGGAGCAGCTAACTAAGGAAATGAAATGAGAATCTAAACCCTAAACATCACAAATCAAACATCTAAGCACTCTAATCTACACACCTAGAAGCTTAAAAGATGACTACTCACTAATCATGAAGAACACATCTAATCTTTTGCAAGAGATGATGTTAATCATGATTAGAAGCAGAAATGAGATTATGAGATGATAAGAAACAGACTTGGAATGATCAAATCCCTTCAGATATCTCTTAATCAAAAACGTTTTACACTAAAAAGGAAAGAAAACTAGAGAGAAACTAAGAGAGAAGATAATATGTCTAGGGTTTTTCTCCAAAAAGCTATATATACTTAGTGCTAATGAACTGGGTCAGCCCGGAACAAACCGGGTCCTGACCCGGCTTTAGTGGGTAAAGTGGAAATCCTGCGGGTTGGTCCAGTGTCTCCCAGGTAGCATGCCCAAGTCGCAGTAGATGAAGAACTTGTCTTGTGAGACTTAAATCGCTTTGTCTTAGCCGCACGCCCAAGTAGGAGTGTTTTGCGAGTCTTGCTGCGGCTTAATCTTCTTCTTCTTCAACTCGCAGGACCAAGGCGGTTTCTGGGGAATGTACAAAACGTGCGGGTTGGTCTCCATTACACTCAGGTCGCAGGCTCAGGTCGGAGTAGATTGCGAGTGATCATGCGGCTTGGTTCCAGCGTCTCCCAGGTAGCATGCCCAAGTCGCAGTATTGTGGACTTAGCAATTTTCTTGCTCGGGAGCCTCAGACCTCATCCATTGATAGCTTACCCGCACATCTCAACTCGCAGCATCAATTTCCAGGCATTTGTCTTCAGGCCTGCGAGTTAACCAAGTCGCAAGGCTTTCTCGCAGCATTCAGAGCAGCTCGGACCATTTCACATACCGGAGAGTGTAACTTCTAAGATACTTGTCCGAATTGAGTGATTCCGGTTGCAGATGACAGAGGTATCATATATCTCCAACTTTGGTGAAGGAAGCTTCGGTGCTTGGGAAGTGGAAGGCTTCCTGGAGGGCTCATCGTCGCAGTGCATTTACACGATCAGAGAGAGGCGTCTAGACATGTGTCCATTCCGGAAACGTTAACTTCTTTCTCATAGATCCGAATTGAATGATCTTGGACGTTCTGGAAAACGGACTCAAATATCTCTGATTCTCATGAAGGCCTCGTAAATCGAATCAGCCTGGAAGTGCGCCGTCCTTCGAATTCTTCGGAGCTCATCGGGTCGGTCCAAGACGGCAGCGAGACAGGAGTTTCTTCCGACGAGCCTAACTTTCTCCTCACGCGTCAGAATTCCATGATTCCACTTGCTCTGGAACCATTATCCAATATTCTACAACTTTGATGAAGTCCTTGACAACTGAATCGGACCGGAAGGTTCCCCGGACAGGCGATCATTCAAGAGTATCGGATTGCTCCGGAATGGATGCGAGAGAGGTCTGTCTTCCGGTGACCGTATCTTTCCGCTCAGTGCTCCAAATGCCCTGATTCAACCTCGCCTGGGTTCGTGACTCAATTATCTCCAACTTTGCTGAAGACTCTATAAGCTGAATCGGCCGGAAAGATCTTCCGGTGACGTGATTTCGGAAATATATCTGTACCCGGGATTTTTGGCCGAGAGACTTGACCGCGGTACGTGTTTTTGGCGAGAAAGCTACCCGCGGGAAGGATTTTGGCCGAGAATCTTCGGCCATCAGTACATCATTTTGCCGAGAAACCCAAAATTGCTCATTTTCACCATTTTTGATCATTTCAACTCCATTTCTTCATCTGAATCACATCCTCCACTCCAAATAAACTCCAAAAGCACCTGTTTAACACTCCAAAACATGCAAAACTCTCTTGGACCTAATGCAATCTCCTAAGTCCTAAAACAATGCTTAAATACCTAAAATGCATGCAAATGAGACATGATTTGGACTAGAATATGTACATTAAATGATGCAATTTATGAATATATCAACTCCCCCACACTTATCCTTTGCTTGTCCTCAAGCAAAAAGGAACAAATGAGAGGAAAAGGTTGAATGCATTGGGAGCTCATTTTTTCCTTTGAAAGAGAAAAGTGACCACTAAGAGAATTCATGTTCATGCTCAATATGCAATGCAAGACCATACTCTGATGTATCAACTAAACTGTAATCTCCACAAGTTCTCTTATTCCTCAACTCTTTGACATTCATTAAGCTCTTTACCAAGTGGATCAAATGATGCAATGTTCAAACAAGCAAAGTTTGGCTAGGGTGAGGTAATGAGACTAAAATGATCTCATCAGCGCCTGAGTGGGTTCAATGCAGCAAAGGGATCTCTCTATGGATGGTCAAACTTTGGCAGAATGCTAAAGGTAAAAAGCAACCTATGCATACAAGGGCAAGGACTCATCCCACCCCACACTCTACTCAAAGCTTTCTCACTTGCTCAACCTCTCAAGAACCTCACTTTCCACACTCAATTTCCTCTCACTAGGGGACTCATTTTTCATTTTCACACTCAAGTCTTGGAGTTCAAACTTTACATAGCTCTTTTTCACTTTCTTTGGTAACTTCTAGCCTCTTTTTCTTTCTTTTTAAAACATTTGAGCTCTTGGGCTTCTTTTCTTTTCTTTTTATTTAGAGGCTAGACTTTTTCTTTTCAAAACACTAGAGCTCAATTTCTTTGACTCAAAACTCCAAGACTGATTTCTTTTCTTTTTCTATCCCCTAGTTCTCACCATTCTCCTTTTATTTCCACTCATCTCTCCTTTCCACTCACCAACAAGTATTCCCCAACACTTAGTTCTCCCCAAATCTCTCAGCTCCTTGATGATGGAACTTAACACTCAATGAGACTTGCCCTTGTCGCTCTAAACCTAACACTTTCTGCTAAGTTTGATCCAAGGTGGCCTTTCAATCACACACAAACATTTGGCTTGAAAGAAGGATGGGTTCAGGGTGAGGAAAACTGATCCAGATGTGGACTCAGCTATTTGAGCTAAGGAAGAGGGTGGTAAAAACAGGATTCTAGCTCAAATATGTATATAGGTATCCACAAGCTTATTGAAACAATGCATCACAAGATAATTTCAAGTCAAGTTCAAGATTTTCACTTATTAGAGTTGAGTTCAATTCAAACTTGCTTCTCAGATTCAAATCATTTCAAGCCTTGCAAGCAAAGAAGTCATTTCACAAGCATATTTAATCCAAATTCTCAAAGTGATGTACTCTCAAGGAAAGAACCTATCATTACTCCCATCTGCATATGATGCAACCTATATGAAAATGCAAACTAGACTCAACCTAAAATGTGAATGCAACTACATGAGCATTTTTTTGTGAAAATTTTTCAGATTTTTCCATTTTTTGGTTTTTATATGCACTTAGATGAATGCAAACTGAGACTCAAAGTGAAAAGGAAAATAAGAGCAGGATAAAGATGATTAGTAAACACAAAACCCCTCCCCCACACTTAGATAACACAGTCCCTTGTGTTATAAAAGCATGAGAAAGAGGAAAAATCAAACATGAAATGCTAAAGATAAAGAAAAATGCTAAATGCTCATTTACAAGTGTTTGGAGTGATACCTGGTGTGGTACTTGTGCAAAAGGGGAGTGAGTATCTGCACCAGATGAGGCCAGACACCACTGGAGATGGATTTGGCTTGGCCTGAACTCCCTTGTGCGGCATGGACTTGTCTTGGACCAACTCGCAGACTTTGGGACATAGATACCTCGGCCTTACTTCCCATGCTGCGGCATAGCCTCCATGCTTCCCAGGTAGCACGCCTAACTCGGAGTAATTTGCGAGTCCTCATGCGGATTAGCTTTCTTGGGTTTCAGGTAGCAGCACCAGGTCGCAGGTTTTTGTACTTAAACAGCTCGGCCACTTTTCTTTTTGGTGCGGCCTGGTTTCCTTGCTCCCAGCCAGCACGCCCAACCCGGAGTAATTTGCGAATGGACGTGCGGCCTAGCTTCCTCTCTTCTGACCCGCACTCTCAAGCCGCAGTATTTGGGACTTAAACACTTCGGGCCTCTTCATGGTTTTGTGTGGCTTGGTCTTCTTACACCAGGTAGCACGCCCAGGCCGGAGTAAATTGCGAGTTGGGCTGCGACCTGGGCTCTTCTTGCACCAAGCCGCACATCTAGGTAGCACTCAGGCGTCCTCCAAGTTTTCCAGACCTTGAACACTTCTCTCAGCCCTCCCACATGCTCCATTTCATTTACCACTGGGCTATGTCCTCCAAAAATCACCTAGAACCTGAGACCAACTCACAAAACCCATCAAAAGATCCTAAAACATAAAAAGAAAGGAGAGAAAAGATTAAAAAGATTATATACAAGGATAAGCTTGGGGTGTCTCCCAAGAGCACTTTGTTTAAAGTCACTAAGTTTGACTTTTCATACTCTTTTCTTAGTGAGTGAGAGGAGGAGCTTTGATGCTCCTTGTCTTGTCCATGAATTCAAGCAGTAGGTCCTTGTTCATCAGCTCTTGAACACCATCAGATCCTTTGTCTATGAACTCTGGTGTGAGGATAGCTCTGACTTTGGCAAATGGTCTTGATCTTCCATTGCCTTTAACCTTGTATTCAACAGCTCCACCAACAAACTTCCAAGGAGTGAGAGTTAAGACCTGAGAAGATGACTCAAGTGTGAATGGTCTGGTTCTTGGTGGGTTCTTGTCTTGAGACCCTGAGCCATTGCCTTTGTTGCTGCTGATCTCCTTCTCACTTGGTGTAGGAGATAGAGATTCCAAGCAAGCTTCATCGTCACTAAAGAAATCCCCTTCAAACTCAAGATCAGGTCTTATTAGGGATTCTTTCTTTTTCTCAACAGATGCAAGGGGTTGAGCTTCTTCTATAGTTCCAATACTCCCCACATACATCATCCCATATTGTTTCAACTCATCAGAATCATCAGATATAACTCCACAAAACCCAGCAAGAGGAGGCTTAAGAGGATAAGATACTTCATCATCTACCTTAGCAAGCACCACTCTTTGAGTATCAAAGTCCATCCTTGCTCCTGTGGTGTTCAGAAATGGAGTTCCAAGCAAAAGAGGTAGCTCTTTTGTCTTCTTCATCTTCATAACTACAAAATCTGTTGGAACTATGCATTCACCAATTTTCAATGGGTAGTCTTCAAGGATTCCATATGGTTTCTTTGAGGATGAATCTCCAAAGGTGATTGACATGGGGTGATGCTTAAGACTCTTGATCCCTAGTCTCTCCACCATGTCTAAAGACATTACAATGATGCTTGATCCAGAATCACACAAAGCATTGTCCGCTTTCAAATTTCCAAGAGAGCATGAGATGGAGAACTTTCCTGGGTTGCCTAGCTTGGGAATAGATTTGGGTTTCACACTTGTTGAGCCAGTGCTAGAGACTCCATCAGATGTCCTTCCTTGAACCATTCTCTGATCCTTTCCTTCAACAATCTCAGAATCATTCTTTTTCATATCAAAACAAGCTGCCTCCCCGCCTTCTTTCTCAATGTCCTCATTGAGATCACAGAACAGGAAGTCAAACTCCTCTATGATGGCGTCCTCATCATCTTGTGTTAGGCACTTTGCACTTGAGACATTGCCATGGAGAAGATCCTCAATTTCTTGGACAGCAGTATGATTCTCATCATTTGAGAGGATGGCATTGCAGTATTCTGTTGGATGTGCTACTGATGTCCCTGGTAAAGATCTTTGAGCTTGAGAACTGCAGTGGCCCTTGTTGTTCTCTAGAGTCTTGACTTTGGAAGCCAAGGTTGAAAGCTGAGATAGAAGATCAGAATAACTGCAATCCACCTTGTTGTTAATCTCTGCCATTTTCTTGTTAAAGTCCATGGCTTCACTTGCTTGACCTTTGAGGATTTCCTGGAGCAGGTTCTGCACTTCTTGATCCTTATTCTCTGCGTTCTGTTGGAGACTTTGTTGTTGGGGAAGGACAAAACCTTGTTGTTGAGTGTTTTGAGGATAGAAGTTTTGGTTTGGGGGATTCTTGTAGTAGGTAAAGCCCTTTTGGTAACCTTGTTGGCCACCTACAAAGTTCACCTCAGTTGTGATGTCTTCCCTTTGAAATGTGTCTTGAAACACATGATTCACATCTCTAACAAAGTTGGCTGACTGATGAGAAGCTAAGAGAAGTGTGTCTAGCTTCTCATTGAGAGACTTGATGTCTTTCCTTGTCCTTTCCTCTTCAGCACTCACAGCTCCTCTTGAATTCCTTTCAAAGTCTGATCCATAAAGCTCATCACTCTGAGCTACATTCTCCACTAGGGTCATGGCATCATTGACTTCCTTGGTCATGAAATTACCATTTGAAGCTGTGTCCAAGAGAAGTCTGACCTTTGGTAAAGTACCTCTGTAGAAGGTACTTAGCAGCTGAGCATCTGAGAATCCATGGTGAGGGCATTGCATGGTATAACATCCAAATCTTTCCCAAATCTCACAAAATGATTCATGGTTCTTCTGAATGAAACTTGAGATTTCATTTCTTAACCTTGCTGTTCTTGATGAAGAGAAGAACTTGGTTAGAAATGCTCTTTTGCATTGCTCCCAAGTTGTGACTGATCCTTGAGGTAGAGACTTTTCACACTGATGAGCTTTGTCTCCTAGAGAAAAAGGAAATAGCCTCAACTTGAAACTGTCTTCACCCACTCCATTCATCTTAGTTAGATCACAAACTCTATCAAAGTTGTCAATGTGATCTAATGGGTCTTCTAATGCCAAGCCATGGAACCTGTTTGATTATACCATGTTAATCAGGCCAGATTTGATCTCAAAATCGTTTTCAGGTGTTGGGGCTTGAATCCCATGTCTTTGAACTTGAGCATTGGCCTCATCACCAGCTCCCACAACTTGTCTTGGACGTGGAGGTGGTGGCTCTTCCTGATTCTGGTGGTTTCCATTACCACCATGAGCCTGTTTCCCTTGATCCATACCCAACCTCTCAATGTGCTCAGCTCTTTCTCTTTGTCTCCTTGCTTGACTTCTGGTGTTCATACACCTGAAAACAAAGACAGCACTTGAAAGGTAATCAGTAAAAAAAAAGAAAATGACTTGATCTCAAGAAGATCCAAAGTCCTAATGCTAGAATGAACTCTCCAATTGGCAACGGCGCCAAATTGATAGTAGGAATTTTTTAATCCTTGATCAATTCCTCAACTACTCATGTCATTGTAGCACTTGAGGTATCAATCCAAATGGAGAGATTCTAGACACTAGAACTATGAGGAGCTATCTTAATCCAAGTCTAATAAGCAGATGAGTTAGTAACCAAGATTATCTAAAAGCATATAACAAAACAAGCAAGAACAAACAGTAATTAAGAATTAAACAAGCAAGAGAAACTAAACAAACACTCAAATTCAAATAAAGAGAAAGCTAAACCTCTAGATGTGATCATTGATCAGGGTGCTTTAAATGTGAATTCATGATGCTAACCAAACAATGCAACACTTGCAAATCTTTAGTCTAGACTTCCAATTCAGATTAATTCATTCTCATGACAGAAATCCCTTTGTTAATTACCAATTCAAGACTAATTCCCATTAGTGAATAAGCAATTAACAAGCATAAGGTTCCAAGTCTAACATGACCAAACAGCTTCTTTGTGCATCAAAATAAGAGCTAAGAAAAATCTTACACAGAAAGACATAGCAAGCAATCACATGATCACAAACATTTCAACTTAGAACTCTAATCTAGACTAATCCTCTCATGAAGGCATTAATCTCTACACTAATCCACTTTTAAACCAAATTCTCATTTGTGAAATATGAACTAATGAGCATTAAGAAACAGTTTTAATATGTCATTTATGCTTCAAACAAACATTCTCATGGCATTTAAAACATAAACCCTTAAGTTAGCTCTTTCAGGCATTTCATCATACACTTTTGGTGCATGAAATGCCTATGAACCCAGATTTCACTTTCCCAAGGAAATCTGGCATTAGGAGCAGCTAACTAAGGAAATGAAATGAGAATCTAAACCCTAAACATCACAAATAAAACATCTAAGCACCCTAATCTACACACCTAGAAGCTTAAAAGATGACTACTCACTAATCATGAAGAACACATCTAATCTTTTGCAAGAGATGATGTTAATCATGATTAGAAGCAGAAATGAGATTATGAGATGATAAGAAACAGACTTGGAATGATCAAATCCCTTCAGATATCTCTTAATCAAAAACGTTTTACACTAAAAAGGAAAAAAAACTAGAGAGAAACTAAGAGAGAAGATAACATGTCTAGGGTTTTTCTTCAAAAAGCTATATATACTTAGTGCTAATGAACCGGGTCAGCCCGGAACAAACCGGGTCCTGACCCGGCTTTAGTGGGTAAAGTGGAAATCCTGCGGGTTGGTCCAGTGTCTCCCAGGTAGCATGCCCAAGTCGCAGTAGATGAAGAACTTGTCTTGTGAGACTTAAATCGCTTTGTCTTAGCCGCACACCCAAGTAGGAGTGTTTTGCGAGTCTTGCTGCGGCTTAATCTTCTTCTTCTTCAACTCGCAGGACCAAGGCAGTTTCTGGGGAATGTACAAACCGTGCGGGTTGGTCTCCATTACACTCAGGTCGCAGGCTCAAGTCAGAGTAGATTGCGAGTGATCATGCGGCTTGGTTCCAGCATCTCCCAGGTAGCATGCCCAAGTCGCAGTATTGCGAACTTAGCAATTTTCTTGCTCGGGAGCCTCAGACCTCATCCATTGATAGCTTACCCGCACTTCTCAACTTGCAGCATCAATTTCCAGGCATTCGTCTTCAGGCCTGCGAGTTAACCAAGTCGCAAGGCTTTCTCGCAGCATTCAGAGCAGCTCGGACCACTTCACATTCCGGAGAGTGTAACTTCTAAGATACTTGTCCGAATTGAGTGATTCCGGTTGCAGACGACAAGGACATATATATCCAACGTCGGTGAAGGAAGCTTTGGTGCTTGGGAAGTGGAAGGCTTCCTGGAGGGCTCATTTTCGCAGTGCATTTACACGATCAGAGAGAGGCGTCTAGACATGTGTCCATTCCGGAAACGTTAACTTCTTGCTCATAGATCCGAATTGAATGATCTTGGACGTTATGGAAAGAGGACTCAAATATATCTGATTCTCATGAAGGCCTCGTAAATCTAATCGGCCTGGAAGTGCGCCGTCCTTCGCATTCTTCGGAGCTCATCGGGTCGGTCCAAGACGGCAGCGAGACAGGGGTTTCTTCCGACGAGCTTAACTTTCTCCTCACGCGTCCGAATTCCATGATTTCACTTGCTCTGGAACCATGCTCCAATCTTATCCAACTTTGATGAAGCCCCCGACAACTGAATCGGACCGGAAGATTCCCCGGACAGGCGATCATTCAAGAGTATCGGATTGCTCCGGAATGGATGCGAGAGAGGTCTGTCTTCCGGTGACCGTATCTTTCAGCTCAGTGCTCCAAATGCCCTGATTAAACCTTGCCTGGGTTTGTGACTCAATTATCTCCAACTTTGCTGAAGACTCTATAAGCTGAATCGGCCGGCAAGATCTTCCGGTGACGCGATTTCGGAAATGTATCTGCACCCGGGAATTTTGGCCGAGAGACTTGACCGCGGTACGTGTTTTTGTCCGAGAAAGCTACCCGCGGGAAGGATTTTGGCCGAGAATCTTCGGCCATCAGTACATCATTTTGCCGAGAAACCCAAAATTGCTCCTTTTCACCATTTTTGATCATTTCAACTCCATTTCTTCATCTGAATCACATCCTCCACTCCAAATAAACTCCAAAAACACGTGTTTAACACTCCAAAACATGCAAAACTCTCTTGGACTGATGCAATCTCCTAAGTCCTAAAACAATGCTTAAAGACCTAAAATGCATGCAAATGAGACATGATTTGGACTAGAATATGTACATTAAATGATGCAATTTATGAATATATCAAGCGTTCACATAGAATTTAAAAGTTCAATAATATTGGTTTACAACAATATTTAAAAGTTTTAAAAATATCAAATCTTAAAACTGTATTGTTAACACAACAAAATATATAGGAACTTTTTTATATTTTTAATTTTATATTACTAATTATAGTTAAAGCTTTATGCTTTTCTGGGCGTCCATATCAGAATTTAAACATTCAATTTTATTGGTCCATATCAAAATTCAAAATTAAGAAAAAATTTCAAATTTTAATATTATTGTTAAGAAAATAAAGATAAAGAAATCTATTTAATTTTACTACCAACAAAAAACCAATATGATATTAAAATACTTTTACTTCTGATTAAAAAATTTTATTACCATTTTTGCTACAAAACTAATTTATTATCTATACAAAATATATCTATTACTAATAAAAGTTAAAGTTACTAGAATTTAAGAATTTACACATAGAATTTTAAATAACTAATAACTATGATTTATATTCATCTAATTTTTCACATTTGCAAAACATATTTTCACATAATCTCATGTAATATATTATGCAAAAATGATCAAAGAAATTAAAATTTTTATATTTGACTTGGAATTGACATAGATCTATGTCAAAGTACTTAGTTTTGAGATGTTCTATTTGTTCTTTATTTTTCTAAATTTATTTAAATTTTATTGGTTTTTTCCTATTTTAATTATAATTGGAATACGTGAGAATGAAGTATGATGAAATTGAATATAATCTTAAAAATTATTAAAAAATTAATATGATATTATTATTGAAAATTACTTTTAAAGAAGGAACTATGAATATTACTATGGGAGCACAAAATGTGCGGTGGAATCTTTCTCATTTGCATGCAGAGATGGAAGTCCTTATATGGGCTATGAATTGTATGCTAGAGAATCAAAGGACATCAGTAGCATTTGTAACAGACTGTTCAGAGATAGTGAAGATGGTGTCTTCACACAAAGAATGGTCAGCTTTTGCTTTGTATCTGGAGGAGATTGAGAAGATGAAGAACATATTCAATTTTTTTTTTCGATATCCCATATTCCACGCGCAAAAAATCCGAAGTCAGACAACATTACAAGAAATGCACGGGTCTACCCTCATGAAGTTATTTATGTAAACTCAGTACCACTGGTTTGGCTTGTCGAACTGTTCTAGATACTTAGGCTGTCAACAAAAAAATATTGAAAAAAATATAACATAAATAAAAATGAACATAATGGAAAAAAAACTATTCATTCTGATTGCAAGAGCTGAAGAGGTGGGGTATAATCATTGAGCAATCATTTAAAAGTTACCGTAACCAATTTACTGAAAAATATATTTAATTCATCTATCTTGTGTGATCTTATTCATTTCATATATATTCATCTATTATTTTGGTTTCAAATTTAAAATTATTATTAATTTCAAAACAAGTTATCAGTTTATTTTTAAAATTAATAGACAATATAGAAATTTTTATTGGTTAAATTATAGCAGAAAAGAAGAACTTTTAAATTTATTACTTTTTATATTCTTTAAAGAACAGATATATAATGACAATGAAAGTGTAAATTATAAGAAAATTTTTTATTCTTGACTTAAAAAAATGATGTGTTACATTTTATCTCTATGTCAATACTATTTTTATTAAATATAATTAATTAATTTTTAATATTTTTAGTTAGTTTTGGTATATTAACTTATAAGTGACGACCAAATTGATGTGGGGTGTGTGTGGTAGCAAATTTTACCCTAAATCGAAACAATGAAAGCAGCAAGAGCACATCTAATCAGTTGTAGTACTTAGGGATCGAATCCACAAGGAAGAAAGGTATTTTCTGCAAAAACCGTTGAAAGAGATTAAATTAAGGAAGTCTAGAACCTAATCGGTTTTTATAGGGTTCTGAGTGTCCATAAAAATGTAAATCCTAAACTAAACGTGAAAAAAGAAAAATCGATTGAATGACTTAATGAAAAATGCTTAAGAAAATTGGCTGAGAAACTAAAGAAAACCTAATTTGAAAAGCTTGAATATAATTGATGTAAAACTATTAAAACGAGGCGTTGGGTTGTCAGAGATTTTCTCCGGGGTATGAATGATTCAAAAAATTGCTAAAAAGTAATATAAAAGATCCTAACTAAAACTTTTAGAACTCGAGTACGAATGTATGACTATGTCACTCCCATGATCATAACCAACTGTCATCCAAGCCCTAACCAGTAGCTTCTGACTCTGGCCCCAGCCATAGATGTACGCAATGTTGCACTAGACTCATCTATATTCACAATTCATCCATACGTAGCTTCCGACTCCTATGGCAGAATTGCTCTTCTAAAACTAGATCTAGAAGATAATGAAAACTCTCGTAACACTAAGTACGTAAATCAGATTATAGTTCATGACGGTTCTCTCATGTAATAAAAATAAGTTTAGAAAAAAAAGTTCTAGGATTCAGCTTAATAGCTCATACAATCCTCATCGAACAATCCCCATCAAAATGTCCCTTAAACCCAACAAGTAAGCTTCTCAGACATGATTAAAAAAAGCAAAAACATTGTATTGAAAAAGCTGTATTGAAATAGATATTGAAGAAGAAATAAAAAGGGTTCAAGAGATAAATTTCTATCTCTCTAAACCTAAAAGCTACTAAGTATGAGAACCAAACTAAAAACTCCTAACTCATGGCTTATGGTTCTTAAAACAAGTATTTGTAGGTCTTCAAGTAATTTTTGGATGTCACCTAGGGTTTCTTTAAAGAGAGAAATCGATTCGTCTTGAAATTGGGCTTCTTGGGTCTGAACGCTTATTCTCTGCGGTCAGGAAGTGTGCGACTGTGGGAAACCATGTGCTGGCCTGCTGCTTGGCTGGAGTTCTTGCTCTTCGCGTAACTTTTGATTGAACCATTGGATTTTCCTGATGTCAAGCGTTCTGGAAAGCTGACTGATCCATCTTTAAGGTATACAAATTTGAGCTAGATCAGACGGTGACAAGGTCTTCATTTGTGGGTGAACTTCTGACGGTGTGACTCTGAGCTGGAAATCTGGTTTTCTATCCAATTTGGTCTTTCTAGAAAACCATAATCACTTAAAAGAAATAAAAAGCATTAGAAAAACATTTAAAAACAATCCATAAAAGTGGTCAAAATACGGTCTTATCACAAATAATATGATTTTTAAACATGATATGTATAGATTCAAAACTGTTAAAACCTCACAACTTACATATAAACTATGAGATTCAAACCGTAATAGTTTTTAACATATTATTAATAAAACTAATATAAAAAAATAATATCTTTAATATATATAATTGGTTCCATATAATTTTTATCAAAACAATATCCATGCATAGCATGAGTGTAAAATTTAGTATCTATACTATTATTTGTAAGTTCAAAATCTGATGTGTCGTCTCCACAGCTATTGTTCTACGTGTCATTATTAGAAAAAATTTTTATGTGGCAATTTTAATTAGTTCTGATAGATAGATCATTAATCTTACGTGTAAACACCTGTGACATGGTTTTTTCTCCATCGATTATGGGCCAGCAATTTTATTTATGGGCCAACGATCTCGAAGTCAGCCCAAGCCACTGATTTTGGTTATGGGACACAAATATCAAAGTTGGTACTAACCTAAACCGTAGCATATCCATCATGCTATAGATACTCCTCTCGGTTTTCATGTTTTCTTAGATACAATGTCCGTCTTCTAAGGTCTAGCATCTTTTTAAAAATTCATCCACTTCTTTTTTTTTTAAATTGATATATACTATTATTTATGCATTTCCGTAATGACAACCTACTATTTTTTTATAGTCTATACTTCGCTGATTGAATATTTCATCTCTCGCCTTACAGTAGTATCATCAGGTAAATATAAATTTCTGTTTTTATATTTATTTTAATTCGTGCTTTAAATTTTTTTTTTCTGCTTCTAGATGTTCTTCTTATGTAAATCCATTGCCTAATAGTTATTTCCTTCAAAATTTTTATGAATTTCAGTAGCGACTAGCAATCATCCCCTTGGTGATCATCAGATTTTGCCATATCATCTGCCTCCATCTCAATCGTTTTTACAGAAGATGAACATTATTCTGCTGATGTTTACAATGATAAATTTACAGGTTGGTTGAATGTAATTAGGACTATCCTAAAGTCATATCGTATATGTATTCTGAATTTCCGACCCATTGGGTTTGGGATCGTATAAACGTCAATGCCATCCCCGTCTTTGCGACAACTCCAGACCGAGTATTATAGCCAACCGTAACCCTAACGCTGGCAAAGCCTACTACTTAAGGGTTTCATTGCATGTCGTTTTTGATCAATGTTTTTATATGGATATAAGAACAATTAATGGTGTTGTCCACCCTACTTTCAAAGATGCAAGTCAATGGGTTCCCACTCTTCTCTTCGAATGATGTACACTGCTTTGTTACTTGCAGGTTCTATGATGAATCCCTTTCGTGTTTGGAGATCTATTCAATGTTTTTTAGTATAAGTTTCGTCAATTCTTTGCATTGTCTTCGATTTTTATTCCATAATTATCTTATTTTAACAATTTTTTAGATTTTTTGTTGTGTTTGGATTTTAATTATTTTACCTAATGTAATTTCTAAATTTAATAATCATCAATAAAAATAAATAATTAAACAGATTCTAATTAGTTTTTGCTAATTAATAATTTATATATTGTTCTTATTTTTACCCATTCATACTTTTTATTTATTGTTATAAAAGACGTACAAATAGTTTTCCTAATAAATCATATATATTACTCTTACTTTTATTCACCTATAATTCTTATAACTTAGAAGTAGAATCATAAAGAAGAAGACGTAGTTGATGATAAGAACTCGAAAAAGATGAATTTGAATAAAACCATGGAGAATAAGAAGCATATGAGAACACGAAATAGTGAAAAAGAATAAGGATAAAAAAAGATGTTGGAGTTAAAGAAGAAAACCGGAAGAAAAAAATGAAAGATGAAGAAAACAAAGTAAAAGAAGGAGAAATGGGAAAATGAAGTAGCCAATTAGGTGAAGATGAGAAAGAGATGAAGAAAAACCAGAAGAAGAAGAGTTTGATGAAGACCAAAGAGGAATAAGAAGAATAAAGAAGGCTAATAAAAACTGAAAAGAAGAAGAACTAAGATAATACAAAGATGATGAAGAAGAAGTCAAAGACAATGATGAAGAATAAGAATAAGACAAAAAACAAAAAAAAGAATAAGAAAAATATGACGAAGAACTAAACCAAAAGATAAAGAATAGAAAGAAGAGTATAACAAAACAAAAGTGGAAGAAGAAGAAGAAGACAAATCAGAAGAGAGAAATGAAATAGAAGTTGTAGACGATGAAGAAGAAGAAATAAAAGATAAAGAATAAGAAAATTGACGTCATTGATAAAGAAGAAGGAAAAGACGAAAAAGAAAACAAAAAAAAAGAAAAAGAAAAATTATAATAAAGAAAAATTATGATAAGACGAAAATATTGAAAAATAAGAAGGGAAAGTGGATAATGAATTTGGAGAAAGAGGGTGATACGATCCTAGGTGATCAACTCTGAAAAGAAAGGCAAAAGAGGCAGCGATATAATGGCCAGAGTGTATCGATGAGGCGATATGGTGGTGGTGATGATACGATGGTGGCTCGATGGCTGGTGTTTGTGGTTGTTGTGATCGGATCAATGACGATGATCGATGCAATGAGGGACGATGGTGGCTGGCGGATCGGATCGATGGTTTGAGATGGTGGCGATGGTGAGAAGATCGATTGATGGTGTGGTGATGATGAGATGATATCGATGGAGTGGAGAGATAGTAGAATCTCTTGTAAACAGATTAGTTTTTAAGAGATTCGAATTTCAGAGTTTTTAGTTCTCAGAAATCAAAAAGAGAGAAGAACACGTTAAAAGTTTGATCAAAATTCTTCACTGAATAACACTTAGGCGATTTTCTCTGTTTTATAGACTAAGAGAGAAAATCGCAGCCCTAATAACAAAACTACATGAAGTTTGAAATAAAACAACAAGAAGTTTGGTTTAAAAATAAAACAGCGAGGCGTCCCTAAAATTCCTAAGTGGTGCGCCTAAATACTAGTGCACAAGTCATTGTGACTTTGCACATTATTACCCATTAGTAACAACTTCTAAGTAACTCGACGTAGCAATGATTTCTGCCTCGTTAAAAACCTTGGAGAAGAACCTCCTTGCCTTCCAAAATCCTCACCAAGGAAAAGAGTACAGAATCATCACCTAAGTTACCTAGTCATTGTTACTGGGCTCTTCATTCTTCAAGATAGAGATGTTGAAGATGTGAGCTCCAGCCTCCAGTTAATCGATGTCCTCTGCGGCAATGAGTGCGTGAGCCTCCTTAGCCATCTCTCTAGCTCTGGAACGAGTAATCCTACCAGCTACCTCTGGTTCCTCCTCCTCTGAGCTGGTCACGATCATATCAGAGGGAGATAGAGAGAAGTTGAGTAAAAGCTTCATAGAGTGAGAGAGGGAGAGAGAGAGAGAGAGAGAGAGAGAGAGAGAGAGAGAGAGAGAGAGAGAGAGAGAGAGAGAGAGAGAGAGAGAGAGAAAGATAAATGGTAGAGAGTTAAACCTTATAGGTACATGATATGTAGTTCGTATTTTCTGTGTTCTTATTTTTTGTATTTGAAACACTTCTTATTTTAAATGTAGTTATCTAAATCGTATGATATATACAATTTAGGACGGGGGAAAGGAAGAGAATGAGAGAGAAATATTGAAAGAGAGAGAGGGAGAGAGAGAGAAGATAGGGAGGGGCGCATGGAGGGGGAGAAAGATAGAGTTAAAGTTTTCAAATACATGTATTTGATTGATATAAAAGACGAAGGAAAATAAGAAGAATGTGAAGTCAGAGAGAACGAAGAAGACGAAGGCGATGAAGAAGAAGAAGTAGAATAGGAAGAAGATGAGGAAAAGATGTGGAAAACAGTAAAGAAGGATAATATGCGACAAAAAAAACTTAATGAATAAGAAGTAAGAAACATATAAAATGAAGAAAAGAAGGATAAGAAATAAAAGAAAATGAAAGAAAACTTAGAAGAAGACGTGAGAGAAGAATGAGAGATAAAGATGGAAGACAATGAAGAAACCTAATAAAAATACGATAAAGAATAAAATTAAAAGATAAATAAGAAGAATAAAGAAGAAGATGAAAAACAATTATGTGGAGACGAAGAACTCTTTTTTTGTTTTAGTTTAATTTGTTTGTGATTTCAGTTACTTATTTGTCAACATGTTTTGTCTTTAATTTTGGGTAGTGTTTACTTTTATCATGTATGTCTTAAATAGTTGTTTTTTTTTTCCAGCTTTTGGTTTCTAACATTGAAACCCTTATATCCATACAAGATGCGGACCAAACACCTAATTATCTATAAATTTGATAAACAATCTCTCTAAATAAAATGTTATGGTTCCAAAAACATAAATTTTAATGATAGTTTCTGTTTTTTTTTTCTCTTGCTTTACTTTTTTTATTTGGTAATTTTAATTTAAAAAACAGATTTCATTTTTTATTTTTTGTAATAAATAATTAAAATAAAAAATTTATATTATTACATTAACTTATATCAAAATTTTAATTAATCATGATAAATATCACATTAGATCTTTTATATAATTTGAAGATAGATTAGACCAACAGAATTACACAAAAGTAAACGAAACAGCAGCAAAAGAAAAGAAAATAAACCCCCTCCAAATTTTAAAAGAAGAAAAATATCCCTTTACATCCTCAGGCAAATTTATTATTTTTAGATTTCTTAACTGAAAACAGAGATAAATAATCGACATCTTATACTAATAAAAGTTGAAGCTAAATGCTTTTCAGGATGTCCACATAGGATTTAAAATTGCAATATTATTGGTCCACATCAACAATCAAAATTAAAGAAAGTTTACAAATTCTAATATTATTGCTGAATAAAGAAATTAAGAAATTTACAAATTCTATTATTATTACTGAATAAAAAATTATAAATAACTTTTTTATTGGTCCACATCAACATTGAAAATTAATTTTTTTCTAAATTCTATTATTTTTATAAAAAATATTAAAGATAAAGAAATTATATATAAAATTATATTAATAATAAAAAACTAAAATAAAAAATATTAAAATAAGAAATTTTAAATTTAAATTAGATGTATACACACATATTTAAAAACTCTTACATTAGCATCAAAATTTTGTTTTTCAGGGTGTCCACATAAAATTTAAAATTGCAATATTATTGGTCCACATCAACAATAAAAATTAAGAAAAGTTTACAAATTCTAATATTATTGCTGAATAAAGAAATTAAGAAAATTTACAAATTCTAATATTATTACTGAATTAAAAATTATAAATAAATTTTTTATTGGTCCACATCAACATTGAAAATTAAAATTTTTTCTAAATTTTATTATTTTTATAAAAAATATTAAAGATAAAGAAATTATATATAAAATTATATTAATAATAAAAACTAAAATAAAAAATATTAAAATAAGAAATTTTAAATTTAAATAAGATGTATACACACATATTAAAAGACTCTTACATCAGCATCCAAAATTTTTGACATAACTATAATAAATTTTTAATTTTTTTCTGTGTTGCAACCATTTCAAATAAAAAAAAAACCAAAAAAATCGAGTTAGGTTTCACTAATGA
>NW_006256895.1:6726238-6811573 GCF_000478725.1 Eutrema salsugineum
TATAAAATTACATCGTTCATACAAAACAATTTATGAAAATTATTCTATTATTAATAACAGTAAAAGCTATATTATTTTCAAAGCATCCACATCACCATTTAAAAATTCAATTTTATTTGTGTATATCAAAATTTTAAATTAAAAAAAGTTTCCTAATTCTATTATTATGGTTAAGAAAATAAATTAAAAATAAAAAATCTCTGTTAACAAAAAAAAAACGATCCAACCTCTTTCTCTCATTTGTTTTTTTTGCTTGAGGACAAGCAAAGGACAAGTGTGGGGGAGATGATATGTCTATATTTTACATAATTTAAGCTGCATTTTAGAGTCCAAATCATGTGTTTTCTCATTCATTTTGGGTCTTTAGGCATCATATTAGGCTTTAGGGTTTGCATTAGGTCCCAAAGAGTTTTGCATGGTTTGGAATCTTTATCAGGTGCTTTGGACGCTATTTGGAGCTCAAGAGAAGTGATCAGAAGTTGAAAATGGTGAAGAAGAGGTTTAAAAATGGTGAAAACCGCTTGGAAGAATTTCTCGGCGAAAACCCGTACCGGCTGGATGAAAATATCGGCTAAAAATGCTATCGGGTGGTCTTTATCGGCTAAAAATCATAACCGAGTGAAAGTCTTATCAGGTGAAGTTTTACGCCGAGACGGGAATTTTTATTGGCTAAAAATCTTAGTGCGGTACACGTTTCTCGGATATTTTCCTTACCGCGGGAAGCATTTCTCGTCTAAAATCCATTTTCACCCGCGCACATCAAAGATTACAAATCCGGGGAATCTTCTGGTCCAAATCAGTTAGGGGTCTTCATCAAAGTTGGAGGTAATCAAGCCAAGATCCCAGAACAGTTGGAATCACAGAATTCGGAGCAGTGAGTAGGAGATATCGCCACCGGGAGACACACCTGTCTCGCATGCATTCAAGAGACCCGATGAGTTTCAAAGATTACGTAGGATGATGCCCTTCCAGCTCGAATCGGTCTACACGGTCTTCATCAACATTTGAGATATATCAGTGCTATTTCCAGAACACCTGAGGTCATCCAATTTGGAGCTGTGGTCTGGAAGATATTGTCTCCGGAAGAGATGTCGGTCTAAAAGCTGATTTTCAGGTCATTCCGATGTGTCGCAAAGATGAGCGATCCGGGGATCCTTCCACTTCCCAAGCTGATAACACCGTATTTTGACCACTTTTATGGATCGTTTTGAAATACTTTTTCTATGTTTTTAATTGCTTTTAAGTACTTTTATTACGTTTTTCTAGTATTTGTAGTTCCAAGACTCTTTTCAGGTAACTTAGGGAAAAGCTTAACAAAATGGATAGAAAACCAGATTTCAGCTCAGAGTCAAACCGTCAGAAGTTCACCCCTGATTGAAGGCCTTCTCACCGTCTGATCCAGCTCAAATTTGGAGACCTTAAAGATGGAAGTATCAGCTTTCCAGTGCCCTTTACAGCTTGGCAATCCAACGGTTCAATCAAAAGATACGCGAAGAGCAAGATGTCCCATGAACCAGCCGGCAAGTACTTCCACCCGCGGCCAAACACTCATTCCCCGCGGTCAGGAGCATCCCGACCGCGGCAAACCACTCATCCACCGCGGTCACACTTGTCCCGTCCGCGGCCATCAACCTCTGAGCCCAAAAAGCCCATTTCTGAAACCCCATTTGGAGAAACCCTAAGTGACGTCCAGAGAGGTCTTGAGCACTACAAATACATGTCTTAGGAGCCCTAGAAATGGTGCAACCTTAGAGAACCGAATTATTTACTTCATACTTTTATTGTTTTTGCTTTAGCTTTTAGGGAGAGAGAGATTTGTTCTATTGAACCCTTGTTCTTTCTTTTTCAATTTCGGTTTCTATTCTACTTCTTAATACCATGCTTTTGATTTCGTTTATTATGTCTGAGTAGTTTTAGTGTTGGGATTAAGAGATTTTCGATGGGGATTTATATGTTCGATGAGGATTCCATGAGCTTTTGAGCCGAATCTTAGAACTTTTTCTTCTGAATTCGTTTTTACTGCATGAGGGTAGCGTCATGAACTACAATCTGATCCAGATGCTTGGTGACACGAAAGTGTTCATCAGGTATCAGATCTAGTTTGGGAGAGCAAAACAAACATGGGAGTGGAAACCTACCTATGGGCGATTTGTGAATTAGGACGAGTCTTAAACATAATGCATCTCTTCTCTTCCAGGGCCAGAGTGGAAACCTACTGGTCAGGGTTGAGAGAGATAGTTGTCTATGATCACGACAGTGGCGTATTCATACGTCCCTGACTCCAGTTCGAAAAGTTTAAGCTAAGATCTTACAAAATTTCCTCTCTAGCAATGTTTTGAATCGTTCGTACCCCTGAGAAAACTTCCCTGAACCCAACGCTTTCTTCCCCATTGATTTACACCGATTTTCTTTAAAGCTTTAGTTCAATATTGCCTTTCCTTTTTAGTTCATTTTCATTTAAGCAATTAGAATATCCGTTTTTATCATTTTTAGTCATTTTCATTAGGTTTAGTTATTACGTCATTTAATTTCTGTATTCTCTTTTAATATTTCGTTTTTAGATTTTAAACACACTACCAAACCCCTACAAAACCGTTTTTGTTCTAAACCCATACTTTAACTTATTTCAAAGGCTTTTTGCAGGAAAAGATCCTCCTTCCCTGTGGATTCGATCCCTAAGTACTACAATCGATCAGCTGTGCACTTGCGGCTATTGATTTCAATTAGGGTAAAACTTGACAACCCTCGACACCACACATCAAGTCACCATCAAGTTTTTGGCGCCGTTGCCGGGGAAGGCACGC
This sequence comes from Eutrema salsugineum, assembly GCF_000478725.1. Taxonomy (NCBI): domain Eukaryota; kingdom Viridiplantae; phylum Streptophyta; class Magnoliopsida; order Brassicales; family Brassicaceae; genus Eutrema; species Eutrema salsugineum. Next base: position 6,729,043 of record NW_006256895.1, read on the forward strand.
GTTTTCTTTTCTGCAAAACCCCGAGAAAGGTTAGTAAATCGACTCTAGAACCCCCTTTTCTGCAATTTTCTATTTTTCGGTTATTTTGTTTCCATTTCAGAAGATATGGATCCTATAAATCGAAATATACAAAATGAGGAAGGTTTCTATAACACTCCTCAAGCCACCAGACGCAGAGAGAAGCGTCTACGCGATCTCTACAAAAAAATTCAAAGCGAAGACAACAGAATGTTCCAGAAGGAGCCCTACGCACCTCAAATGGCAAACCCTAGATACTCTATGTATCGCCTACCTCACCAAGTTCTCCAGCAAGATGAGAACGTCCAGCTCAGCAACAGATTGAATCAGCTCGAAGGCGTGATCAGACAGTTCATAGAAGCTCAAGCAACCGCTACAACTGCTCTAAACAAAAGGATTGATGGGATATCGAAACTTTTCAATGAAAAAATCGATAACCTAGCCTCACAAGTCAATTCAATAGAAGAACGTGCAACCAAGGATGCAGCTATGATTGCTAACAGGTTCAACAGCATGGAGGAAGAGCAAGCAAAGCACAACTATGAGCTTCGCAACACCAAAAACAAAGTCATGGACCTGGATTTCAAACTTGATGACGTGGACAAAGCCCTAAACGAAGCTAAGAACGAGTCTTATGACTTTACAGTCGAATTTTCAGAGAAGGTTTACAAAGTCATCGACAAAACCGAAGAGCTTGACTCAACCATGGACAAAGTAGTTTATGCTCTTGATGAAGTTGAAGAAAAGGTTGAGGAGATCATGCAAGGACTTGGAGATCAGATTCCAGCACCCCAAACTAAAGACTCAAGTCCAGAGAGGAAGTACATCAAGCCAGAAGACCCAGGAGACCACCCAGGAGGCAAAGGAGGAAGCAACAGCAGCAGAGCAGCTTGGAGACAAATTCCTGCGGTCGCGTTGGCTCCGACCGCGGCCAACAAGCGCTCCCCCGCGGTCGTGATGGGCCTGCCCGCAGTCAAGACCAACCATAAAAACGTTCCAAAACAGTCCCGTTCAGCTAATACAAGCATCTGTACGTCTGGTACACCTCCTGGGATGACTAAACCACTTTAACAACAACTGGTTTGCTCCATAAGCACCCAAAGATCTGAAGAAGAGGACAAGTCATGGCCTTGCAACATGGCTTTGTCTTGTGAAAATGAGTATGAAGAGCAATACGCTGAAGATGAAGAGTATGAGTTGTTTGTAGAAGATCCAAACGCAGGATATTCCTCAGAAGACGACTCAGGAGAGATTCAATGGATCACCAACAACATCAGTAGAGAAAAACTAATGGAGTTCAACAACGTAGTCAGGTCATTCCCTGCTCATTTAAGCTTTGATGAAATCTGGAAACTTGGTCGTTTGCAAGTCTTTTTCAGGTACTGCAAGGAGTCTAAAGAGGATATCCATAGATATTTTATGAGAGCTCGATACATGACAACACCAGAAGCAGCTGTCTATGCGATTCACCACAAAAATCCAGAAGACTGCAGCCACTACACCAAAAAAATCAGCAAAGAAAAGCTCGATGAATTCAATGATGTGGTTCAAAATTTGCCTGAAGGAATCACGTTTGCCAGAGCTTGCAAGGACTTCATGATAGGCCACTACTTCTGTGAGAGCAAAGAATCAATCCCTGAGATAGAGGACTTGTTCAATCATGCCAGAAGAGGTAAACCTGTTCGAACACTTCATAAAATCGAAGGTGTAGGTCAGTTTCTTATCTCTTGTTCTATTAGAGGAGAAATGTTTAAAAACGTGCTATGTGATTCTGGAGCTTGTCTTAACATGATGTCCAAGGCAATTGCTTTGAGACTTGGTATCAAACACCTGCGCAGGACTAGAGCAAAGATTAGTTTAGCTGATGATTCAAATGCAACAACTCAAGGAATAGCTCATGAAATTCCTTTGAGAATAGGAGATTGCATAGTGCCTGTCGACTTCTACATTGTCAAAACAAGAGATGCAACATATCCAGTGATTCTGGGATGGTCTTTTCTAGCAGCTTCCGGAGCTATAATGGACTGGCCAAACCAGATGATTTCATTTGCTAATATCGACAAAGATGTCTTCATAGAAGCTGTTCCATACAACAGCAAAGCAGGAAAACGTTCTGCAGCAGAAGAGTTTGAAGAAGAACTTTGGAGTGACGAAGAACCTGCTAAGCAAAGCAAGGAGATGTCGAAAAAGACTTGTCTCAGGACAAGGTATTCTTCATTGGAATAAGTCACGTCCAACACCAAAAGTCGAGTTAAACGACTTAAAACAAAAGCGCTTAATGGGAGGCAACCCATTTAGGTATTGTTTTCTTTAGGATTTTTCTTTCTTTTTCTTTTGATATTTTTCTTTTTCTTAGTTTCAGGTGTTTCTTATAAAACAAAAAGCCAAAAAAAAAATCAAAAAACCAGAAAAAACCAAAAAGAAGGATGGTACCTGACTGCTCGGCCCATCAGGAACCAAGGAGAAGCAGGAAGAGGCCGCGATATAAGCCCCCGCGGTCGCAGACGTTCTGACCACGGGAAACGACCCATTGACCGCGGTCGCGTGAATATGACCGCGGCCAAGTGCTTGTTTGCCGTGGTCGTGCAGCCCCTGACCGCGGCACTTGGTCGTTGAAATCCAATCCCGACCCAAACCACCCCTTTCACCTCATTTCACCTCACCAATCACCCTCCACCTCATTCATCACCACCTAATCACCTTCCCAAACCCCTTCGAATGAATCCGGTTCATCTCCACCAGCATCCCGGATCCAGGTAAGTTCTCTTTGTCCTTACCAATTCGATTATTTATGCATTTTTCTCATCCAATCTCGACTTGTTTCACACTGAGGACAGTGTGATTTAAGTCTGGGGGAGGATTTCATCCCTTTCTAACCACTTTTCTTTCATGAGTCTTGCATTATCTACACTTTTTGCATTTTCCTTAAAGTTTTTCAAAATCGGTTTTCAAAACAAAATACGTTTTAAAGGGAATGGTGAACATGAATCAATGATAGTTGACTGTGTGCTTTAGACTGTTCCTAGTGACATGCTCATTCATGATTTAGGACTAGACTAGGCAGTAGCTAAGCACATTTGAAACGAAGTACCCCAGAGGAATTTGAATCATTTCGATTTAGATGAAGGGATACACTAGCTCTGTTTTATTTGGACTTAATTTGGACTTAATTTTCTCATTGAAGCATTAGACCAGGGAAACGAATCATACATTCAGGACTCCTTTATCCTTTTACTACTCTCTGTTGATCCTGAATGGCTAGTTCATCTTTAGCTAGTTCCCCACCTTAACCAATCCTCTTTCAAACCACATGCACTCTTGTTTTCTATTGTCTTATATGCAGATAAGTGCAAAAACGTTGGAGAGAAAGAGGAACGACGCAGTTTTCAGTCACCAAGGACAGAGACCTGCGATTTGCCGGAAAAGTTCCCGGAAGGATTCAACACAAGAGGAAACTCAGATTGCCTTAGAAAAATCTCAAATTTTGGTACAATCTCGTCCTCTAGTCTCTCTCTCTTTAAAAGGCATTTCCTTTCCACCAAAAAAAAAAACAAAAAAAAAACAAAAAAATCCGAAAATAAGAAAAGAAAGGAAATAAAAGCCTTAAAGAGTCTAGAGAGGTCGAATTTTAAGTCCCAAGGCAACTAGAGTTTGATTTTATGGAGTTTTGGAGATTGTTTTCTGAATCTCGGAAAGAATCTAAGTCTGGGGGAATAGCTGTTTACAACAAAAGAGGAAGGATTATGCAACAACATTTGGCAAGAAGAAGTGACTAAAAACTGTGGTCATCAACAGGTCCTTATCTCTCTTGCTGTTTTGCATATTATCTTGCATCCTCCAGATCTTCAGGTAACCCGAAACACTTTAACTCCACCACTTAAATAGCCCTTTAATGCCAAACGCCGTCTACCCTGGATGATGTCTTTAATGAGAACTCACTATTGAACTTAATGAATGTAGAGAGCTAGTTGACTGAAATCAAGATTTAAATTGTTTAAGTTTTGCATGACGGAAAAAGTGGACTAGTATCTCTTGTGCTTTGGTGAGAATTTTCTAGACTAAGTTGTGGATTGATGCACTATCTTTGGTCCTAGTTTAGGAGTTCATGTCTATGAGATTTGTGCATTCCCTAATTTTGTTTTCACTTAACCAGTTTAGGCTTTTGCTTTGTTTGAGGACAAACAAAGGTTTAAGTCTGGGGGAGTTGATAACACCGTATTTTGACCACTTTTATGGATCGTTTTGAAATAATTTTTCTATGTTTTAAATTTCTTTTAAGTACTTTTATTACGTTTTTCTAGTATTTGTAGTTCCAAGACTCTTTTCAGGTAACTTAGGGAAAAGCTTAACAAAATGGATAGAAAACCAGATTTCAGCTCAGAGTCAAACCGTCAGAAGTTCACCCCTGATTGAAGGCCTTCTCACCGTCTGATCCAGCTCAAATTTGGAGACCTTAAAGATGGAAGTATCAGCTTTCCAGTGCACTTTACAGCTTGGCAATCCAACGGTTCAATCAAAAGATACACGAAGAGCAAGATGTCCCGTAAACCAGCCGACAAGCACTTCCACCCGCGGCCAAACACTCATTCCCCGCGGTGGAGCATCCCGACCCTGGCAAACCACTCATCCACCGCGGTCACACTTGTCCCGACCGCGGCCATCAACCTCCGTGCCCAAAAAGCCCATTTCTGAAGCCCACATTTGGAGAAACCCTAAGTGACATCCAGAGAGGTCTTGAGCACTATAAATACATGTCTTAGGAGTCCTAGAAATGGTGCAACCTTAGAGAACCGAATTATTTACTTCATACTTTTATTGTTTTTGCTTTAGCTTTTAGGGAGAGAGAGATTTGTTCTCTTGAACCCTTGTTCTTTCTTTTTCAATTTCGGTTTCTATTCTACTTCTTAATACCATGCTTTTGATTTCGTTTATTATGTTTGAGTAGGCTTATTGTTGGGATTAAGGGATTTTCGATGGGGATTTATATGTTCGATGAGGATTCCATGAGCTTTTGAGCCGAATCTTAGAACTTTTTCTTCTGAATTCGTTTTTACTGCATGAGGGTAGCGTCATGAACTACAATCTGATCCAGATGCTTGGTGACACGAAAGTGTTCATCAGGTATCAGATCTAGTTTGGGAGAGCAAAACAAACATAGGAGTGGAAACCTACCTATGGGCGATTTGTGAATTAGGATGAGTCTTAAACATAATGCATCTCTTCTCTTCCAGGGCCAGAGTGGAAACCTACTAGTCAGGGTTGAGAGAGATAGTTGTCTATGATCACGACAGTGGCGTATTCATACGCCCGTGACTCCAGTTCGAAAAGTTTAAGCTAAGATCTTACAAAATTTCCTCTCTAGCAATGTTTTGAATCGTTCGTACCCCTGAGAAAACTTCCCTGAACCCCAACGCTTTCTTCCCCATTGATTTACACCAATTTTCTTTAAAGCTTTAGTTCAATATTGCCTTTCCTTTTTAGTTCATTTTCATTTAAGCAATTAGAATATCCGTTTTTATCATTTTTAGCCATTTTCATTAAGTTTAGTTATTACGTCATTTAATTTCCGTATTCTCTTTTAATATTTCATTTTTAGATTTTAAACACACTACCAAACCCCTACAAAACCGTTTTTGTTCTAGACTTCCTTACTTTAACTTATTTCAAAGGCTTTTTGCAGGAAAAGATCCTCCTTCCCTGTGGATTCGATCCCTAAGTACTACAATCGATCAGCTGTGCACTTGCGGCTATTGATTTCAATTAGGGTAAAACTTGACAACCCTCGACACCACACATCAAGTCACCATCACAAGCTCTGATGGTTTCTTCACCAAAGTTTGAGCTAGATAAGTAATCTTGATCGTGGAATTGGTTTCAAGACGTTTGGAGTCGTATGCTGAAAGTTACTGCAACTGGAAGACAAGTTGGTAGATACAAGGGATGCATGCTGGAGAAGCAAAGCTGAAAACGACTAAGTGTTGGACGTGAACCTTCGCTTTTTTGACCCCGGTATTGCATATCAGACTTCATCCGCCTGAAAACCTCGACTACCAAGCCCCTCGGCATTGCATGCCGAGGTCCCTTGTCACAAACCCAGATTCAAGATAGATTAGTGAGTTTAGGTGTCTAGCTTACATGTTTCATTCCTTAGCCGTTCATGTACTCTAAGCTGGATCCAAGCACATCACTTGCTGTTCAGATCTGAGACGTTCCTTGCATCAAAAGTGTTTGAGGAAATGTCTGAACCAATCGGTTAAGGGTTAAGAGTCTTTCATCGCGAGAGTGATAGTTTGTTCTTCTTAAATGACTTATTGAACTGGATTTTAAAGCTGACTGATTCATGCTTCTCAAAAGGGATTTTGGTATGAAAAAAGATCAGTTTAGATGTTTAATACCTTCATGAGAGGATTAACATATTTTGAGTTCATGTTAATTGAAAGTGCTTGATAATTTTGATTCATTAACTCGCTAGTTTAGCTTGGAAACACGCGAGTCCTTTATCCTGTCTAAAGCCTCTGCCTTTATCATCTAATATAATCGACATTTTATACTAATAAAAGTTGACGCTAAATGCTTTTCAGGATGTCCACATAGGATTTAAAATTGCAATATTATTGGTCCACATCAACAATCAAAATTAAAGAAAGTTTACAAATTCTAATATTATTGCTGAATAAAGAAATTAAGAAATTTACAAATTTTATTATTATTACTGAATAAAAAATTATAAATAACTTTTTTATTGGTCCACATCAACATTGAAAATTAATTTTTTTTCTAAATTCTATTATTTTTATAAAAAATATTAAAGATAAAGAAATTATATATAAAATTATATTAATAATAAAAAACTAAAATAAAAAATATTAAAATAAGAAATTTTAAATTTAAATTAGATGTATACACACATATTTAAAAACTCTTACATTAGCATCCAAATTTTGTTTTTCAGGGTGTCCACATAAAATTTAAAATTGCAATATTATTGGTCCACATCAACAATAAAAATTAAGAAAAGTTTACAAATTCTAATATTATTGCTGAATAAAGAAATTGAGAAAATTTACAAATTTTAATATTATTACTGAATTAAAAATTATAAATAAATTTTTTATTGGTCCACATCAACATTGAAAATTAAAAATTTTTCTAAATTTTCTTATTTTTATAAAAAATATTAAAGATAAAGAAATTATATATAAAATTATATTAATAATAAAAACTAAAATAAAAACTATTAAAATAAGAAATTTTAAATTTAAATAACATGTATACACACATATTAAAAGACTCTTTTGTTACATAACTATAATAAATTTTTAATTTTTTTCTGTGTTGCAACCATTTCAAATAAAAAAACAAAAAAATAGAGTTAGGTTTCACTAATGAGTCCTTACAACGTAAAAGTACCAATTTGACTAAACTATATGTTAAATTACAAATAAGATAATGAAAGGAGATATAAACAAAGCCAAGCCGATTTAATATTGAAAAAATAAATCGTAAAATCTCCAAAGCTTGACCACCGAATTTGAGAAGAATGATAAATTTCAAGCAATCCGAGAAACATGACAACTAATTGATACTCGACACTTTTGAAACACAAAGTACTGAAAATAAAGATAGAGGTTCCATCATTAAGACGAATGACACTGTGAAGTATGAGAGGAAGATCTTTGAAATAACATGACATCTGATGGGATTTTAACAACCGAATCTGAACCACAAATGTAACAATTAGCTGCCTAAGCAGCATCCTAATATATTCGATAAGCCTCAAAACAAGGAGGAGAAACCAAAATCATTTGCTGCAACATGCCTCATGTGAGATCTTCTAACTTTTATTTCTAAATATCTTATACTAGTAAAATTTAAAGCTAAATGCTTCTCAAAATGTCCACATAAGATTTAAAAGTTCAATTTTATTGGTGCACATCAATATTTAATTTTAATAAAATATCTAATTTTAAAATTATATTGTTAACAAAAAATTATTTTTATAGAAAAATTAAAGTTAAAGCTATATGCCTCTAACGACATCCACAAAAGATTTAAAAAGTCAATTTTATTAATCCACATTAATAACTTAAATTTAAAAAGTTTCTAAATTATAAAATTACATCGTTCATACAAAACAATTTATGAAAATTATTCTATTATTAATAACAGTAAAAGCTATATTATTTTCAAAGCATCCACATCACCATTTAAAAATTCAATTTTATTTGTGTATATCAAAATTTTAAATTAAAAAAAGTTTCCTAATTCTATTATTATGGTTAAGAAAATAAATTAAAAATAAAAAATCTCTGTTAACAAAAAAAAACCAACATGAAATTAAAATCGTCACTATCATTGTTTAAGTTACAAATTTAATTTAGTATCTATTGATATGTCTATATTTTGCATCATTTAAGCTGCATTTTAGAGTCCAAATCATGTTTTTTCTCATTCATTTTGGGTCTTTATGCATCATATTAGGCTTTAGGGTTTGCATTAGGTCCCAAAAAGTTTTGCATGGTTTGGAGTCTTTATCAGGTGCTTTGGAGGCTATTTGGAGCTCAAGAGAAGTGATCAGAAGTTGAAATGGTGAAGAAGATGTTTAAAAATGGTGAAAACCTCTTGGAGGAATTTCTCGGCGAAAACCCGTACCGGCTGGATGAGAATATCGGCTAAAAATGCTATCGGGTGGTATTTATCGGCTAAAAATCCTTACCGGGTGAAAATATTATCGGGTGAAGTTTTACGCCGAGACGAGAATTTCTATTGGCTAAAAAGCTTACGGCGGTACACGTTTCTCGGATATTTTCCTTACCGCGGGAAGCATTTCTCGGCTAAAATCCATTTTCACCCGCACGCATCAAAGATTGCAAATCCGGGGAATCTTCTGGTCCAAATCAGTTAATGGGGTCTTCATCAAAGTTGGAGGTAATCAAGCCAAGAACCCAGAACAGTTGGAATCACAGAATTCGGAGCAGTGAGTAGAGAGATATCGCCACCGGGAGACACACCTGTCTCGCATGTATTCAAGAGACCCGATGAGTTTCAAAGATTACGTAGGATGATGCCCTTCCAGCTCGAATCGGTCTACAAGGTCTTCATAAACATTTGATATCTCTGAGTGCTCTTTCCAGAACACCTAAGTTCATCCAATTTGGAGCTGTGGTCTGGACTATATCGTCTCCGGAAGAGATGTCGATCTAAAAGCTGATTTTGCGGTCATTCCGATGTGTCGCAAAGATGAGCAATCCGGGGAGCCTTAACTTACCAAGCTCCGATGGTTTCTTCACCGAATTTTGAGCTAGATGAGTTATCTTAATCGTGGAATTGGTTTCAAGACGTTTGGAGTCGTAAGCTGAAAGTTACTGCAACCGGAAGACAAGTTGGTCGATACAAGCCTAAAGAGTTGCGATACGCGCTAAGTGTTTATTCAAGCCTCGGCATCATTACCTCGACATTGCTCAGGCCGAGGCTCGTCCCCTGAACCTCTTTGGACTAGACCTCGTGCTAACTCCTCGGTGTATTAATATCAAGGGATGCGTGCTGGAGAAGCAAAGCTGAAAACGACTAAGTGTTGGATGTGAACCTCGGCTTTTTTGACTCCGGTATTGCATATCGGAATTCATCTGCCTGAATCCCTCGACTACCAAGCCCATCAACATTGCATGCCGAGGTCCCTTGTCAGAAACCCAGATTCAAGAACAAGTCGACTCGGAGAATGCACGTGAAGACGGATTGAAGTCTAGGGTTCATGTATGTTCTTGATGTGTTCTTCATTAGATTTTCATCCTGATCTTTGCTCACGTGCACCCCTCGGCATCAAGACCTCGGCTTCACTTTCTCACACACCGAGGTGCTCACCCGACGACCCATGAAGAGCGTTCAGTACCCGGTTTGTTCTGGGCTGACCTGCAACACTTATCCCTCACTATAAATAGATTTTAGAACCATAAACCTAATGACCTTTGGATCTTATCTTATTTCCTGCCTGTTTTAGCTGTAAGAACTTGCTTTTTTTTTGTGAAACTTGATTAATCTAATCCGATATCTCGTTTTCACATGAAGATCTTGTTCTTTTTCATTTCTTTTATTCACCAGCATTAAAGCTTCTAATCATGACCAGCTACACGTCTTGCAAAGGATTTAGTGAGCTCGTTATGATTAGTGAGTAGTCCATTTAAGAGGTTTTAGATAGGTAGATTAGGGTGTTTCCATGATAGATTAGCGACTTTAGGGGTCTAGTTTGCATGTTTCATTCCTTAGCCGATCAGCTCTCTAAGCTGGATCCAAGCACCTCACTTGCGGTCCAGATCTAAGACTTTACTCGCATCAAAAGTGTTTGAGGAAATGTCAGAATCAATCGGTTAAGGGTATAAGAGTCTTTCATCGCGAGAGTGATAGTTTGTTTTTCTTAAATGACATATTGAACTGGATTTTATAGTTGACTGATTCATGCTTCTCAAAAGGGATTTTGGTATGAAAGAGGATCAGTTTAGATGTTCAATACCTTCATGAGAGGATTAACATATTTTGAGGTCATGTTAAATGAAAGTGCTTGATAATTTTGATTCATTAACTCACTAGTTTAGCTTGGAAACACCCGAGTCCTTTATCCTGTCTAAAGCCTCTGCCTTTATCATCTAATATCATCATCCAATCATTTGCTTGTGTATTTGTTATCATTTGGATCTTCATCTAGTCTAAATATCATCGCTTGCTGCTTTCTTGCATTTCAAGTAGATAGTTACCAAAAACCTTGCTTGATCATCTTGACTTAAGATTACAAGTGACATAGATTAGTGCCTCTCCACAAGTTTGGTTTGATAACCCCTTGTACTACAAGACATGGGATTGATACCTCTATAAAGAGCCTCAAAAACTCTTAGTTATCATCTATAAAAAATATATGCTACTTATACAAGTTTAAGTTACTTGATTTGAAGGATTTTCACGTAGAATTTGAAATACCTAATAATTATGATTTATATTCATCTAATTTTTTTTTCACATATTCAAAACATATTTCCACATAATCTCATGTAATATATTATGCAAATATGATCGAAAAAATTACATTTTGTATATTCAACTCGTAATTGCAATAGATTAATGTAGAAGTTCTTAGGTTTGAGTTGTTCAATTTGTTATTTTATTTTTCTAAATTTTGTATGTATTAAAATTGTATCGGTTTTTTCTACTTAATTATAATTAGAAGAAGTAAAAATGAATATGATGAAACTGAATATAATCATACAAATTAAAATAAATAAATATGATATATTCATTTATTTATCAAAGAAAATGACTTGATCTCAAGAAGATCCAAAATCCTAATGCTAGAAATGAATCTCCAATTGGCAACGGCGCCAAATTGATAGTAGGAATTTTTCAATCCTTGATCAATTCCTCAACTACTCATGTCATTGTAGCACTTGAGGTATCAATCCAAATGGAGAGATTCTAGACACTAGAACAATGAGGAGCTATCTTAATTCAAGTCTAATAAGCAGATGAGTTGGTAACAAGGTGATCTAAAAACATAAAGCAAACAAGAACAAGCAGTAATTAAGAACTAAACAAGCAAGAGAAACTAAACAAACACTCAAATTCAAATAAAGAGAAATCTAAACCTCTAGATGTGATCATTGATCTGGGTGCTTTAAATGTGAATTCATGATGCTAAGCAAACAATGCAACACTTGCAATTCTTTAGTCTAGACTTCCAACATAGATTAATTCATTCCCATGACAGAAATCCCTTTGCAAATTACTTAATCAAGACTAATTTCCATTAGTGAATAAGCAATCAACAAGCATAAGGTTCCAAGTCTAATATGACCAGACAACCTCTTTGTGCATCAAAATAAGAGCTAAGAAAGACTGAATCTTATACAGAAAGATAAAGCAAGCAATCACATAATCTCAAAACATTTCAACTTAGAACTCTAATCTAGACTAATCCTCTTATGAAGGCATTAACCTCTACACTAATCCATTTTCAAACCAAATCATCATTTGTGAAATATGAATCAGTGAGCATTAATAAACAGTTCTAATATGTCATTCATGCATTTAACAATCATTCCCATGATGAAAAAGGTTTAAACCCTTAAGTTAGCTTATTCGGGCATTTTATCAAACACCTTGTGGGTGGAGAAATGCCTACGTTCTAGATCAAGCTTATAATGAGAGATCTAGCATTAGGATCAGCTAACTAAGGAAAGGAGAAGATAATCTAAGCTTAAACAATCATTAATCTACATCTAAGCACCCTAATCTACACACCTAGAAGCTTAAAAGAAGACTACTCACTAATCATGATGAACACACCATTTCCTTTGCAAGAGGTGATGTTAATCATGATTAGAAGCAAAGATAAGAAGATGAGATGATAAGAAACAGACTTAGATTGATTAAATCCTTGAGATATCTCTTAACAAACTCGTTTTTACACTAAAAAGGAAAGAAAACTAGAGAGAAAACCAAGCTCTCCCCTTGGAAAAAACCCTAAAAACTATATATAGTGTCTCTTGCGGACCGGGTCAGCCCAGGACAAACTGGGTCCTGACCCGGCTTTGATGGATAGTGGTGTGGTTTGACACGGTCAGATGATGCTTGGCCAGACCGTGGCAAACTGACAGTCTCAAAGTTCTTGGACAGATTCTTCATGATCAAGGTTGCCATGGCTTGATTTACACCATGTCTAGTGGCCGTGCCTCTTCCTTTCTGGGTTTGGGTGATGAACTTCTTGGATTGCCACGGTCTTGATCTGGACCGTGTCATGTTGGACGTGGCAAGGTGTTGATCATTTGATGATTGCCACGGCCTGATGTTTGGCCGTGGCATTATGGGCGTGTCAAAGATCTTCATTGCTTGCCGTGGTCAGGTTCAAGGCCGTGCCTCAAGACCATGTCAAATCTCGAAAGTTGGCTTCATCAGTAGTACCTTGCCACGGTCTGATGTAGACCGTGGCATTCTCACAGTGTCAATCGCCGAAGGTTGGGAAAACATTGCCATGGTCAGGTTAGACCATGGCATTAAGGCCGTGTCATGCTCTTTTGTCTCTTTTAGCAAACTTTGGAGGTTGCCACGGCTAAGTGCATGGCCGTGGCATGGTAACCGTGTCAAATCCCGAGAGTTGTCATATTATGCCACGGGCAAGCTCAGGCCGTGGATTATCACCGTGTCAAATCATGACACTTAGCACCTTATCCACTCTTAGACGTCTGGCTGATATGTCTGTCTCTCGCCTTCCGTAACTCACAGTTCACAACTCCAAATCCAATGATTCGACCTGTTCTGGGACCGTGACTCTATCATCGCCAACTTTGATGAAGATTTCGGGTTCATATGACGTCGGAAAGGTCTCCGTTTCACCGGTTTTTTGAGAGGCATTGCGTAAGACCTGATCGGGCCGCGAGACATGTGTTCCTTCCGATGGCGATATCTCCCAATTCACGGCTCCAAATCGTCTGATTCCAAGTGTTCCGGAAACTAGACTCATTCTTCGTGATTCTTGATAAAGACATCGGAGGTTGAGTCGCATTGCATGTCCTTCGTCCCACGCAATCAAAGTGAGGGTTTTGTCTGCAACAAACCATCTGTCCGAGTTGCTGTACACAGGTGAGGGTTCCTCCATGATCCCAGCTCCAAGTTGCTCCCAAAAGTCTCCAAATGACCTGAGAACACTCCAAAAATGCAGGACCCTCTAGGACCTAATGCAATTCCTAACTAAAGACAAAAGCAAAGACAAATATATGTAAACTACCTAAATGTATGCATGAGACTCAATATTTGGACAAAAATGCAATCCTAAACATGACAAAATATGAGTATATCAACTCCCCCACACTTGTCCTTTGCTTGTCCTCAAGCAAACAAGAACAAATGAGAGAGAGAGGTTGAATGCATGGGAGTTCATATTTCTTTAAAGAGAGATCATTATTAAAAGAATTCAAAGCTCATTGTTCAAGTTACCAATTCTAGACTGCAATGCAAACTGGTTTACTCATAAAAATTAGCCATACTTGTCACCAAATGAACCAAACTCAAGCACAAACCTTCACAAGCATTCCTAACCTCAACCTTTTGACATTCATTTAAAGTTTCAAGTGGATCATGTTCATGCAAATCAAGTGAATTCATTTGGCTTGGGACTGGGTTTTGAGATTAAAATGATCTCAATCAAGTAACTGGTATTCCATGAAAGGGGATCACTCAAAAATTAGTATACTTTAGTATAATGCTAAGGGTAAAAAGCAATGGATGCATACAAAAGATAGAACTGCATCTACCCCACACCCCAAATGCTTTTCACACTCAACTTTTAACCTCTCAAGACTCTTTCTCTAGTCTACTCACCCCAAATGGCATTTTACCCTTGACACTCAATCAGCTCTCATCACTCTCTTCATTTCATCTCTTAGGGGAATGCTTTCTTTAACAACCACTTAGTGAGTTTCTTTTCTTTAACACACAAGCTCTTCTTTAATTCAGCCTCTTTTTGAATCTTTTCTCTCCTTTTTTTTTATTGAGACTCTTTTCATTTCAACACATGAGCTTTACATTTCAGCACACACTCACTTTCTTTCATTTAAGCATTTCTTCCCCCAACCAATCCAGTTCTTTCCACTTTTATCACTCAGATTTTTTTTCTTTTCAGCTCACACACTCAAAATCAATGCTCTCACTTTCACGTAAACCTAGACTAGCCCTTGATGTTGGACTAGTATCTACATGCAGCACTATCTTTGTCGCTCTAAACCCAACACTTTTTACCAAGTCTACTAGAAACAAGGCCTCACAAATCATGCACACAAGAAGGGTGTTTAGGCTTCAAAGAAAGGTTTGGCTAAAGGCAGGGAACTGTCTCAAGATGAGAGATCAGATATTTGAGCTAGCAAGAGTGATAAAAAGGGATAAGAAAGCTCAAATATGTATATGGTACCCATGAATTCACAATGATATGCACAAACATGATAATTAGATGTCAAATTCAAGGGTTCTCACTTAAGCAAGGTTGAGGCTATTCACAACTTGATTCAGCTAGCACAGAAGTATTGAGACACCAGTTCAAAGCATGGTTCACACTTGATTTCATACCAGTTTTGCAATGCCTTAAGGGACCAAGCTCTTAAAATGATGCTCTTTTCAAGAAAAAAAATCTATCATTACTCCCATTTGCATATGATGCAACCTATATGAAAATGCAAACTAGATTCAACCTAAAATGTGAATGCAACTACATGAGAATTTTTTGTGAAAATTTTTCAGATTTTTCCATTTTTTTTTTGTTTTTATATGCACTTAGATGAATGCAAAATGAGACTCAAAGTGAAAAGGAAAATAAGAGCAGAATAAACATGATTAGTAAACACAAAACTCTTCCCCTACACTTAGATAACACAGTCCCTTGTGTTATAAAAGCATAAGAGAGGAGTGAAAAGCAAAAGTAAGAAAGATGCAAAATGAGAAATAAAGAACTATATGCATATGTACAAGGAGTTTGGAGTGTTACCAGATTTGTTTTTTGATGGAAGGGAGTAGTGGAATTGTGAATCTCAGGGGGCTAAACATAACTGGAGGTGTCCTAGTTTTGATGCTGCTCCTTGCACTGATCTGAACGTGCTTGTAGTGAGGGCTGGAGCTCGTTTTTGTGCATTGTTCCTCTAGCCACCCCCTGTTGCCACGGTCTGGAAGCTCTTCTGGACAGCCTGTGGCATTCTTTTGTTCTTCCTCTAACACATTGCCACGCCTTGAGTCTAACCGTGGCATTCCTCTCGTGGCAAAAGCCGAATGGTGGTCTATTCAAAATTCAACTTGCCACAGTTCAATTCTGGGTGTGGTAATCTCCCCATGGCAATCACCGAATGTTGGCATCCAAGAAAAAGCCTCATGCCACGCCTGGGTAGAGCAGTGATTCATGGCCGTGGCAAATTGTGAACTTAGCCAAATTTTGCATTTCCTTGCATCTTGTCCAACATTCCTTGAGGCCAAAGAACACCAGATCATCTGTAACCTGAACACACTCCACAAAACACATCAAAACATCCTAAAAACAGCAAAAGAAAGCATTAAAAAGAATATTTACAAAGGATAAGCTTGGAGTGTCTCCCAAGAGCACTTTGTTTAAAGTCACTAAGTTTGACTTCTTACACTCTTTTTAGTGAGGGAGAGGAGGAGCTTTGATGCTCCTTGTCTTGTCCATGAATTCAAGCATGAGGTCCTTGTTCATCAGCTCTTGGACACCATCAGATCCTTTGTCTATGAGCTCTTGTGTGAGGATTGCCCTGACTTTTGCAAAAGGTTTTGATCCTCCAATGCCTTTAATCTTGTATTCCACAGCTCCACCATAAAACTTCCATGGAGTGAGCTTTAGCACCTGAGAAGAGGACCCAAGAGTGAATGATTTGGTGCTTGTTGGGTTCTTGTCTTGAGACCCTGAACCATTGCTTTTGTTGCTGCTGACCTCCTTCTCACTTGGTGTGGGAGAAAAAGATTCCAAGCAAGTTTCATCATCACTAAAGAAATCTCCTTCAAACTCAAGATCAGGTCTTACTAAGGATTCTTTCTTCTTCTCAACAGATGCAAGGGGTTGAGCTTCTTCTATAGTTCCAATACTCCCCACATACTTCATCTCATAGTGTTTCAACTCATAAGAATCATCAAATATAACCCCACAAAATCCAGCAAAAGGAGGTTTAAGGGGATAAGATACTCAATCATCTACCTTAGTAAGCACCACTCTTTGAGTATCAAAGTCCATCCTTGCTCCTGTGGTGTTCAGAAATGGAGTTCCAAGCAGAAGAGGTAGCTCTTTGGTCTTTTTCATCTTCATGACTACAAAATCAGTTGGAACTGTGCATTCACCAATCTTTAATGGGTAGTCTCAAGGATTCCATATGGCTTCTTTGAGGATGAATCTCCAAAGGTAATTGACATGGGGTGATGCTTAAGACTCTTGATCCCTAGTCTCTCCACCATGTCTACAGACATTACACTGATGCTTGATCCAGAATCACACAAAGCATTGTCCACTTTCAAACTTCCAAGAGAGCATGAGATGGAGAACTTTCCTGGATTACCTAGCTTGGGAATTGTTTTGGGTTTCACCCTTGTTGAACCAGTGCTAGAGACTCCATCAGATGTCATTCCTTGAACCATTCTCTGATCCTTTCTTTCAGTAATCTCAGAATCATTCTTTCTCATATCAAAAGAAGCTGCCTCCCCACCTTCTTTCTCAATGTCCTTATTGAGATCACTGAACAGGAACTCAAACTCATCTATGATGGCGTCCTCATCATCTTTTGTCAGGCATTTTTCACTTGAGACATTTCCATGTAGAAGGTCCTCAATTTCTTGGACAGCAGCATGATTCTCATCATTTGAGAGGATTGCATTGCAGTATTCTGTTTGATGTGCAATTGATGTCCCTGGTAACGATCTTTGAGCTTGAGAACTGCAGTGACCCTTGTTGTTCTCTAGAGTCTTGACTTTGGAAGCCAAGGTTGAAAGTTGAGTTAGAATATCAGAATAAGTGCAATCCACCTTGTTGTTAATCTCTGCCATTTTCATGTTGAAGTCTATGGCACCACTTGCTTGACCTTTGAGGATTTGCTGGAGCAGGTTCTGCACTTCTTGATCCTTATTTTCTGAGTTCTGTTGGAGACTTTGTTGTTGGGGAGAGACAAAACCTTGTTGTTGAGTGTTTTGAGGATAGAAGTTCTGGTTTGGGGGATTCTTGTAGTAGGTAAAGCCCTTTTGGTAACCTTGTTGGCCACCTACAAAGTTCACCTCAGCTGTGATGTCTTCCCTTTGAAATGTGTCTTGAAACACATGATTCACATCTCTAACAAAGTTGGCTGACTGATGAGAAGCTAAGAGAAGTGTGTCTAGCTTCTCATTGAGAGACTTGATGTCTTTCCTTGTCCTTTCCTCTTCAGCACGCACATCTCCTCTTGAATTCCTTTCAAAGTCTGATCCATAAAGCTCATCACTCTGAGCTACATTCTCCACTAGGGTCATGGCATCATTGACTTCCTTGGTCATGAAATTACCATTTGAAGTGTCCAAGAGAAGTCTGACCTTTGGTAAAGCACCTCTGTAGAAGGTACTTAGCAGCTAACAATCTGAGAATCCATGGTGAGGGCATTGCATGGTATACCCTCTAAATCTTTCCCAAGCCTCACAAAATGATTCATGGTTCTTCTGAATGAAACTTGAGATTTCATTTCTTAACCTAGCTGTTCTTGATGAAGAGAAGAACTTGGTTAGAAATGCTCTTTTGCATTGCTCCCAAGTTGTGACTGATCCTTGAGGTAGAGACTTTTCCCACTGATGAGCTTTGTCTCCTAGAGAAAAAGGGAATAGCCTCAACTTGAAACTGTCCTCACTCACTCCATTCATCTTAGTTAGATCACAAACTCTATCAAAGTTGTCAATGTGATCTAATGGGTCTTCTAATGCCAAGCCATGGAACCTGTTTGATTGCACCATGTTGATCAAGCCAGATTTGATCTCAAAATCGTTTTCAGGTGTAGGAGCTTGAATCCCATATCTCTGACCCTGAGTATTGGCCTCATCACCAGCTCCCACAACTATTCTTGGACGTGGTGCTGGACCCTCTTGCTGAGCCTGGTGGTTTCCATTACAACCATGAGCCTGTTGCCCTTGATCCATACCCAACCTCTCAATGTGCTCAGCTCTTTCTCTTTATCTTCTTGCTTGACTTCTGGTGTTCATGCACCTGAAAACAAAGACAGCACTTGAAAGGTAATCAGTAAAACCAAAGAAAATGACTTGATCTCAAGAAGATCCAAAATCCTAATGCTAGAATGAATCTCCAATTGGCAACGGCGCCAAATTGATAGTAGGAATTTTTCAATCCTTGATCAATTCCTCAACTACTCATGTCATTGTAGCACTTGAGGTATCAATCCAAATGGAGAGATTCTAGACACTAGAACTATGAGGAGCTATCTTAATTCAAGTCTAATAAGCAGATGAGTTGGTAACAAGGTGATCTAAAAACATAAAGAAAACAAGAACAAGCAGTAATTAAGAACTAAACAAGCAAGAGAAACTAAACAAACACTCAAATTCAAATAAAGAGAAATCTAAACCTCTAGATGTGATCATTGATCTGGGTGCTTTAAATGTGAATTCATGATGCTAAGCAAACAATGCAACACTTGCAATTCTTTAGTCTAGACTTCCAACATAGATTAATTCATTCCCATGACAGAAATCCCTTTGCAAATTACTTAATCAAGACTAATTTCCATTAGTGAATAAGCAATCAACAAGCATAAGGTTCCAAGTCTAATATGACCAGACAACCTCTTTGTGCATCAAAATAAGAGCTAAGAAAGACTGAATCTTATACAGAAAGATAAAGCAAGCAATCACATGATCTCAAAACATTTCAACTTAGAACTCTAATCTAGACTAATCCTCTTATGTAGGCATTAACCTCTACACTAATTCATTTTCAAACCAAATCATCATTTGTGAAATATGAATCAGTGAGCATTAAGAAACAGTTCTAATATGTCATTCATGCATTTAACAATCATTCCCATGATGAAAAAGTCATAAACCCTTAAGTTAGCTTATTCAGGCATTTCATCAAACACCTTGTGTGTGGAGAAATGCCTAAGTTCTAGATCAAGCTTATAATGAGAGATCTAGCACTAGGATCAGCTAACTAAGGAAAGGAGAAGATAATCTAAGCTTAAACAATCATTTATCTACATCTAAGCACCCTAATCTACACACCTAGAAGCTTAAAAGAAGACTACTCACTAATCATGATGAACACACCATTTCCTTTGCAAGAGGTGATGTTAATCATGATTAGAAGCAAAGATAAGAAGATGAGATGATAAGAAACAGACTTAGATTGATTAAATCCTTGAGATATCTCTTAACAAACTCGTTTTTACACTAAAAAGGAAAGAAAACTAGAGAGAAAACCAAGCTCTCCCCTTGGAAAAAACCCTAAAAAGCATATATAGTGTCTCTTGCGGACCGGGTCAGCCCAGGACAAACTGGGTCCTGACCCGGCTTTGATGGATAGTGGTGTGGTTTGCCACGGTCAGATGATGCTTGTCCAGACCGTGGCAAACTGACAGTGTCAAAATTCTTGGACAGATTCTTCTTGATCAAGGTTGCCATGGCTTGATTTACACCATGTCTAGTGGCCTTGTCTCTTCCTTTCTGGATTTGGGTGATGAACTTCTTGGATTGCCACGGTCTTGATCTGGACCGTGTCATGTTGGGCATTGCAAGGTGTTGATCATTCGATGATTGCCACAGCCTGATGTTTGGCTGTGGCATTATGGGCGTGTCAAAGATCTTCATTGCTTGCCGTGGTCAGGTTCAAGGCCGTGCCTCAAGACCATGTCAAATCCCGAAAGTTGGCTTCATCAGTAGTACCTTGCCACGGTCTGATGTAGACCGTGGCATTCTTACAGTGTCAATCGCCGAAGGTTAGGAAAACATTGCCATGGTCAGGTTAGACCATGGCATTAAGGCTGTGTCATGCTCTTTTGTCTCTTTTAGCAAACTTTGGAGGTTACCACGGCTAAGTGCATGGCCGTGGCATGGTAACCGTGTCAAATCCTGAGAGTTGTCATATTATGCCACGGGCAAGCTCAGGCCGTGGCATTATCACCGTGTCAAATCATGACACTTAGCACCTTATCCACTCTTAGACGTCTGGCTGATATGTCTGTCTCTTGCCTTCCGTAACTCACAGCTCACAACTCCAAATCCAATGATTCGACCTGTTCTGGGACCGTGACTCTATCATATCCAACTTTGATGAAGATTTCGGGTTCATATGACGTCGGAAAGGTCTCCGTTTCACCGGTTTTTTGAGAGGCATTGCGTAAGACCTGATCGGGCCGCGAGACATGTGTTCCTTCCGATGGCGATATCTCCCAGTTCACGGCTCCAAATCGTCTGAATCCAAGTGTTCCGGAAACTAGATTGATTCTTGATGAAGACACCGGAGGTTGAGTCGCATTGTAAGTCCTTCGTCCCACGCGATCAAAGTGAGGGTTTTGTCTGCACCAAACCATCTGTCCGAGTTGCTGTACACAGGTGAGGGTTCCTCCATGATCCCAGCTCCAAGTTGCTCCCAAAAGTCTCCAAATGACCTGAGAACACTCCAGAAATGCAGGACCCTCTAGGACCTTATGCGATTCCTAACTAAAGACAAAAGCAAAGACAAATATATGTAAACTACCTAAATGTATGCATATTTGGACAAAAATGCAATCCTAAACATGACAAAATATGAGTATATCAATCTGGGACGTGAGGGTCTTGGAGAATGTGTTAATGTGAAGAGTCGGTCTTGTTTGAGTCCTGCATGATATTATCCGGCTACAGCTGTCAAGCTCTGTGTGGGTGGTGGCAAAGGATTGTTGTCAAACCCTGTGTGGGTGGTTGCAGAGAATGAGTACTTTGGATGTGGTTCATCGGGAATGTGAAGTGTCAGTTTTTGAGTGAATTAATATAGCATTCAAATTTATTAATTAAAAATATAAATTTCATTAATTGGCTAACACATTATGTTTTTAATAAATTAGATATTGTATTGTGAATTTCATGGGAACTCGTGTCTACACCCCGCTGAGTAACTTTATTGCTCACTCCCTTTTTCCCCCTCTTTTCCAGGTAGGTTTTAAAGGCATTTTGGGTTGGAGTACAAGTCAAGGTATTCGGTGGATGTTTATCAGGATTAGGGTGTCTCAAAAGTGATAAGGGTTTTAATGAGATAATTTAATTGGTTAAAGTAAAATTTATCAGAAAAAATGCTTATAAATTCTTTTGTTATTTTAATAGAGATGATAGCAGTGGCAGATGCACATATATTAGGATGGGGGCAGCTGCCCCCAGTAAAATATATAAAATAAATTATTTGTTTGCAATTTATTAAAGAATTTACAGCTTTGTTAGTATAAAGACTCTTGATAACTAAAGTTTGTTAGGCCTTTGAAGGGTTATCAATCCCCTATCATTGTAGTAATGAAGAGGTATCAATCCATGCTTGTGGTATAGACACTAATTTATGATGCTGTGTATCTTAAGTCAAGCAAATAAAGTAAAGAGTTTTGAAGATGAAAACAAGCAAATAAGATAGACAAGATAAGCGGTTGATGATATGAAATGATGAAGCAGAGGTTTTAGACAAGATAATGAACTAGGGTGCTTCTATACTAAACTAGCGAGTTAATGATCAAACAATCAAACAGATTCATTTAACTTGAACTCAGTATCAAGATAATCCTCTCGTGAAGGAATTAAACTTCTATGCTAATCCTGTTTTATACCAAAATCCCTTTTGAGAAACATGAATCAGCAAGAATTAATAATCAGTTCAACAAGTCATTTAAGAGAAAAAACTATCATTAATATGATGAAAGACTCTTAAACCTCTAACAAACTGATTCAGACATTTCTACAAACACTTTTGGTGCGAGAACATGTCTTTGATCTAGACCACATGTGATGTTCATGGATCCATCATAGAGATCGGTTTGTTAGAGAATGAATGATGCAGATCTAAACCCTAAATCGCTAATCTAGCATTTCAACACCCTAATCTACCTATCTAAAACCTCATAATGAAACTACTCACTAATCATGAAGAGCACACTTAATCTTTTGCAAGAAGTGATGCTAGACATGATTAGAAGCTTTGTGATGATTAAAAGAAACAAAAAGAACAAGATCTTTAATTCAAAAACGAGATATCTGATTAAAGCAGCAATTTTCACAAAAGAGGCAAGTTCTCTAAGATAAGGTACGATAAGAGATAAGATCCGTAGGGTTTTAGTCCCTAAAACTATATATAGTAAAGCTAAGTGATGCGGGTCAGCCCGGAATAAACCGGGTACTGAAGTGGTCTTGTTGGGTCATTGGGTGAGCTCCTCGGTGTGTGAGAGTCCAATGCCGAGGTGTAGACGTCGAGGGGTGCACATGAAGATGAATCAAAGACTAGGGTTCATGCATGTTCTTGGTGAGTTCTTCATGAGTTCTTCATTCCAATCTTTGGGTGAGCTGAACTGATCTTGTTGGGTCGTTGGCTGAGCTCCTCGGTGTGTGAGAGTCCAATGCCGAGGTGTAGACGTCGAGGGGTGTAAGTGAGCAAAGATTGGAATGAAGGACTCACCAAGAACATGCATGAACCCTAGTCTTTGATTCATCTTCACGTGCGCTCGTTAGAGTCTCTTTGTTCTTGATCTGGGTTCGTGACAAGGGACCTCGGTGTAGATACACCGAGAGGTCAGGTGGTCGAGGGGACAAGGAAGATGAGGTCCGACGTGCAATGCCGAGGGGCTGAAACTGAGGTTGAGTCTCACACTTAGGCGGATTCAGCTTGTCTTCTCAGCATGTGTGCCTCGGTCTTGAAACATCGAGGGGTTAGCACGAGGTCTGGATCAAAAAGTTTCGGAGGATAGGTGTAGCACCCTAACCCGGATTTCCGATTTTAACTAACACTTAGTCAAATTTTTATCCGAGTTTTTACTTAGCATTTTTCGCATTAGGTTCGTTTAGACAGTTTTAGCCGTGCATAAGTAGATTAAAAACAGAATACTTGAATTAAATCGAGGTTCTCAGTACAATGATCGTTCGCATATAAGCTATTACATTGACTAAGACCTTAACTACCCGATCCTACCATCCATCCCGATCCAGCCATAGTCCGCGCGCTGATCAGACCTCTTTACCCACATCCACAAAGGAGGCATAAGCATACAGAAATGCTTAGTGAGAGCGGTCATCCCGTCTCACCGAGCCAAAGTAAAATCGTATCAAACAAAGATCGAGCCCAATGCTCATCAGAAACAGAAAACTACCCGTGCATGACCATACGCGCTTACCCGGCCGATCATCCAGCGACCAGACAAGCCTCGGCGGGCATCACAGCCGCGAGCGCCTTGCCTGATCTGATCTAGATCGCCAGTAAGGCGGATCGATCACCACGGCATAGACAGCAGAAATGTCATGACAAGCACAGAATAACACGCAACCAACTAGAGTCTAAGCAAGAATACGACCAACAAGGCCACGGTCACGCACTCACCTTAGCTTTTATCGGACAGATTCGGTAAAGACAGAAGTCTCGATTGATCAGACTTGTTCCCACAATCGCTCGGTAGAATCCGGACCACGCTCGACAGAATTGCACTCGCTCTTGGCCAGAATCCGATCGCTCTCGGCTAAACAGACTTTCTCTCGGCTAACTTCTCTTAAGAATATTTCTCTAAATCTTTCTGTGTTCTTTTGGGTCGCGCGAAGGAAGGAAATGATCCGGAAGCCTTTATTATAGGCGTTCCCACGATTTTCCGCAGAAAACCACCCAGAAACCGTTCCCGCGTCAATCCGCACTTTTCCACGATCCGCTGAGATTCCGCATGCTTTCGCACGACTGATAACCGTTCCCGCGCTATCGCCAGCTCGGCTAAAATCCATAACCGTTCCCGCGCTCACGCCTTAGCGCGTTTTTACCCGATAACCGCTCCTGCGCGCACCCGATCTCGACAAAGGTTGTCTATTCCGGACCAACCTTGTCCGAATTCCGACCAAGTCCATAAAAAACTCGGCTTGTCGGAATTTCCCAGCTAAACTTCCCGAAAATCGCGGCCAGCTGATTTCAGCTCGGCAAAAGCTGGACTTAGCTCAGAATCACCCGACTGATGTGGTGTGCCGTGAGGGTGTCAAGTTTTATTCTAAATGAAATCAATAACCGCAAGTGCACAGCTGATCGATTGTAGTACTTAGGGATCGAATCCACAGGGAAGGAGGATCTTTCGTGCAAAAGCCTTCAAAAGAAATATAAAGTAATGAAGTCTAGAACCAGGCGAGTTTTGTGAGGGTTTTGGTGGTGTGTTTAAAACGCAAAAACGAATCCTAAAGAGAAAATACGGGAATTAAGATGACCTAATAACTAAACTTAACGAAAACGGGTAAAAACAAGAAAAATGGCTAAACCTAATTGCTTTAATAAAAATCGATTGAAAGGGAATGAAAATACTGAACTAAAGCTTGAAATAAAACGGTGTAAATCTATAAGAAAGAAAGCGTTGGGGTTCAGAGAAGTTTTCTCACGGGTACGAACGATTCATAACATTGCTAGAGAGTAAATTTGATAAGATCTTAGCTTAAACTTTTCGAACTGGAGTCACGGACGTATGAATACGCCACTGTCGTGATCATAGAAAACTATCTCTCTCAACCCTGACCAGTAGGTTTCCACTCTGGCCCTGGAAAAGAAGAGGTGCATTACGTTTAAGACTCATAAGCATTCACAAATCGCCTATAGGTAGGTTTCCACTCCTATGTTTGTTTTGCTCTCCCAAACTAGATCTGACACCGGATGAACACTTTCGTGTCACCAAGCATCTGGATCAGATTGTAGTTCATGACGCTACTCTCATGCATATGAGGTGATACGAATTAGGGTTCCTAAAACACGTATTTATAGTGCTCAAGATATCTCTAGGGTCTAGGGTTCCGGAATCAAGGCTGGGAAAATGATATGGGCTTTAGAAATGGGCCTTCGGAGTCGGAGTTAGCTGGCCGCGGTCGGGGAGCTTGTGACTGCGGGGAATGGATGGCTGGCCGCGGTCGGGGAGCTTGTGACCGCGGGGAATGGTTTGTTGACCGCGGGTGGAAACGCTTGCCGGCTGG
Source organism: Eutrema salsugineum (assembly GCF_000478725.1). NCBI lineage: Eukaryota > Viridiplantae > Streptophyta > Magnoliopsida > Brassicales > Brassicaceae > Eutrema > Eutrema salsugineum. Next base: position 6,754,765 of record NW_006256895.1, read on the forward strand.
TTTACGGGACATCTTGCTGTTCGCGTATCTTTTGATTCAACCGTTGGATTGCCAAGCTGTAAAGTGTGCTGGAAAGCTGGTACATCCATCTTTAAGATCTCCAAATTTGAGCTGGATCAGACGGTGAGAAGGCCTTCAATCGGGGGTGAATTTCTGACGGTTTGACTCTGAGCTGAAATCTGGTCTTCTATCCATTTTGTTAAGCTTTTCCCTAAGTTTCCTGAAAAGAGTCTTAGAACTACAAATACTAGAAAAACTTAATAAAAGTACTTAAAAGCAATTAAAAATATAGAAAAAGTATTTCAAATCAATCCATCAAAGTGGTCAATATACGGTGTTATCAACTCCCCGAGACTTAAACCTTTGTTTGTCCTCAAACAAAGCAAAAGTCTAAACTGGTTAAGTGAAAACAAAAATAGGGAATGCACAAATCTCAGAGACATGAACTCCTAAACTAGGACCAAAGATAGTGCATCAATCCACAACTTAGTCTAGAAAATTCTCACCAATACACAAAAGATACTAGTCTACTTTTTCCGTCATGCAAAACCTAAACAATCTAAATCTTAATTCCAGTCAACTAGCTCTCTACATTCATTAAGTTCAATAGTGAGTTCTCATTAAAGACATCATCCAGGGTAGACGGCGTTTGGCATTAAAAGGGCTGATTAAGTTGTGGAGTTAAAGTGTTTTGGGTTACCTGATGAATCTGGAGGATGAAAGATAATATGCAAAACCGCAAGAGAGATAAGGACCTGTTGAGGACCGCAATTTTCAGTAATTTCTTCTTGCCAAATGTTGTTGCATAATCATTCCTCTTTTGTTGTGAACAGCTATTCCCCTAGACTTAGATTCTTTCCGGGAATCAGAAAATGATCTCCAAAACTCCATAAAATCGAACTCCAGTTGCCTTGGGACTTAAAATTCGACCTCCCTAGAATCTCTAAGGCTTTTATTTCCTTTCTTTTCTTATTTCAGAATTTTTTTTTTGTTTTGAACGAAAGGAAATGCCTTTTAAAGAGAGAGAGACTAGAGGACGAGATTGTACCAAAATTTGAGATTTTTCTGAGGCAAACTGAGCTTCCTTTTGTGTTGAGTTCTTCCGGGAACTTTTCCGGCAAATCACAGGTCTTTATCCTTGGTGACTGAAAACTGCGTCGTTCCTCTTTTTCTCCAACGTTTTTGCACTTATCTGCATATAAGACAATAGAAAACAAGAGTGCATGTGGTTTGAAAGAGGACTGGTTAAGGTGGGGAACTAGCTAAAGATGAACTAGCCATTCAGGATTAACATAGAGTGGTAAAAGGATAAAGGAGTCCTGAATGTATGATTCGTTTCCCTGGTCTAATGTTTCAATGAGAAAATTAAGTCCAAGTTAGGTCAAATAAAACAGAGCTAGTGTATTCCTTCATCTAAATCAAAATCATTCAAATTCCTCTAGGGTACTTCGTTTCAAATGTGCTTAGCTACCGCCTAGTCTAGTCCTAAATCATGAATGAGCATGTCACTAGGAACAGTCTAAAAGCACACAGTCAACTATCATTGATTCATGTTCACCATTCCCTTTAAAACGTATTTTGTTTTGAAAACCAATTTTGAAAAACTCTAAGGACAATGCAAAAAAGTGTAGATAATGCAAGACTCATGAGAGAAAGGGATGAAATCCTCCCCCAGACTTAAATCACACTGTCCTCAGTGTGAAACAAGTCGAGATTGGATGAGAAAAATGCATAGATAATCGAATTGGTAAGGCCAAAGAGAACTTACCTGGATCCGGGATGCTGGTGGAGATGAACCGGATTCATTCGAAGAGGCTTGGGAAGGTGATAGGTGGTGATGAAGGTGGTGGAGTGTGATGAATGAGGTGGAGTGGGGATTGGTGAGGTGAAATGAGGTGAAGTGGGTGGTTTGGGGTCGGGTTTGATCTCAACGACCATTTGCCGCGGTCAGGTGTCACGCGACCGCGGCAAACCGGTGCTCGGCCGCGGTCAGAAAGACGCGGCCGCGGTCGAACATGTGTTTCTCGCGGTCAGAGCATCTGCGACCGTGGGGGCTTATATCGCGGCCCGTTCCTGCTTCTCCTTGGTTCCTTCTGGGCTGAGCAGTCAGGGACCATCCTTATTTTTGGTTTTTTTGGGTTTTTTGATTTTTTTGGCTTTTGGTTTTATAAGAAACACCTGAAACTAAGAAAAAGGAAAAGATCAATATAAAAAGAAAGAAAAATCCTAAAGAAAACAATACCTAAATGGGTTGCCTCCCATTAAGCGCTTCTGTTTTAAATCGTTTAGCTTGACTTTTGGTGTTGGACGTGGCTTAGTCCAATGAAGAAGACCTTGTCTTGAGACAAGTCTTTTTCGACATCTCCTTGCTTTGCCTAGCAGGTTCTTCGTCACTCCAAAGCTCGTCTTCAAATTCTTCTGTTGCAGAACGTTTTCCTGCTTTGCTGTTGTATGGGACAGCTTCTGTGAAGACATCTTTGTCGATTTTAGCAAATGAAATCCTCCGGTTTGGCCAGTCCATTATAGCTCCGGAAGTTGCTAGAAAAGACCATCCGAGAATCACTGGATATGTTGCGTCTCTCGTTTCGACTATGTAGAAGTCGACAGGCACGATGCAATCTCCTATTCTCAAAGGAATTTCATGAGCTATTCCTTGAGGTGTTGCATTGGAATCATCAGCTAAACTAATTTTTGCTCTAGTCCTGCGCAGGTGTTTGATACCAAGTCTCAAAGCAATTGCCTTGGACATCATGTTAAGACAAGCTACAGAATCACAAAGCACGTTTTTAAACATTTCTCCTCTAATAGAACAAGAGATAAGGAACTGACCTACACCTTCGATTTTGTGAAGTGTTCGAACAGGTTAACCTCTTCTGGCGTGATTGAACAAGTCTTCTATCTCAGGGATTGATCGTTGCTCTCACAGAAGTAATGGCCTATCATGAAGTCCTTGTAAGCTCTGGCAAAGGTGATTCCTTTAGGAAAATTTCGGACTACTTCATTGAATTTATCGAGCTTTTCTTTGCTGATTTTGTTGGTGTAGTGGTTGCAGTCTTCAGGCTTTTTGAGGTGAATCGCATAGACAGCTGCTTCTGGTGTTGTCATGTATCGAGCTCGCATAAAGTATCTATGGATATCCTCTTTAGACTCCTTGCAGTACCTGAAAAAGATTTGCAAACGACCAAGCATCCAGATTTCATCAAAGCTTAGGTGAGCAGGGAATGACCTGACCACGTTGTTGAACTCCATGAGCTTCTCTCTACTGATGTTGTCGGTGATCCATTGAATTTCTCCTGAATTGTCTTCTGAGGAATATCTTGTGTTTGGATCTTCTACAAACAACCCATACTCTTCATCTTCAGAGTATTGTTCTTCATACTTATCTTCACAAGACAAAGCCATGTTGCAGGGCCATGACTTGTCCTTGTCTTCAGATCTTTGGGTGTTGATGGAGCAGACCAGTTGTCGATGGAGTGGTTTAGTTATCCCAGGATGTGTATCAGTCGCACAGCTGCTTGTATGAGCTGAACGGGACTGTTTTGGAACGTTTTTCCGGTTGGCCTTGACTGCAGGTGACGCGACCGCGGGAAAACGTCCATGGGCCGCGGGTAGACCAAGCAGGACCGCAGGAGAAGGCATCTTGGCCGCGGTCGGAAACGACGCGACCGCAGGAAAGTGTCTCCGAGTTGATTTGCTGCTGTTGCCTGCTTCTTTGCTTCCTGGATAATCTCCTGGGTCTTCTGGCTTGATGTACTTCCTCTATGGACTTGAGTCTTTAGTTTTGGTTGCTGGAATCTGCTCTCCAATTCCTTGTATGATCTTCTCAACCTTTTCTTCAACTTCATCAAGAGCATAGACTACTTTTTCCATGGTTGAGTCAAGCTCTTCGGTTTTGTCAATGACTTTGTAAACCTTCTCTGAAACTTCGACTGTAAAGTCATAGGACTCATTCTTAGCTTCGTTGAGGGCTTTGTCCATATCATCGAGTTTGAAATCCAGGTCCATGACTTTGTTTTTGGTGTTGCGAAGCTCATAGGTGTGCTTCGCTTGCTCTTCCTCCATGCTGTCGAACCTGTTAGCGATCATAGCTGCGCCCTTGGTTGCTCTTTCTTCTATTGATTTGACTTGTGAGGCTAGGTTATGTTTCTTCTCATTGAAAAGTTTCGATATCCCGTCAATCCTTTCGTTTAGAGTGGCTGTAACGGTTGCTTGAGCTTCTATGAACTGCTTGATCACGCCTTCGAGCTGACTCAATCGGTTACTGAGCTAGACGTTCTCATCTTTGTGGAAAATCTGGTGAGGTAGGCGATACATAGGATGTCTAGGGTTTGCCATTGGAGGTACGTATGGGTCGCTCTGGAACGTTCTGTAGTCCTCGGTTCGAATTTCTTCGTAGAGATCGCGTAAGTACTGCTTCTCTCTGCGTCTGGTGGCTTGATGAGTGTTGTAAAACCTTCCTCATAGTGTGGATTTCGATTTATAGGATCCATATCTTCTAAAATGTAAACAAAATAACCGAAAAATGGAAATATGCAGAAAAGGGGTTCTAGAGTCGATTTACCAACCTTTCTTAGGGTTTTGCGGAAAAGAAAATGCGTGCCTTCCCCGACAACAGTGCCAAAAACTTGATGTGGTGTGTCGTGAGGGTGTCAAGTTTTACCCTAAATGAAATCAATAGCCACAAGTGCACAGCTGATCGATTGTAGTACTTAGGGATCGAATCCACAGGGAAGGAGGATCTTTCGTGCAAAATCCTTCGAAAGAAATATGAAATAAGGAAGTCTAGAACCAGGCGAGTTTTGTGAGGGTTTTGGTGGTGTGTTTAAAACGCAAAAACGAATCGTAAAGAGAAAATACGGGAATTAAAATGACCTAATAACTAAACTTAACGAAAACGGGTAAAAACAAGAAAAATGGCTAAACCTAATTGCTTTAATAAAAATCGATTGAAAGGGAATGAAAATAGTGAACTAAAGCTTGAAATAAAACGGTGTAAATCTATAAGAAAGAAAGCGCTGGGGTTCAGGGAAGTTTTCTCAGGGGTACGAACGATTCAAAACATTGCTAGAGAGTAAATTTGATAAGATCTTAGCTTAAAATTTTCGAACTGGAGTCACGGACGTATGAATACGCCACTGTCATGATCATAGACAACTATCTCTCTCAACCCTGACCAGTAGGTTTCCACTCTGGCCCTGGAAAAGAAGAGGTGCATTATGTTTAAGACTCGTCAGCATTTTTGTTTTGCTCATAGGTAGGTTTCCACTCCTATGTTTGTTTTGCTCTCCCAAACTAGATCTGACACCGGATGAACACTTTCGTGTCACCAAGCATCTGGATCAGATCGTAGTTCATGACGCTACTCTCATGCAGTAAAAACGAATTCAGAAGAAAAATTTCTAAGATTCGGTTCAAAAGCCAATGGAATACTAACCGAACATATATATCCCCATCAAAAATCCCTTAATCCCAACAATAAAACTACTCAGACATGATGAACGAAATCAAAAACATAGTATTAAAAAGTAGAATAGAAACCAAAATTGAAAAAGAAAGAACAAGGGTTCAAGAGAAAAATCTCTCTCTCCCTAAAACCTAAAACTTAAAAAGTATTTTAAAACAATAAGAGCATATGAGGTTATACGAATTAGGGTTCCTAAAACACATATTTATAGTGCTCAAGACATCTCTAGGGTCTGGGGTTCCGGAATCAAGGCTGGAAAATGATATGGGCTTCAGAAATGGGCCTTCGGAGTCGGAGTTAGCTAGCCGCGATCGGGGAGCTTGTGACCACGGGGAATGGATGGCAGGCTGCGGTCGGGGAGCTTGTGACCGCGGGGAATGGTCTATTGGGCGCGGGTGGAAACGCTTGCCGGCTGGTTTACGGGACATCTTGCTCTTCGCGTATCTTTTGATTGAACCGTTGGATTGCCAAGCTGTAAAGTGTGATGGAAAGCTGGTACTTCCATCTTTAAGATCTCCAAATTTGAGCGGGATCAGATGGTGAGAAGGCCTTCAATCGGGGGTGAACTTCTGACAGTTTGACTCTGAGCTGGAATCTGGTCTTCTATCCATTTTGTTAAGCTTTTCCCTAAGTTTCCTGAAAAGAGTCTTGGAACTACAAATACTAGAAAATTGTAATAAAAGTACTTGAAAGCAATTAAAACATAGAAAAATATTTCAAAACGATTGATAAAAGTGGTCAAAATACGGTGTTATCACCGACTGAACCCAGTTTCACCCGGCTCAACCCGTTTTCCGACTTTTTCTCAGTTTTTCCTGAACTCGGGTGTTACAAGTCTCCCCCACTTATGGTGAGACTCGTCCTCGTATCTCTACTCTTCCTCGGCTTTTCTTTCTTCTGTTTCGGTTGCTTCTCAAACCACTTAGGAAATTTTTCTTTCATACTTGATTCTGGCTCCCAAGTAGTTTCTTCTTCCCCATCGCAATCCCAAACAACCTGAACCATCTTAACTTGCTTCCGGCTTACAACCTTTACCCGTTGGCCAATAATCCGAACTGGCCTTCCCTCTATGGACAAGTTTTCCCGCAAGTCCGGTGGAGGTTCGGATGTAACTGAATCCTCATTCCGAACGCACTTCCTTAACTGAGATACATGGAACACATTGTGAAATGCGACAAAAGCTGGTGGCAATTCCAGCTTGTAAGCAACCGGCCCGATCCGTTCCAAGATCCTGTACGGTCCCATGTACCTCGGCTGAAGCTTACCCGTCGCAGCAGCCCGGTCCTTATCCTTGTAAGTGATCAGCTTGACAAAACTTGTTCACCGACCTGGAACTCCAACTCTTTTCTTCGCTTATCCGCATAACTTTTCTGCCTGTTCTGAGCCTCTTTCATCTTGAGTTTCAAAACTCTGATCCGTTCGGTCATCTCTTCCACAAATCTCGACCAAAAATGCTGTGCTCCCCCACTTGGGTCCAGCATAGCGGTGTACGGCAAGGCCGACCAAACAACGCTTCATAAGGCGACATCCCAATAGTCTCCTGGTAACTGTTGTTGTAGGAAAACTCTGCCAAAGGCCGGTAATCCTTCCATTTACCGCCCCAATCCAACACACACGCCCGCAACAGATCCTCCAACGTCCTTATGGTTCGTTCCGACTGACCATCGGTCTGAGGATGGTAAGCCGTACTCATGTTGACCTTAGTCCCGGACCGCTTCTGCAAAGCCCTCCAGAATGCCGATGTGAACCGCGAGTCCTGATGTGACACAATACTCGCCGACACACCGTGCAGCTTGACGATCTCATCCACATACAACTTGGCTAAGGCATCCGCCTTATCGTGCTTGTTCACTGCCAAGAAGTGTGCGGACTTAGTCAACCGATCCACAATGACCCAGATAGAATCCATCTTCCCGCACACAGGCAATCCTGTCACAAAATCCATCGTGATCATGTCCCACTTCCACTCAGGAAATTGGTAAGCTTTGCAACAAGCCGCTTGGCACTTGGTGCTCGGCCTTAACCAATAGACAGGTTTGGCACCCGGCCACTCATTCACCCACATCCCGTTTCATTCCGACCCAGTGGTAATACCGCTTAAGGTCCTGATACATCTTCGTCGATCCTGGGTGAACTGCGAACTTAGAATGGTGAGCTTCCCTCAAGATTTCTTTCCTTAACTCCTTATCGTTTGGTACACAGACCCGAACCTTAACCAAGATCGTCCCATTGTTCGCAGTCTGGTACTCGGTCTGATCCATCTTTGCCCACTTCATCAGATTTTCATCTTTTTCTTGGGCAATCCTTACTCGGCTTAGCAGATCCGCTTGATCAGCCGCGCCTAAACCCAACGGTTCCACATCATCGCTCAAGGCCGCTAGCCGTAGCGTCCAAACCATCCGGACCAATCCCTCAACATCCTGCTCGGCCAGAGCCGCAACCCGCTTCCGACTTAGCGCATCCGCGACCAGATTTGCTTTACCGGGAATGTAAGCAATATCCAAGTCGTAGTTGGCTACAAACTCCATCCAATGCCTTTGTCTCATATTCAGCTCGGGTTGAGTGAATATGTACTTTAGGCTCTTGTGATCGGTAAAGACTTGGACTTTTCCACCGTAAAAGTAAGATCGCCAAATCTTTAACGCGAACACTACCACAGCATCTCCAGATCGTGAGTAGGATAATTCACCTCGTGCTTCCTTAACTGCCTTGAAGCATTGGCGATCCCTTACCCTGTTGCATCAGCACACAACCCAATCCCATCCGCGACGCGTCTGTGTAGACTACATACGGCTGATCCGGCTCAGGCAAAACTAGAATGGGCGTACTAGTCAACATTTCCTTAAGCTTGGCAAAGCTCTTCTCACACTCGGCTGACCACACGAACGGTACGTCCTTACCCGTTAACCGGGTCATTGGCTGGGCCATACTCGCAAAGCCCTTAACGAACCGATAGTAATACCCAGCTAAGCCCAGAAAACTTCTTATCTCCGAGGCATTCTCAGGTCTAGGCCAATCCGCGATTGCTTTAATCTTCTCTGGGTCAACAGACACACCCTTGTCCGAGACCACATGACCCAAGAATCCGATCTCCCTTTGCCAAAAGCTGCACTTACTGAGCTTGGCGAACAGCATATGCTCCCTTAGCCAGTTCATCACGGTCCTTACATGAACCGCATGTTCTTCCCGACTCTTGGAATAAACGAGTATATCATCAATAAAGATGATTACAAATTTTTCCAGGCAGTCTCCGAACACGTTGTTCATCAGCTTCATAAAGGCCGCAGGAGCATTAGTCAGCCCGAAGGGCATGACTACGAACTCGAAGTGACCATACCTTGTCCGAAAGGCGGTCTTCCTTACATCCAACTCTTCTATGGGTATCTGATGATAACCCGAAGCCAAATCGATCTTGCTGAACCAAGTCGCCCCTCGAAGTTGGTCCAACAGCTCGTCTATCCGAGGTAACGGGTACTTGTTCTTCACAGTAACCCTGTTCAGCCTACGGTAGTCGATACAAAGCCAGAAACTCCCATCTTTCTTTTTAACGAACAGCACCGGTGCACCCCACGGTGAACTGCTCGGTCGGACAAACCCTTTCTCCATCAGGTCGTTTAACTGCTTCTTCAGTTCGGCCATTTCAGCCGGAGCCATCCGATACGGTGCCTTGGATATCGGCGCCGTTCCAGGCTCGAGCTCGATGGTAAACGGATCTGACCGCGCAGGCGGTAAACCCATTAACGCCGTGAACACATCCTCAAACTCGCTTACGACCGGAATACTGCCTAGCTCCGCATCCGGTCCTACCTCGGCGGTCGTGATCGTAGCCAGGTACGCCTCACACCCTTTCTCAATCATTCGGTCAGCTTGCATTGCCGAGACAATCAAGCTTCCCTTAGTTGGTCTGATAAGCTGATACTCTAAAATCCCTTCCGCGGTCTCGAACCGAATTCGGCCACGGCAACAATCCAGATGTGCCTTGTACTTCCAGAGCCAATCCATGCCAAGGATCACGTCATAAGACTTCACCACGCAAATTTCCAGATTTGCTGGCATGTTCCGGCTGCCAATCATTACCGACACATCCTTGACCTTACTGAGGGTAAACATGACCTGTCCACCAGCCGCCTGGACCAAGCTATAGTTATCCCCTGGTTCCCTGCAAAATCCACCTTTTCCGACCATGTTCGGATTCACGAAGCAATGAGTTGCTCCGGAATCGAACAGATCATGGGTTGCCACACCACCCATGATCAAGGTCCCTACACAATCACCTAGATTGCTAAGCTATCCACGCAACACTTAGGATTTTCACACAGAAAATTTTTCTAAGGTAAGTGATAGGACTTACTAGTGATCGGACGTGACTAACTCGGATCCTCCGCGGTCTCTTCAGCTACAGCATATACCCGCGGCGTCACGGCCTGCCTCTTTGTTGGAGGCCCATGTCCTTCAATCGGCCTTTTCCCAGTGTGCTGCGCGACTTGCATCAGTTCTGGCCACTTCGGCTTAATGTGCTCAGCCTCTCCGCAATGGAAAAAAACCCTCTCATCCGATCCGTTCCCTGGGTTCTTTCCGCGCTTGTCCTCTTCCGGACAATCCTTCACCTTGTGGTCCATGCTTACGCACTGGAGACACGCACCCGACGCGCGCCAGCTCGCATGTTTCTCCTTCCCAGCGGCCGAACCAGCATTACGACCCGCTGGTGGTTTTCCCGACAAACTACCTTTCTTTGGTCCAGCCGTAGGATGACCAACCAACTTAGCTTCGTCCGCAGAAGTTTCTTCCAGCTGCACAGTCTTTTTCTACTAACTCCCGTGACGTGGGATAGTCTTGCATCTCACAATGCTTCTTCACATCAATCCTTAGCCCGCGAATGAATCGCTTGATTTGAGTATGCTCATTAGCCATACCCCATCCCGCAAACTTCTTCAGCTTGTTGAACTCGGCTTCATACTCCCGAACCGACTTTGATCCTTGGCGCAGGTCCAAGAAGGCACTCTCCAAGCAATCATGCGCCTCGGGCGGGAAGTACTTAGCCTTGAACAACCCACGAAAATCAGCCCACGTACCAACTCGCTCCCTTCGAACCGCACCACGCCACCACGTGTGCGCATCACCCTCAAGATAGTGCACGACAATATCTTTTCTGTACAGTTCCGGGCAGCGGATCGACTCGAAGTTCCTCTCCAGACGGTCGATCCATTCATCAGCCTCAATAGGCTTTGTTCCTCCCTTGAAGAATTTCGTACCCAACTTCTGCATGTGGTCCATCACCTTCAGGTAAGATGGGACCCTTACACCAGCATCTCCCTCATCCGCTTCAGCAGGCGGTGGTGCCACTGGGATAGCTGCAACAGCCGGCAATCGTGCTAACACCTGGGTTAACAGACCCAACACCGATTCCAATCCAACCGGGGCAGCAGCAACGTTTGGAACAGCCCCAGCCGCAGCAGCCGCAGCAGCCGCAGCCACGTTCTCGGCATTCACAGCAATGCCCGCATTCGGATCCACTTGATCCTTATTCTCACCCGCAGCGTTTCTACCCGCCGATTGCTCACCATTAGCATGACGTCTTGCCATCTGCAAAGGTTCCATACTCTATTAAGTTAGCCAGCAAACTAACTTAACACCACAAACAAACATTATCAACCTTACCGCAGAACTTTGGCATTGGAAGGATGGTTTACCCACTAACCAACTTATGCTACGACTTAGTCCTAGAACCGACCGCGCTCTGATACCAACTTGTAGCACCCTAACCCGGATTTCTGATTTTAACTAAAACTTTGTCAAATTTTCATCCGAGTTTTTACTTAGCATTTTTCGCATTAGGTTCGTTTAGACAGTTTTAGCCGTGCATAAGTAATTAAAAACAGAATACTTGAATTAAATTGAGGTTCTCAGTACAATGATCGTTCTCATATAAGCTATTACATTGACTAAGACCTTAACTACCCGATCCTACCATCCATCCCGATCCAGCCATAGTCCGCGCGCTGATTAGACCTCTTTACCTGCATCCACAAAGGAGGCAAAAGCAAACAGAACTGCTTAGTGAGAGCGGTCATCCCGTCTCACCGAGCCAAAGTAAAATGGTATCCAACAAAAATCGAGCCCAATGCTCATCAGAAACAGAAAACTACCCGCGCATGACCATACGCGCTTAGCCGGCCGATCATCCAGCGACCAGACAAGCCTCGGCGGGCATCACAGCCGCGAGCGCCTTGCCTGATCTAGATCGCCGGTGAGGCGGATCGATCACCACGGCATAGCCAGCAGAAATGTCATGACAAGCACAGAATAACACGCAACCGACTAGAGTCTAAGCAAGAACACGACCAACAAGGCCACGGTCACGCACTCACCTTAGCTTTTATCGGACAGATTCTGTAAAGACAGAAATCGCGATTGATCAGACTCGTTCCCACAATCGCTCGGCAGAATCCGGACCACGCTCGACAGAATTGCACTCGCTCTCGGCCAGAATCCGATCGCTCTCGGCTAAACAGACTTTCTCTCGGTTAACTTCTCTTAAGAATATTTCTCTCAATCTTTTTGTGTTCTTTTGGGTCGCGCGAAGGAAGGAAATGATCCGGAAGCCTTTGTTATATAGGCGTTCACACGATTTTCCGCAGAAAACCGCCCAGAAACCGTTCCCGCGTCAATCCGCATTTTCCCACGATCCGATGAGATTCCGCGTGCTTTCGCACGACTGATAACCATTCCCGCGCTATCGCAAGCTCGGCTAAAATCCATAACCGTTTCCGCGCTCACGCCGTAGCGCGTTTTTACCTGATAACTGCTCCCGCGCACACCCGATCTAGACAAAGGTTGTCTGTTCCAGACCAACCTTGTCTGAATTCCGACCAAGTCCCGAAAAACTCGGCTTGTCGGAATTTCCCAGCTAAACTTCCCGAAAATCGCGGCCAGCTGATTTCAGCTAGGCAAAAGCAGGACTTAGCTCGGAATCACCCGACTGAACCCAGTTTCACCCGACTAAACCCGTTTTCCAACTTTTTCTCAGTTTTTCCCGAACTCGGGTGTTACAATAGGCCTCGGTATAGGCAATGTCAAGGGAACGACACCGAGGCCTGTTTAAACACTTGAAGCTTGTATCGACCCGCTTGTCTCCCGATAGCAATAACTTTCAGCACGGAACTCTAAATGACTTGAAACCAACTCCAAGAGTAAGAAAAAATCGGCACTTGAGAATTGGAAGGCTCTCCGGATTGCTCATTTTTCGCACCGCATCGGAACGGTAAGCAAACAGCTCCTGGACCCGTGTTTATTCCGGAGATGATATCTTTCAGGTCACAACTCCAAATCGGGTGATCTCAGGTGTTCTGGAAATAACACTCAAAGACATTGAATAGTGATGAAAGTACCGATAACTGAATCGGACTGAAAAGGCATCGTCACACGTAATATTTGAAGCTCATTGGATCGGCTTAGAATGCATGCGAGACAGGTGTGTCTCCCGGTGGCGATATCTCTTTGCTAAATGCTCCGAATTCAGTAATTTCAACTTTTCTGGAATCTTGACTCGATCATTTCCAATTTTGATGAAGACCCGTTAACTGAATCAGACCGGAAGCTTCCCCGGATTGGTAATCTTTGATGCACACGGGTGCAAACAGGTTTTAGCCAAGAAACACTTCCCGCAGTAAGGAAAATATCTGAGAATCGCATACTGCGCTAAGCTTTTTAGCCGATAAATAATCTCCCGTCTCGGAATAAACTTCACCCGATAGCGTTTCCACCCGATACTGACTTTGGCCGAGAAGATATTCACCGATAGCACTTTTAGCCGAGAAAACCGATCCATCCGCTTCATGCTTTTGCTGAGAAATTCCCTTAAGCCGATTTCATAATTTTTGATCCCTTTCTCCACCGTTTAAACTCCTGATCACACCTCTTCTGCTACAAACAACCTCCAAAACACCTGATAAAGACTCCAAACCATGCCAAGACACATTGGGATCTAATGCAACCCCTAAGGTCTAAAACGATGCTTAAGGACCTAAAATGAATTAGATAAGACATGATTTGGACTCTAAAATTCACTCTAAATGATGCAAATTATATGAACTCTCCCACACTTTTCCTTTGCTTGTCCTCAAGCAAAAAGATCAAATGAGAGAAAGAGGTTGGATGCAATCAGAGTTCATATTTCCTATGGAAGAGAGACATAATCACAAAGAGATTCAGATTCCAAGTTGCCAAGTCTTCATGCAATGCAAGACTCTACTTTGATACTCGAAACTCAACAATGATCTCCACAAGTTCTCTTATTACCAAGTGAATCTAGTGATGCAAGTTTAAGCAAGCAATGTTTGGCTTAGGATGAGGCTATGAGATTAAAATGATCTCATTCAAATGCACAGGCAAGGTTCAATGCAATCAAGGATCTCTCAATGAACGATCAAAGCTTTGACAGAATGCTAAAGGTAAAGAGCAACCGATGCATACAAGAGCAAGACTCAACTAATCACTCCCCTTACCTAAAGACACCTCTAGCTCACACTCTCACAATAAATCTCACAACTCTCTTCTCACTCACTTTCATCTCTCAAAAAGGGTTTTCTTCTCTTTTAGACTCTCGGCTTCGGATCTTCTTTTCACACACAGCTTTTTTTTTCACAACTTGGGCTGTCTAACCTCTCACTTTCTCTTTTTAAACACATGAGCTGTTTTGGGCTTCTTCTCTTTTTCTTTTCTTTTCACTCAGAGGTTAGATACCTTCTTTTAGACACTTAGAGCTCTCTTTCTTTTTTAAAACACAAAACCCAAGACCGATTTCTTTTTTTTTCAAACCCTCACTTCTTATCACTCTCATTTTTACACTCTTTCTCTTTTCTCTCTCAAAGATCTTTTTCTCTCAAAACTCTCACTCAAAGACACCTCTCCCCCACACTTATTCACAGCCTAGACCTAATAGTTCCTTGATGTTGGAACTAGACACTCATGAGACTTGCCCTTGTAGCTCTAAACCTAACACTTTCTATTAAGCTTCGATCCAAGGTGGCCTCACAATGCACACACAAAATGCTTTTGGCTTGAAAGAAGGATAGGTTCAGGGTGTGGAGAACTGATCCAAATGCGGATTCAGCTACTTGAGCTAAGGAGAAGAGTGGTAAAAACGAGTTCTAACTCAAATATGTATATGCGTATCCACAATGCTCACTCAAACAATGCATCACAAGATAATTACAATTCAGGTTCAATGGTTCTCACTTATTAGAGCTGAGTTCAAATTCAAACGTATTTCACAGATTCAGATCTTTTCAAGCCTCGTATGCACTAAAGAATCAACAAGCATGGAAATCAAGATTCTCAGGGTGCTGAGCGGTCATATGGAAATCAAGATTCTCAGGATTCCCTTGATAAGGAAAAAAACTTATCATTACTCCCATGCATTGATGCAACCTATATGATGCAGCTAGACTCGATCCTAAAAATGTGAAATGCAACAAGAATGAACAATTTTTTGTGAAATTTTTTCGATTTTTTTGGGTTTTTGTATGCACTTAGATGAAACTACATGAGACTCAAAATGCAAAAGAGAAAATAAGAACAGAGAAAACATGATTAGTAGACACAAGACTCCTCCCCCACACTTAAATAACACAGTCCCTTGTGTTATAAAAGCGTGAGAGAGAAGCAAAAGCAAGAAAGATGCAACATGAAAAGATATTAATAAGATGCATAGGTACAAAGGTTTAGAGAGGTTACCTTAATCACTGAGGTCGGATCCCACGTAATACGAGGGATTGGAGGTGGAGCAAGATGGTGATGGCTCAATAGGTGGACTGCTCTCAGGTTAATCCGGGAGAAATGCGGTGGCTAGGTTGATCCAATCTTCTTTTCCCGGTGGGAACTCAGGATCACGCGCAGTGGAGCTCTCACCAACTTCTTCTCTTGTACCAGGTGCTGGAGAGGTGGCTGAGTCTTGTCCGGTGAGGCAGGTGCTGTGAGTTTCTTCACTTTCTTTTTTAAATGCCTTACACACGCGACAAGCTTATGAATCGTCTTTTCATGCCATTTGCACCACTTCTGAAGACCGTTGACCCTTGAGTATAGCTTTCTTGTGTGATACCAAGGCTCACCCCACACATAAGGGTCAAAATGGTATCGGCCTGCTCCCATTCTTCTTTCAAGAACTCAGGGTGCCTCATTCTCACAACCATCAGCTCGAGCTTTGATGTGCTCAGGTTTTAACCCTAGTTTTCTGCAAGCGCACAGACGTACGTTGTAGTACTCAGGGGTCGATCCACTGAAGACCAAGTAACTGCAATCCGAGTTTACTTGAGATGAGAACTGACCTAAGATGAAAATATGGGTGTTTGTTTGGGGGTTGTGAATAGTGACGAAAATAGCAAATAATAAACTTAAAAACAAGTAAACAATAAGATCAAATCAATACGAGAAGGTGTTGGGCATTAGGGAATTCGCCTGGAATCATAGACTAGCTAACAAGAGAATTAAACATAGAGTTTCTCTATAGATATGTTCCTGAAATCAAACCCAGACTAACCAACTAACATAGTATTAATCACAAATCCATTCACTCAGATTTACGAAACTCCGATTCAGTTCTCTAAGTGGCTAGACAAATTAGTTTGATAATTTTACAAAACGCTTTAGATCGACTCACGCCGTCTAAGAGAATTTGTTCATCTAAATATGGTTAATCGATTCGACAACACTTTCAGTGAGTAAATCAACCTAATCGCACTAGCTAGATAATCGATCCAAGCCACATACACGAAACACAAATTTGGACGAAAAAATGTAAAGATAAACCATAATCTAACAAACCCGAAAATCAATCCATGAATTCCCTTTGAAAAATCCCTTAAAACCCAACAAGGGAATTAATTAATCATAGTGTATAAGAACATCACAAAAGTATTGTAGTTTGCTGTAAACTAAATAAGCGAAAGGTAAAGAACAAGGAACGAGGATGAAGATGGAGATCGATGATGGCTCCTTCAGCGACTCCTTCTCCACTCCTTCTCCTCTCGAAGACGGCAACTCTGAAGTTATGCGGCTCTTCTCTGCTCTCTCTCCACGACTTGGTCATTAGAATGACCTAAAACGAGTATATATAGCCTTCTAATTCGTTGGAAACGTCTAGGGTTTGAAGAATAAGTAGTGGGCTGAACTAGGGTTTGAATTAGGTCATTCAGACATCAACGATGTCTGGCCGCGGTCGTGGTTGTCCTGACCGCGGGTAATCATGGTCTGGCCGCGGTCGCGGCCTATGCTCTCCTTCGAGACTGCATTTTCTGTCTATAGTGCATCGGGAATATCTGAAGATCGAACCGTTGGATTGTCTCCAAACCAAGTGCATTAGAAAGCTGGTTGTCTCCTCTATATTGTCTCAAATTTTGGTGATGACGTAAGTGGGGACGGCTTGAGCCACTGAATTAATCTTAATCTCTTTTCCACCCTTGGAAAGAAGTCTTGCGGACCAATTATTAACGCAATTACTTAGGCGTTCATGAACAAAAGAAAAGACCTTCTTCTTTGAGCCACAGATTTGCTCAGGTAGACGCAGGTACATGCCCATACCGCCTTCTGTAGAAATACCTATGGTATTTTTAACACTTCGTTTGAGATCCGGGTTTACTCTATCTCCAAACATGATGGATAATTTCCCCAGATTCAGTTGTTGTCCCGATGCCATTCCATAAGTGTTTATGATTCAAAGAATCTCCGCTCCTTGTTGGATATCCGCTTTACAGAAAAACAGGCTATCATCCGCAAAGAGAAGGTGGAAAACTGGGGACTTGCTTGAGCTATTTTCAGCCCAGAGATTCGCTCCTCTTCCTCTGTTCTCTTGAGGAGCAAAATAAGGCCTTCTGTGCACAGAATAAAGAGGAAAGGCGAGAGAGGGTCCCCTTACCTTAGGCCTCTCGACGATTTGATGTTACCTTAAGGTTCTCCATTAATAAGGACCTGGTATGAAACAGATGAGATGCAAAACATCAGTGAACTGACCCATCTCGATGAATATCCTAACTTGATTAGGAGAACATCAATGAAACCCCATTCAACTCGGTCATATGCTTTGCTCATATCTGTCTTGATAGCCATAAAGTTTTCTCTACAATTTGTGTTGGTTCGGAGTGCGTGGAAATTTTCTTGTGCTAACAGAATATTATCAGTAATAAGTCGTCTAGCCATGAAGGCCGATTGTGTTTCTGAAATGATGTTTGGCAGTGTCTTTTTGAGTCGTTTGCATAAAAGCTTAGAGATGATCTTGTAACTCACGTTACACAGGCTGATTTGGCGAAATTCCCCCATTGCTCTAGGTTTGTTTATTTTTGGGATTAGACAAATATTGGCCTGGTTAAGTCTAGGATCAAAAGTTCCAGAACTGAAAAAGTTTTTAACCAGTTTAACAAGATCTTGGCGAATAAAAGGCCAGAAATTTTGGTAAAATTTGCTTGTCATACCATCAGGACCAGAAGTTTTATCCGGGTTAATATTGAAAAGAGCCTCTTTAATTTCTTTCTTCGATTGATCCTTCAAAAGTAATTGATTTGTATTATCTGAGACTTTCTTGGTAATAAACCGGAGAGAATTTTCTGGGTCTGAGGGGATAAACGATGAGAAGAGGTCTTGAAAATACATAGAGGCCACTTTTTCTATTCCTCTCGCATTTTCCACCAAATGTCCGTTACTATCTTTAAGGGAGACGATGTGGTTCCTGGCACTCGTTTGTTTAGTGAGGGCATGGAAGAATTTTATGTTTTTATCACCGTCTTTGTGCCATTTCTCTCGACTCTTCTGTTGCCAGAACATTTCTTCTTCCCTGAGGGCAGCACATAGTTTCCTCCTGATGTCTTCAATCTCTTCTAGTGTTGAATTATCATCATCTTGGGCTAAGTCCAGTTGGTTTTTTTAATTCTAAGATCATTCTTTCCGAGTTAGTAGGAGATAATTTGTTCCAAACAGAGAAGTTTTTCTGGCATTGTGTAACCTTTTGATGAAAATCTCGACATGAGATTTCATTAAAGGGGCCCCACCCAAAAACGACTGTCTCTTTAAAACCAGGCTTTCCGATCCATCTTTATCGAATCGAAAAGATTTTTTCTTCCTTATGTTGTCAATTTTTATCATAGCTAGGACTGGTCGATGATCCGATCCCCAAAGTTTCATATACTCCACAGAAGAGTGAGAAAATTTTGAAAGCCATTCTTCATTTCCAAGAGCTCTGTCTAGACGGCATTTGACTTTGCCAGACCGTCTTCTTCCAACCCAGGAAAATGAATTTCCTTTGTATGGGAAGTCAAGCATTCCACAATTATCAAGCATAGTCCGGAATGGAATAAATGAGCTTTCTGGTCTTCTCCTACCTCCCCGTTTCTCATGATTTCCAGTAATCTCATTAAAATCTCCTATCATAAACCAGGCTTCTTTTCTGGTAGTACTCATCTTTGTTAGGCGTTTCCAAACATTTTCTCGATTTTTTAACAACCGGATCACCATATACGAAAGTCAAAAAAATTTTATGTCTGTCTAGACTTGATTCAACATCAATCAAATGCTCATCAGAATAGATAATAGAGACCGTAGGTTCATCCATATAAAAAGGACTAAACCGCCGCTTCGACCTCTTGGTTCAACAGTGAAAACATGATCATATCCAAAATGAGCTTGCATGTCTTGCAGAAGGTAACGATTATTTTTGGTCTCTGACAAAAATAGAAACCTTAGTTGAAAACTTTTGTAGAATTCTTCTAAATGATCTTTTGTCAGATCCGAACCAGCTCCTTGACAATTCCATGTTCATTACGGGCAGTGGTTTCTAATTTTTAATTTACGGACAGTAATTCCTTCACAAATTTAAAGAAAGTACTGAAAAACTTAGCACAAGGCTAGAATGTGATGAACTCTAGATACAAAGCACAACTATAAGATAAGATGAGAAAGCTAATTCATCGTCTTCTTCTTGCTCTCGTTGAATGGTGATGCTGTTTTTTGGAGGTTGAGACCTGATTTTTCCAAGAGTAGATCTAGATGAGGATAGACTGTCAAGAAATTTGCAGATCTGGAGAAAAAGCCTTACCCGAGTGATAACACCTGATTTTGACCACTTTTATCGATCAATTTCAGTATCTTATGCAGGTGTTTTCACTCAGTTTTAAAGGTTTTATAAGTGTTTTCCATGTTTTGGAGTTTTAAAAGGCTTTTCAGGAAACTTGAGACTTTGGAGTGCATTTTAGAGCAAAAGTACATTTTTGGATAAATTCAGGCCGTCAGAAGTTTGGCAACCAATGAAGACCATCCCCAAATTTAGAGACATTATAGAGGAGACAACCAGCTTTCCAACACACTTTGAATCAAATCAATCCAACGGTTAGATCTCAAGATATCATCAGTGCACTGAAGGTTGATCAACATAAGCCCAGTCAAGCACAAGTACTTTCACCCGCAGCCAGCCTTCTTCCCACTGCGGCTCAGGAGGTTTCACCCCCGGTGGACCTATGCCAAACCTCAGGAGTCCAACTAAGGCCAAGAAACTTCGTGCACCCATTTTACAAGCCCTATACGCCCAAGACTTGGAGAAGCACTATAAATACTCATTTTTAGGTCTTTTGTAAGAAATCCTCTTTCTTCTCTTTGAGAGAGAACTCATTTGTAGTTTTAGGTTTTATTTTTATGCATTTGTAAAAGCTCTCCATCGCCATTCTGTCTCCAATAAGAGACGTTTTTCTGCAACTTTGTTTCTTTTACTTTTCTTCTTCTTAGTTCCAAAACCGATGATGATGTCTACCTCAGCCATGTTTGAGTAGTCACCTAGTTGGGTGAAAGGGTAATCCAAAGAGATCCCATGTTCGAATGACATCTAGGTTTTTAGGAAAAAGGATTTTGATTTTAAACATGTTCTCCCATTCATCCAAATCTCAAAGCGGTAATTCTGCATTGATCACCCAAAATCCGATCCTAGGTTTCATCCGAGCCACGAAAGTGTTGTATCTGGGTTGTCTGAACTGGATCTTATGGACGTCCCCGTCGTAGGAGACGAAAGATAACTACGGAAGATACGTAAGCAGAGATGGATTCCGATCTACAAAGCATGATCTTGTTCTGGCATGAGAGCGAGAGTTAATTGCCATGAACAAGTGATTAGATGATTAGGGTGACGAGAGTTGGCTAATTTTACATGTGTCTATCCGAGTTTCAGAGTCATAGAAAATCCTTGCCTTAATTCCTTGTGTTTTAGAACATGAACCCTAAAGATGAACCTTGAACCCAGCGCTTTTTCCTTACTGTTTTTCAACCGATTTTTACTTAAAGCTCTTTTTAATTCTCTGCACACTTAGATTTAGTGACAAACCAAAACTTCTATTTATTAGATTAGGTTTACGATTTTTTTTAGCATCAGTTAGGAGTCCTCAACACAAATATCTCTGTGGATTCGATCCCTAAGTACTACTGCGTTTTCTGTGCACTTTCAGTTTGTCTAGGGTAAAACTTGTGTTGCCCACTGCACTCACATCAAGTTTTTGGCCCCGTTGCCGGGGATCTGTCGCTGTTGACTTGACTTCTTAATCTATTTTCAATCCAAAACCTCAAGATTTTCGAGTTCTGCCGGAGATTTTCTAACTCCTGTTTTTATCTTTGCTTTCTTTGCTCACAGGTGCATGAAAACTAGGAGAGATCCTGACGAGATCGTATTGCCCTTAGACGTGATTGACAAACACAAAAGAGCACTTAGGAAACTCAGACGAAGAACGCTCAAGATGGCCAATCCTAATGCCCATCGGGAAGATCTTTTAAACCGTGATCAGGAGGATCACATTGGAGATGATGATCGTGATTTAGTTCATGTTGATGACCTAGATGCTGCTCATGAAGAAGATGGACAGCCACAACTCGATGAAGAGGGAAACCGAGTCCCTCTAAATCCTGCTCAAGTCGCTGATAATCAAAGGAGACAAGACCAAGCCGATGCTGAAGGAAAAAGGAATGATGAAAACATTGTTCCACCAGTTGTTAGAAAAGCCAATCGACCAATACAGCTTGCCAATCCTGCGAGAAGACAGCCTCGGAACAGACTCATTGCCGGTTTTGATGCACCTCACCAACACTTTCAAAATCGATCAGCTATTCCAATTCCTGTTCCCAGAGAAAATCATGAGATAAAACCTCAGATTGTCTCTTTGGTGAAGCAGAACCAATTCCATGGAATCTCTACTGAGCATCCAATGGACCACATTGATCTTTTTGAAGAAATCTCTGGAATGATGAGAACAACTCTAGAAACTGTGGACTATGTGAAGTGTAAGCTTTTTCTTTTCTCTCTAAGTGATAAAGCTTTTAGATGGTTGAAATCTATGCCATCTGGTTCTATTACTTCATGGGAAGAATGCAAGTCAGCTTTCCTGAACCACCTCTACACCAAGTCAAGATCGAACCAGCTGAGAAACAAGATACAAAGTTTCCAACAAGACCCAATAGAATCATTCTATGAAGCCTGGGAGTGATTCAAGGAGTATGAGAGAGACTGCCCTCATCATGGTTTCTCTGGAGCAAACCTGCTAAGCGCCTTCTACAGAGGACTTCAGCAGAAGTATCAACTTTCTCTTGACACTGCCAGCAATGGAGATTTCAGTTGGAAAACCATACCACAAGGGAGAGCACTCATCGAAAATCTAGCTGTAGCCAACAGCAACAACAACCCTGAGTATGATAGATCATAGAAGGCTATCACTAGTCATGAATCAAGGGAGACTGCTGAGCTAAAAAGCATGGTAAGTCAACTTCTTTAGTCTCAAAATAAGAATATAAATGCTTTGATACTGCTATAGGAAATGACGAAGATGGAAAATATGAAGAAGATGGCATGTACCAAGAGGAAGAAATCAATTTTATGGCAATCAACACCGAATACAAGCCAGGAACCATCGCATAGCTGATTTCGATGCACCTACTCAAAACTTTCAAAACCGATCTGCAATTCAAGTTCCATTTCCGAACCGGAAGGAGTTTGAAGTCAAGCCTCAAATCATCTCAATGGTGAATCAAAACCAATTCCATGGAGTTCCTTCTGAACACCCAGTGGACTATATCGAGCTCTTTGAAGAAATCTGCAGCATGATGAGAACAAACCAAGTTCCAGCAGACTATTTAAAGTGTAAGTTGTTCCCTTTTTCATTAGTAGACAAAGCTCACTGTTGGTTGAAATCTTTGCCTGCAGGATCGATTACTAATTGGGAAGAGTGTAAAACTGCTTTCCTGAATCACTTCTATACTAAGTCAAAGTCGAACCAGTTGAGAACAAAGATCTCAAGCTTTCAACAAGGCCCGACTGAATATTTCTATGAAGCCTGGGAACGTTTTAAGGAGTATGAACGTGATTGCCCTCACCATGGATTTCCTGGATCCAGCCTGCTGAGCACATTTTACCGAGGTTTGCAACCAAAATACAAAGTTTCACTTGATACAGCTAGCAATGGAAATTTTGGAAAAAAGACGATAGCCCAAGGAAGAGCCCTCACCGAGTTGAAGAACATGATGAGCCAGCTTTTGAAGAGCAACAATCGCCCAATCCATGCTTGTGAGACCAACAATGGCGCAGAAGATGAAGGACCTAGTGATATTGATCACATTGATCAAGCCTTTCAAGAAGAAGATGTAAACTATGTAGGAGCGCTAGTACCATATCAAAATCGCTTCAACAATGGCTTCAACAACAACTTCCGGAATGCAAATTACAACAATCTCTCTTACCGCAATCCTCAAGATCAGTACTACCCACCACAGCAGAAATCCTTCCAAAACAAGTTCCAAGGTGGGAACTTCGGAGGAACAGGACCATATCAACCGCGACAGCCATATAACTACCCAGGAACGGGTTTTAACAATCAATTTGTACAACAGCAGGGAGTCACGACGAACCAGCTAGCTTCACAGATCGGTAGACTTGAACAGTCCATCCAACAGCTCGTTATGACGAACGAAAAGGCATCTAAAGTCGTGAACGTGAAAGTTGACTGCATGTACAATGATCTGAACGGGAAGTTTGATGCTTTATCTTCGCACGTCAAAAAGCTAGATGTGCAAGTCGCCCAAACAGCCGACTCTATGAAGAGGCAAAGTGGAGTTCTTCCAGGAAGAGTTGAAGATAACTCTAAGAAGTTTTGCAACGCCATAACAACATTTCCCGAAGAAGAGACCAAAACCGATGGAAAGATAGAAGAAACCCCAATCTGTGTACCACTGTACAAGGATGTCGATGCCAAGCAGCCACCATTTAAGGTACCTGAACGATCACCGTTTCAAAGGCTTACAAAAGCCGACGATCCGGGACGTTTTGTTTTCCAATGTTTCATTTCAGGAATCAAGTTCACAGACTGCCTGTGCGATTCCGGAGCCAATGTCAACATCATGTGAAAGACATTTGCCGGAAAATTGGGCATAAAAACCTGAAGGACATCGACGGTTAAGATTATTTTTGGAGATTCATCTCAAAAAGATACTGAAGGGGCGATTCATGATCTACAAGTTTTAGTGGGAGACAAGATTGTTCCAGCAGATTTCCAAGTCCTGGAGATGGATAAAGACAAGGAGAGGCCACTCATTTTCGGGAGACCATTCCTAGCTACCGTAGGAGCAGTAATCGATCATGCAAACCGGCATGCTGTTTTCCTCAATATGGATCACAGAAGGTACTACCCGACTATCTTAGACGATTTTCCAAGCAAGGGAAACAGGCCCAAAGAGAAAGAAAAAGAGAAGCCGAAAGCTTTTGCGAAGATCAAGATCAACATTCCACCAGATGCAACAGAAACTAGTGAGGACCAAATCCAGGAGCTAATCGAAAACACAAAAAGGGTTTTAAACAATGTTAAATACCAAAAGAAGAGTAAAGGAAAGAAGACGGTTCCTCAAGGAGAAGAAGTAAAACCTCCAGCGACCGGAAGTGATAAGGGCACATCAAGTGGAGTGCCATTCAAATCAGCCTGATTCTTTATACCTATGTCGAGCTAAACGACTTAAAACAAAAGCGCTTGATGGGAGGCAACCCATTTAGGTACTCTTTCTTTTAGTTTTCTTTTCCTTTTTACAATTTATGCTTTCTTTTTCTTTTAAGTTTCAGATATTTTATAAAACAAAATCACAAAAAAATCAGAAAATTAGAAAAAACCAAGAAGAAAAGGATAGGTTTTTAGCTGCTCGGTCCGGCAAAGACCTGAAAGTTGGACGAAGGCCGCAGAAGAAAGGGCCGCGGTCGCGACCAACCGACCCGCGACCAAGGGAGCATCGACCGCGGCACCGAGAATGTGACCGCGGCCGAGCCCTCAATCGCCGCGGTCACGAGTCTCCTGACCGCGGCCGTTGGTCGTTGAAACGAGAATGCGGATTTCCACTGCTTTTCGAAAGTTTCCGGAGTTTCCCGGTGATTTCTGGAGTATTTCCGGTAAAGCCCGTTAAGATTTTCCTTAAGTTTTAAACCTTCCTTGCGTGCAAGACAAGAAAAGTAAGTTCGCGTAAACTTAAAAATTCCCGGAAATTTTCCGTTTTTGCTACAAAAACGCTTTTTAAAGAAAGGAAATGCACTTTTGGGATCAAAACTCCTTTTTCTCTTCTCTTCCAAAAGACTTGAAGATTTAGGAGATAGAACACCTTTTTCAATTCTTGAGCTTTTTAAGAGATTCTTGGCTCAAACCTCACTCTTTTTCAAAGCTGATTTCAATTTTGTCATCAAATCTCTCTTTCCAGCAAGGTATGAACCTCAAACTCGTCATTTTTACTTGATTTTAGAACTTAGGGTTTTCTTAAAAAGCCCAAATCTTAGTTTATTGATGGTGGAAATAGCTTAAGAACAATAGATTATCTTTTTAGGTGATCTAAAAATCGATTTTAACACCTAGTTTAAGAGAAATTGAGATTTTTGAAATTTGGATTCTACATGCTTAATAAAAATCGAATTTGGAACAGCAAAATGGATGAATCTGATTAAGTCTTGTGTGATTAGTGATTAGTAATAGGTAACCTATAGATTTGACATGGAAATTGCTCATTAAAACCGATTTAAAAGATTTCTATGTTGAGAACATCAAAAATCCGAATCTAGTCAGGAACTACTCGATTTCTTTGATTTAATGTCCGTTCTGCTTGCTCATGGTTTTAATTAATCTCTTTATACTAGTATTAGTAGAACTGATCTTAATGTGTTAAAATCAGCAGCCATATTCACTCTTTTTCCAAGAATCATTTCGTTTTGCAGAAAAAAATGGAACAAACCATATTCCGAAGAAGCCGTCGCACTGGTGACAGCTCTGAGGACATTCCTGATGATGCTACTCTAGGAGAGTACATGCTGAACCAAGCCAGACCAAGAATAAGAAACTATGTGATGAGATTGCTCCAGCACTCAAGAAAAACACGAGCAGCTCCTGAGCCACCACAGATTCGATACATTGGCAAGGAGATAAACCCGAGAGTGGACTATGCAAGACGTTTTAAGAAGCTGAACATCAAACCCACGCTTTGCAATGATTATCATACACTTGAGATGCTTGGAATCAGAGAAGATGTAATCTGGTACATCAATGCACTTAAGCTGAGACCCTACATGGAGCTGAACCTTCCGACTTATCCTGAGCTAGTCCGCGAGTTCTTAGCAACTATTACACTCCACCACACGAAGAGGAGGAACCCTAGAGCATCAGATGGCATCTTGTCATTCTCTATCCGCGGACAGCCTTACTCACTCACCATTTCTGACTTTGTGAGGCTCTTAATCTTCCATACACCGATGGCATTTACCTTGAAGATGAACCCAATTTTAACTTGTGGAGAGAGATGGGTCATGGAGTCTATGATAGCGGGAGATCCAAGTAAGCCCTTCTTACTCATCCAGCAGTGAGAGTTGTGCACAAACTCTTAGCACACACGATTTTCTCTAGAGCCAACATGGGATGTGTTTTGAAGACCGAGCTCATTACACTTCAGATGCCATTTATGGACGACCCACGACTTGCCTGTTTTGCCTGGATCATAGCACAGAACATGGTAAAGGTGAAGCATGATTTACATGGTTGCGAGGACGCTACTCCAGCTTACGGGAGCGCTATTACAGCGATACAACAGGCTGTAGGATTTGATTTTTCATCTGATGATCCACTTCCCGATGTCTGGTATGACCTACTTTATCTCTCTCGCGATCACACTATCTCTCGTGCCGTTTTCGATCCAGACAGGTTTGGTTACAAGTATTGCACTGGCATTGAGGAGCACCGAGTCAGCTTGCCTTCACCATCAGTCTCGAGATTGTGTAACGGAGGACGTCCGCGATGGACTCCGGAACCCGATGATTTTCTGCCATCTGTACCTCGTCTACCATTCACCATTGGCCAATATATAGTGGCCAAGGGAAAACACGATGCAGCTGGGGCCCGTGCTCACTTTCAGCCATCTGTTTCGACCGGCCACACCTCATCATCGACATCATCACACACACATTCTGATTTGGAGCGCAGATTTGAGAGACAGGGACGACGCTTTGAGCGTGTTGTCACCTTCCTACAGGAGCAGCACCAGTTCGCAGCAGACAAATCAGAGGATCAGTGATTGATCAGCACTTCACTACCATCACGGTTCTATCATCATTTACTTTTCTTTTATCTTATTCTATTTCGCTTTTATTCACCATTTTCTCACCAACTTTTTCACGCTGGAGACAGTGTGATTTAAGTCTGGGGGAGGATGTCTATCCGTACTAATCATTTTCTTGCTTTTGCTTTTAAATTTCAAGCACTTTTTAAATTTTAATATGTAACCTATTCGACATTAAGTATTTTTCAGGAATGTTTGACACAAAACTATGATGATTTAGACCTGCACAATTCTACACTATGCATGATAGCTCATTTGTGGTTAGCACTAGACTAGGCGGTAGCTAGAGTACTTGCACTACGAACTCCCACCAGAGGACTTCTATTCATGGAGATTCTTTCCGACAGGATATACTAGCTCATTTTATTTGACCTTACTATTGATATCTAATTTTCTCATCATTGATTTTAGGCAGGCATCGACATACACATCTAGGACGTCTTTTATCCTCACTTTTACCACTCTTCGTCGTCCTAGATGACCAGTTTATCTTTATCTGGTACCATACCCTAAACCCAAACCCTTGTTTTCAATCCTCATGCATTCTCTCTTTAGTTTATATCAGCAGATATGTGCAAAAACGTCGGAGAGAAGAGGAGCGACGCAGTTTTCAATCACTCACAAAGGAGACTGAATGGAATTGGGAAGGAAGAGTATCAGAAACCTCATGAAGCTTTACAAGACAGATATTAACTGGTAATTCCGTGCTCTCTAAGACTCTATATCTAAAGGTGTTCCCTTTCTTTAAAAAAAAAAAAAAAACAATTTTGAAAAGAGAAAGGGAAACAAAAAGCCTAATGAGTCTTAGATTGTCAAAATTTGTGGAGCAATAAGCAACCATTATTCGTTTAAGGAACTATGGTTTTGAAAGATTTACAAAAATCTAAGTCTGGGAGAGTTAGGAGAGAACCTGAGGAACAAGACCAGGAATCTATGGCAAGAAGAAAGTGACTGAAAACTGTGGATACCAACAGCTTCACTCTCTCTTGTGGTTTTGCATAATATCTTGAATTCTCCAGATCTTCAGGTAACCCGTAAACACTTTAAGCCTTACCCCTAGAATAACCTTTTTGACACCTAGCCTAGATTGACTTGTGATATGTTCATAATTTACATCATTTAAGTTACATAATTCATTCTAAATCATGTTTTATTCCATGCATTTTAGGTCCTTAGGGTTTGTTTTAGAACTTAGAAGATGCATTAGGTCCCAATGAGTCTTTGCATGTTTTGAGTGTTTATCAGGTGCATTTGGAGCTGAAAAGATGGATCCAGGAGGTGGAATGGTGGTCAAGGCTTGAAAAAGGGTGAAATGTGGTCTTTGGAGGTTATCGGCCATTCTCGCTGACCAGGAAGGTTTTCTCGGCCATTTTCGCGTACCAGGGAGGATTTTATCGGCCATTTTCACTTACCGCGGGCAGACCTTATCGGCCAAAACGCGTACCGGCCATTGAATCTCTCGGCCAAAATCTTCGGGTGCAGACACGTTTCCGAAATCGCCTGTCCGGGGAACCTTCCGGTCCGATTCAGATGTCGGGTGCTTCATAGAAGTTGGAAAGAATTGAATCACGGATTCATAGCAACTGGAATCATGGAATTCGGACGCGTGAGCAGAGAGTTAAGCTCGTCGGAAGAAACCCTTGTCTCGCTGATGTTTTGAACCAAGCCGATAAGCTCTGAAGAATGCGAAGGACGGTGCACTTCCAGGCCGATTAAGTTTCCGGGGCCTTCATAAGAATCAGAGACATTTGAGTCCTCTTTCCAGAACATCCAAGATCATCCAGTTCGGAGCTATGAGCAGTAAGATACGGTCTCCGGAATGGACATATGTATAGACGGCCCTCTCTGATCGTGTAAATGCATTGCGAAGATGAGCCCTCAAGGAAGATTTCCATTTCCCAAGCACCGAAGCTTCCTTCACAAAAGTTGGAGATAAATGAGTCCTCTGTCTTCTGCAACCGGAATCACTCAATTCGGACAAGTCTCCAGGAAGTTACACTCTCCGGAATGCGAGATTGTCCAGACAGCCCAAAATGACTAAGTTAAACATGCCGCGACGGAATGCCACAGTCCACACTTGGCCGTGGCAACTTTTGCACACCCTCGGTGAATGACGCGATCTTCATGCCACGGTCTACACTTGACCGTGGCAAACACACACTTGGATGAGAAGAACTTTGCAACCATTCGGCGGAAGACACGGCCTAAATGGCACGGGCTGAATGCCACGGTCTGGGACTTGACCGTGACAAATGAAAAATTGGCTGGAGACAACTTTTACACAGCTTCGAGTTTTGACACGGTTTCAATGCCACGGTCTGAGACTTGACCGTTGCAAACAAATACTTGGCTGGGAAGGATTTCACATGCATACGGGTTTTGACACGGTCTGAATGCCACGGTCTGGGGGCTTGACCGTGGCAACTTTTACACATCTTCGGGGCTTGACACGAGGACATTGCCACGGGAAGAAGGTAAGGCCGTGGCAAAACGAAAGTGGAACCCGCAACATTTGGACAATGCCGCGGTTTGGTTGCCACGGGAAGAAGCTAAAGCCGTGGCAAAATGAAGATGAAATGTGCAGTGTTCGGGGTTTGACACGAGGAGTTTGCCACGGGAAACAACCAGACCGTGGCAAGAGAAAGGAAAAGAGACATAGTTCGGGGTTTGCCACGGTCTGAAGACACGGCCAAACCAAGACCGCGGCAAAGAGGAAGCATTCTCGAGTCGTAGACACGGGCACGTGACACGGTCAAAGAGGCGCGATCAAAAATTTGAATTCCAGTTGACCGTACGGACGTTGACCGGTCAACAGACGCGCCAAGCCAGCTGTTCCCCACCTCTCCTTCTTCTTCATCGAGAGTTTGCTCTTTTCTCTCCATTCTTAAGCTTTAAACCTTCATATCTCTCTCGTTGCTGCATCAAATTGAGTGATTCCAACTGCATTGAACTCGTAATCCTGTCTAGTTTCTTGCTGATGATTCGTTTTTCACTCGAAACTTGAAGATTCCAAGGTATTTAGTCTGTTAAAACTCACCTTTTCCACGCTTTAGTGTACTGTTCATGAACAGAAAAACAAATGGAATCGATTTTAATGAGCTTCTTGATACCTTGGAATCATTTTGTGAGTATTGTGCAAGTAGAATGGATAGGAATTTCATGGATCTTGCTTGAGAATAACCTGTCCTTGGAATTTTTGAGAAATATTTCTTGAAATTCATCAAGTGTATCGATTTTTTTTAGAATTGTGTTTCAAGCTGAACTCTTTGTGTGCATTGCTTCTTGCTATTGCTTTGAGTTTACTGAGTTTTAAATCAGCTTAAAATACATTCTTGACAAGAGAAATCGATTTGTTCCACACATGAGCTTGGTGAATTTTAGAAAATTTTTGTTGTTCTCTTGCTTTGGTGCTTACAGCTGTTTGAGAAAATGCAGATGGGAGGAACAAAAAGAACAGCAGCCATGGATAAAGCCAAAAAGGAGAAAGCTGGAGCTTCAGAGGATAAGATTATGCCTTTTGGGTACAAAGTTTTCAAGAAGCAGAAAAGGCAAAGAAAGCCAAAGGATCCAGCTGAGGAGAAAGCAAAGAAGGTTGCTGCACCAAAGAAGACAAAGGCCTCTACATCAAAAACTTCTGGTAACGAGTTGGCATTGGTTGAGGTCGTTCACAGGGCAGGAAAAGAGGTGGCTGTGGTTGAGGATGAAGAAGGAACAGAGAGTGACCCTGAAACAGCATTGAAGCGGGTTAAGAAAGCAAAGTCAAGTTCTGAGGACAGAGAACCAACTTTTGATGACTACTTTGCTATGTTCAGGGGTGCAAAAGTGCAGCAAACCAAGTTCCCTGATATGGAGCTGCTGAGGAAGATGGGAATTCTTGAAGAGGTTCAGCTCATATTCAACAACATGGGGTTTGGTGGATTCTTTGAAATGAGAGATGTGGCTCATGATGGTGTTACACAAGAGTTTCTTGCATCCCTTCAAGTTTGTGGGTATGGCCCAAGAGATGAAAGAATCAAAGAGGGCAATGGTCTTGGGCACATAGAGTTCACAATAGATGGTGCACAACACCATGTAAGCTTCAAGGAACTTGATGAGATCTTTTCTTTTCCAAGACCTGCACAGGAACAGACAGTGAAGTTCACATACCCTGACCACATGATTACTGACTTGTGGGATACAATTGCTTTTGGGAGCTTCAGAGGAGGAATATGCAAGAGTTCATGGATAAGAAACCCAGCAATCCGCTATGCTCACAAGGTGCTTTGCAAAATGATCTTTACCAAGCACAATGATGGAGTGGTGCATCTAGCTGACATGGAGCTACTGGTTATGGGTCTTCATCCTCTCATCAGTCACTTGAAGAGCAAGAGAGAGTTTCGCCTCCCACACTACATCCCATCTAGTGGTGCATTCTTAGTGCGCCAAATGCTGATTTACAAGGACATAGCTTGGAGTGAGGGTAAAAGAAAGAAGCTCACTAAGTTGCACAATGGATTGCTAGTGACAAAGATTCTGAAAGCAAGAGGTTTTGTCTTTGATGATGTTGAGGTCAGGACTGAGTTGATTGATGAAGCTACCCTCACCAAGGTTGGGTTTTTAAAAGCGAGCAATGGTGAAAACTTCTTGTACACCTTCAAGCTCTTACAAGATGAAAAGGTTCATGTTCTGTTGCCACACCCAGCCATCACCACTCTCACAGAAAGGCACAATGTCTCTTTTATTGTCCTAAAATATCAGCTCTACAACCCAGCCATTCACTCTCAAATTCCCAAATGCAAGAAGACCGCTAGTTCTAAGGGTAAAGAGCCAGTTGAAGAGCAAAGCACTACAACCGGTTGTGAGTATGAAGAGACAAGAGATTTTGAGAGGAGGATGGGAGCAGGAAGATATCACTTTGATCCTTACTTTTGGGGTGGGCCTGATTATCACACAAGGAAGCTGTATACCAGAGTTAACACCCTTCAGAAATGGTGCAAATGGCAGGACAAAACAATCAAAAAGATAGTTGACTGTGTTAGGCAGCTTAAGAAGAAAGTTAAGAAGCTCACAGCTCCAGCCACCTCACTCAAACGAGATACAAGAGAAGAGGTGGGAGAAAGCTCAGCTGCCAATGACCTTGTGCTACCACCAGGAAAAGAAGATTGGGTGAACCCGGCCACAGCGTTCCAACCAGACTCACCTGAGAGCAGTCCACCTAGATACTCAACTCCATCATGTTCCACCTCCAACTCATCCCACTACTTGGGATCAGACCTCAGCGATTGAGGTAAAACACTCAAAACCTTGTAAATAGCATGTAGATTCTCTTTTCTTTTGCATTTTACTTGTTTACTTTGTTTTAACTCCTTTCTCATGCTTCTATAACACAAGAGACTGTGTTATTTAAGTGTGGGGGAGGAGTTTCTTCCTTTACTAATCATGTTTTCTTTTTTCTTATTTTACACTTTGAGTCTTGAGTCACATTCTAGTTGCATATACATGTAGTCTCATCTGAGTGCATATAAAAACCAAAAAAATGGAAAAATCTGAAAAATTTACACAAAAAAAAAATGATCATGTAGTTGCATTCTCATTTTTAGGATTGAGTCTAGATTGCATATGCATGTAGGTTGCATCTTGCAAGGAGTAATGATAGGTTTCCTAGAGAGTGCATCACTTTGAGAAATTGAACTAAATATGCTTGTGAATCTTTTTCTATGCTTGCAAAGTCTGAAACGATCTGAATCTGAGAAGCAAGTTTGAATTGAACTCAACTCTAATTAAGTGAGAACCTTGAACTTGACTTGAAAATATCTTGTGATGCATTTTTTGAAAAAGCTTGTGGATACCGATATACATACTTGAGCTAGAACCATTGTTTTTACCACTCTTTTTCTTTAGCTCAAGTAGCTGAATCCACATCATGGATCAGTTCCCTCACCTTGAACCCATCCTTCTTTCAAGCCAATGTTTGTGTGTGAATTGAAAGGCCACCTTGGATCAAACTTAGCAGAAAGTGTTAGGTTTAGAGCGACAAGGGCAGGTCTCATTGAGTGCTGTGTTCCAACATCAAGGAACTGAGAGTTTTGGCGAGAAATAAGTGTGGGGGAAAAGACTTGTTGGTGAGTGGAAAAAGGTGAGATGAGTGGGAAAGAGAGAGTGGAAATAGCTAGGGGAATGAAAGAAAAAGAAATCAGTCTTGGTGTTTTGAGAAAGTGAGCTCTGGTTTGTTGAAAAGAAAGAGTCTAGCCTCTAAGTAAAAAGGAAAGAAGCCAAAACGCTCAAATGTTTTGAAAAGAAAGAAAGAAGAGGCTAGAGGTTGTAAAAGAAAAAGAGCTGTGTAAAGTTTGAGTTCCAAGACTTGAGAGTGAAAGTGAAAAGTAAATCCCCTAGTGAGAGGAAAATGAGAGTGAAAAGTGAGGATTTTTGAGCAAGTGAGGAAGCTTTGAGTAGAGGGTGGGGTGTGATGAGTCTTTGCCCTTGTATGCATAGGTTGCTTTTTACCTTTAGCATTCTGCCAAAGTTTGATCATTCATAGAGAGATCCCTTTGCTACATTAAACCCACTTGAACACTGATGAGATTATTTTAATCTCATAGCCTCTCCCTAGCCAAGCCAGTTTGTTTAAGCATTGCATCATGAGATCCACCTGATAAAAGCTTAATAAATGTGAAAGAGTTGAGAGAGAGAAGAACTTGTGGAGATTCCTTGCTGAGTTGATATATATCTGAGTATGACTTTGCATTGCATAATTGAGCATGAACTTGAATTCTCATTGTGATCACTTCCCTCAAAAAGGAAATGTGAACTACCATGCATTCAACCTCTTTCTCTCATTTGTTCTTGTTTGCTTGAGGACAAGCAAAGGACAACTGTGGGGGAGTTGATATGTTCATAATTTACATCATTTAAGTTGCATAATTCATTCTAAATCATGTTTTATTCCATGCATTTTAGGTCCTTAGGGTTTGTTTTAGAACTTAGGAGATGCATTAGGTCCCAATGAGTCTTTGCATGTTTTTAGTGTATATCAGGTGCATTTGGAGCTGAAAAGATGGATCCAGGAGGTGGAATGGTGGTCAAGGCTTGAAAAAGGGTGCAATGAGGTCTTTGGAGGTTATCGGCCATTCTCGCTGACCAGGAAGGTTTTCTCGGCCATTTTCGCGTACCAGGGAGGATTTTATCGGCCATTTTCACTTACCGCGGGCAGACCTTATCGGCCAAAACGCGTATCGGCCATTGAATCTCTCGGCCAAAATCTCCGGGTGTAGACACGTTTCCGAAATCGCCTGTCCGGGGAACCTTCAGGTCCGATTCAGATGTCGGGTGCTTCATAGAAGTTGGAGAGCATTGGATCACGGATTCATAGCAACTGGAATCATGGAATTCGGACGCGTGAGCAGAGAGTTAAGCTCGTCGGAAGAAACCCTTGTCTCGCTGATGTTTTGAACCAAGCCGATAAGCTCTGAAAAATGCGAAGGACGGTGCACTTCCAGACCGATTCAGTTTCCGGGGCCTTCATGAGAATCCGAGCCATTTGAGTCCTCTTTCCAGAACATCCAAGATCATCCAGTTCGAAACTATGAGCAGGAAGATACGGTCTCCAGAATGGACATATATATAGACGGCCCTCTCTGATCGTGTAAATGCATTGCGAAGATGAGCCCTCCAGGAAGCCTTCCACTTCCCAAGCACCGAAGCTCCCTTCACAAAAGTTGGAGATAAATGAGTCCTCTGTCTTCTGCAACCAGAATCACTCAATTCTGACAAGTCTCCAGGAAGTTACACTCTCCGGAATGCGAGATTGTCCAGACAGCCCAAAATGACTAAGTTAAACATGCCGCGATGGAATGCCACGGTCCACACTTGGCCGTGGCAACTTTTGCACACCCTCGGTGAATGACGCGATCTTCATGCCACGGTCTACACTTGACCGTGACAAACACACACTTGGCTGAGAAGAACTTTGCAACCATTCGGCGGAAGACACGGCCTAAATGCCACGGTCTGAGGCTTGACCGTGGCAACTTCTTGCAACCTTCGGCGACTGGCACGGGCTGAATGCCACGGTCTGGTACTTGACCGTGGCAAATGAAAAATTGGCTGGAGACAACTTTTACACCGCTTCGAGTTTTGACACGGTTTCAATGCCACGGTCTGAGACTTGACCGTGGCAAACAAATACTTGGCTGGGAAGGATTTCACATGCATACGGGTTTTGACATGGTCTGAATGCCACGGTCTGGGGGCTTGACCGTGGCAACTTTTACACATCTTCGGCGTTTGACACGGTGACTTGCCACGGGTTTCAGACGAAGCTTGATCAGACCGTGGCATCAAATGGAACCAAGAACACAAGTGAAGGCTTTGACACGGACAGGATTGCCACGGTCACACCAGACCGTGGCAAACCCATACTTGCCCATCAAGGCCGGGTCAGTACCCGGTTTGTTCCGGGTTGACCCGGTTCGCCCAAGTCTTCTATATAAGGTTTTTAGACCTAATTTGTGAGAAACCTTTAATCTACTTTTAGTTTCCTTTCCCCTTTTGTGAAAAACAACTTGTCACACCTTGATTTGAGAGTTTAATATCGATTTGAAGAGTCCTTTTATCTTGTTACATCATTTCTTATCATCAAATCACACATCTAATCATGATTAACAACAGATCTTGCAAAGGATCTAGTGTATTAATCATGATTAGTGAGTAAATCCCATATTAAGGTCTTAGATATGTAGATTAGGGTGCTTAGGTGGTAGATTAGTGAGCTTAGGGGTTAGATCATGCATATTCCATTCTCTACAACTTGTTCTCTATGCTAGATCCATACAAATCATATGTGGTCTAGATTCTGGGCATTTCATACACCAAAAGTGTTTGATGAAATGCCTGAACCAAAGTTGTTAGAGGTTTAAGTATTATTCATCATGGGAATGATTGCTTACATGCTTAAAT
Organism: Eutrema salsugineum; assembly: GCF_000478725.1. Lineage (NCBI taxonomy): Eukaryota > Viridiplantae > Streptophyta > Magnoliopsida > Brassicales > Brassicaceae > Eutrema > Eutrema salsugineum. The sequence continues at coordinate 6,790,802 of NW_006256895.1, forward strand.
GACAGATTAAACTGGTTGTTAATGCTTGCTGATTCATGTTTCACTAATGATGATTAGGTTAGAAAATGATTTGGCAAAGAAGTTAATACCTTCATGAGAGGATTAGCTTAATCAATGATGTTTATGTTGAATGGCTTGCTTGATCATAAAATTCATTAGCTCATTAGTTTATCACTGAAAGCACCCTAATCCACTATCATGTCTAAGACCTTTCTCATCATCATTCATACATTCTCATCAATTGTCGTTGTTTAGTTCTTGTTTAGTCATTGCCATTAGTCTTTAATCCTGTTTAAGTTTGTAGTTGTCTTTAGTTAACCAAAATCACTCTTGTTTGCTTGAATTAAGAACTTGATCACATAGTTTAGTGTCTAACACCACATCTGGATTGATAAACCTCTTTTTGCTACTTTGACAAGGGGATTGATAGCCCTGAGACCCTAAAAAGTCTTGTCTATCACCTTGCCTAGACTTTCTTTGATGAGAACCACCGAGATTTTTAATGAATGTTAAGAGCTAGTTGACTGGAAGTTAGATCCTAGTGCATAGATTTCCGCATGATGCATACTGATTGATTTTGGTCTAGAAGTTTGGTCTGAGATTTTGTTTAGTTCCTGCGTTTTCAAACCTCTCGCCGAGATTTAGCCTTTGTTTTGTTTGAGGACAAGCAAAAGACTAAGTCTGGGGGAGTTGATAACACCAAATTTTGACCCCTTTTATGGATCACTTTAATATGTTTTACAGGTGTTTTTACTCCATTTCCAAAGGTTTTCAAAGGTTTTCTATGTTTTTGGATTTTAAAAGACTTTTCAGGTAATTTGGGATAAAGAGGCACAAATTGGATCAAAAAGACTCTTTTGGATAAATGCAGACCGTCAGAACTCTCATGGAGAGACGAAGACCTTCTCACCGTCTGATCACCCTCAAAATTGGAAAACTTATAGAAGAATCAACCAGCTTTCAAATGCACTTGGTTTGGAGACATTCCAACGGTTGGATCTCAAGATATTCCATTAGCCCCGGAGCCACTCGAAGACGGCCAGCAAGTCACGCGACCGTGGCCAGCAGCCCATTTCTCGGGGTCACAAGCCTCCCGACTGCGGCCAACCACCTATTTCCCACGGTCACGTCACTCCCGACCGCGGCCGTCAAACTCCGAACTAAAGCCCATATTTCTGAAGCCCAAAGTCATTCTCAGCCTCAATTCCGGAACCCTAGAGACCATGGAGTATTGAAGACTATAAATACTTGTCATTTAGGTCGTTTTTAGACAGAACCCTTCATACTTTACAGAAACCCTTTTTCCTTTAGCCGTTTTTATGCGATTTTTGTAGAAGATTGTTCAAGTCCGAGTTCTTCAATAGAGAAGCTTTCTTCATCTCTTTTCTTTACTGTTTTTGATTACTTTTATTAAAACAAATGATGATGTCGACCTCAGCCTTGTCTGAGTAGATCCTGAGTTGGGCTTAGGGTTCCCGAAAGGGGCTCTCATAATCGATTAAGACATCTAGGTTTATAGATCTGGGATTTCAACTTTGTTCTCTGTTTATTCTTGTTCTTATTGCATGTATGCTTGATTGATCACCTAGTATCTGATTTCAGTGTTGCGAAAGTTTTCATTAAGTATCAGCCCTAGAATGAAACAGGTGATTTTTCCGTAGGAGTGGAAACCTACCTGCGGTGAGATCGTGAGTATTGACGAGTCTTGTGCAGCTCTTGCGTTCTCTCCCTTCCAGGGCCAGAGTGGAAACCTACTGGTCAGGGTTGCGAGAAACAGTTGGTTATGATCACGACAATGACGTAGTCATACCGCCGTACTCTAGCTCTAGAACCCATATATCGTTATCCGTCAATCCCAATCTATCTACCTTAGTGTTAAAACCGATTATGATCCCTTAGAGTTCCCAAAAGCTCAGCGTTTTAGTTTACAATTCCATCGATTTTTACTTGCTTTCTTAGACCTGCATTTCAATTTCCTTAGTTCATTATTTACTTGCTTTATTTACCTTTCATGCGATATTTTACTTGCCTTATTAGTCTTTCATTCGATATTTGCTTATTCTAATTGCATTTCATTCAATTTTCTTACCTGCTTTTTAGGATAGATTTATTTGTTTTCTTTTGTTTTAGTTTAATTCGCAAGTAAAACAACCAACCTTTAAAACCAATTTAGTCTAGACATAAAGTTAAAAACCATAGAAGAATACCAGGCACACAAATCTCTGTGGATTCGATCCCTAAATACTGCAACTGATCAGCTGTGCACTTGCGGCTTTCATTTGTTTTGTTAAGGGTAAAACTTGTTCCCTCACGCAGTTGATACGACCATCAAGTTTTTGGCGCCGTTGCCGGGGATTTGTTTCGCTGCCTTTTGCTATTTTTCTTGTTTTAACTTCTGTTTTTCTAGACACCTGATCTCTAGTTCTTTCTTAAAGTTTTTCTGAACTATCTTTCCCTTCTTTTTTTTTCTCTGAATTGCATAAATACCAGGCGTAGACCTGCAGGAGACATTCCAATTCTAGACGAGATCCCGAGTTGGGCTTAGGGTTCCCGAAAGGGGCTCTCATAATCGATTAATACATCTAGGTTTATAGATCTGGGATTTCGACCTGTTCTCTGTTTATTCATGTTCTTATTGCATGTATGCTTGATTGATCACCTAGTATGTGATCTAGATAGTTAGTGTTGCGAAAGTTTTCATTAAGTATCAGCCCTAGAATGAAACAGGCGATTTTTCCGTAGGAGTGGAAACCTACCTGTGGCGAGATCGTGAGTATTAACGAGTCTTGTGCAGCTCTTGCGTTCTCTCCCTTCCAGGGCCAGAGTGGAAACCTACTGGTCAGGGTTGCGAAAAACAGTTGGTTATGATCACGACAGTGACGTAGTCATACCGCTGTACTCTAGCTCTAGAACCCTATATATCGATATCCGTCAATCTCAATCTATCTACCCTAGTGTCGAAATCGATTATGATCCCTTAGAGTTCTCAAAAGCTCAGCGTTTTTAGCCATAGTTTATAAACCAATCGATTTTTACTTGTTTATTTAGATCTGCATTTCAATTGCCTTAGTTCGATATTTTACTTGCTTTACTTGCTTTCTATTCGATTTTTCTACTTGCTTTTTAGGATAAATTTATTTGCTTTCTTTAAGTTTTAGTTTAATTCGTGATAAACAACCAACCTTTAAAACCAATCTAGTCTAGACATAAAGTTAAAAACCGTAGAAGAATACCAGGCACACAAATCTCTGTGGATTCGATCCCTAAATACTACAACTGATTACCTGTGCACTTGCGGCTTTCATTTGTTTTTGTTAAGGGTAAAACTTGTTCCCTCACGCAGTTGACACGACATCAAGATTGACGCCTGAACCTCTCATAAAGGACTCTGAAACCGAGCATGAGAGAAGACGAGTCATTCCGGTTAAGGTACCCAAACGCTTGCCTGAGCAAAGACTCAAAAAGTCTAAGGATCCAGGGCGTTTCTCATTCATCTGTTCAATCTTTGGAATTGAATTTCCAGATTGTTTATGTGATTCTGGTGCTAATGTGAATGTCATGTCAAAAGCTGTTGCTGAGAAACTTGGTATAGGCACATTTTTCCCATCTCCGGTAAGGATAATCTTTGGTGATTCATCTCTAAAGAGAACAGAAGGAATGATCCAGGACTTGCCACTGATCATTGGAAACAAAACAATCCCAGCAAATTTTCAAGTTTTGGAGATGGACAAGGACAAAGACAGACCTTTGATATTTGGTCGCCCATTCTTAGCCACTATAGGTGCTGTTATTGACCATGAAAATCGCTGTTTAGTTTTCTTAAATGTGGACAGGAAAAAGTTCTATTAGACCACACCAGACCCAGCTCCAATTCAAAAAGACAAGGACAAGGAGAAGGAGATGGAGGAAAAGAAGGAACTAAAAGCACTTGCATCTAGGCAATTTGGGAATATCAAGATAGTGGTGCCACCAGACATCAGCAAGGAAAAGGAGAAAAATCTTGAAGGGATTGTTGAGAAGACAAAATATGTCCTCAAGGATACAAAAATCTTTAAGCAAGGATTAGAGATTGTGATTCAAGATGAAGGAAATCCAAAGTTCAGGCTAAGAAAGACCCCAAGGAATCTTAATTCAAGGGATCCTATCTCTTCTTCTCAATCCTAATCCTGCCAAGAGTTTAGCTAAAAGACTTTAAACAAAAGCGCTTAATGGGAGGCAACCCATTTGGTATGATTTTCTTTTCTTTCTATTTATTTTCTATTTTATTTGTTTTCTTTTTACGCATTTGAGGCTTTCATAAAACCCAGAAAAATCAAAAACATTAAAAAAAATCAGAACATACAAAAAGACAGGATGAGAAAGCAGGAAAACGAGAGAAACCGGGAGTTCCCGCTGCACACTTCACCGTGGCCGTGATCAATCCAGCCGTGGCCGACCCATCATTTACCGCAGCCCGCATCACTTCAGCCGCGGCCCGACTCGTCCTTACCGCGGGTGCGCGCATTCCACCCGCGGATTCCACCCGCGGCCGACCCCCGTTTTGCTCCCTGGCGAGTTTTCCCTGTTTCCCATAAACCGGAACTTCAATTCCCCGTTTTATTACGAGATTTAACTGCAAAGTTCCCGAAGCATAATTCTGTGTTAAACACGCCAGGTAAGTCTTCTAAACTTTTAAAAATAAAATTTTTCTTAGGAAAAATACCTTTTTAAAAGAAAAGAGGATATAAAAGATCAAAAAGGTCTTTTCTCTTCATCTTCCCCAACAAGCTTGGATAGACCATAGAGATTTGAAATTTTCGAAAATCTGAAATTTGAGACTTTGAGTAAATCGAAATTTGGAGATCTGTTTGGTTCAGCTTTGCAAATCTGGATTGTTTGGTTCTTGTTGATAGAAAACTAGATTAGATTACATGTGAGTGAGCATAAACAACATCCTGATTTAGAAATCTCATGTGTTGAATATCAGTATATCGAACTTGACCAGAAATTCCCAGATTTTGTAATGTTTGATGCATTTACAGCTTCATCTTCCTGAACCCCTCGACTACCAAATTGAATCGGAGAAAGCACGTGAAGATGGATTGAAGACTCGGGTTATTGCATGTTCTTGACGTGTTCTTCATCTTGACTTTGCTCACGTGCACCCCTCAGCATCAAAACCTCGGCTTCACACCCTCACACACCGAGGTGCTCACCCAACGACCCAAGAAGAGCGTTCAGTACCCGGTTTGTTCCAGGCTGACCCGCAACACTTACCGTTCACTATAAATAGATTTTAGGACCAGAAACCTAATCATCTTTTATCTTATCTTATTTTCTGTCTGTTTTAGCTTTAAGAACTTGCCTCTTTTGTGAAAATTGATTACTCTAATCCGATATCTCGTTTTCACGTAAGAATCTTATTCTTACTCAGTTCTTTTATTCACCAGCATCAAGCTTCTGAGCATGACTAGCTACACGTCTTGCAAAGGACTTAGTGAGCTCGTTATGATTAGTGAGCACTCCACTTAAGAGGCGTTAGATAGGTAGATTAGGGTGTTTCCAAGATAGATTAGTGAGTTTAGGGTCCTAGCTTACATGTTTCATTCCTTAGCCATTCATGTACTCTAAGCTGGATCCAAGCACATCACTTGCGGTTCAGATCTGAGACTTTCCTTGCATCAAAAGTGTTTGAGGAAATGTCTGAACCAATCGGCTAAGGGTTTAAGAGTCTTTCATCGCGAGAGTGATAGTTTGTTCTCTTAAACGACTTATTGAACTGAATCTTAAAGCTGACTGATTCATGCTTCTCAAAAGGGATTTTGGTATGAAAGTGGATCAGTTTAGATGTTTCATACCTTCATGAGAGGATTATCATACTTTGAGTTCATGTTAAATGAAAATGTTTGCTAATATTGATTCATGAACTCGCTAGTTTAGCTTGGAGACACCCGAGTCCTTTATCCTGTCTAAAGCGTCTGCCTTTATCATCTATTATCATCATCCGATCATCTGCTTGTTTACTTGTTATCATTTGCATCTCCATCTAGTCTAAATATCATCGCTTGCTTCATTTTCATGTTTATTTGCTTGTTAAGTAGATTAGTTACCAAAAACTCTTGCTTGATCATCTTGACTTAAGATTACAAGTAACATAGATTAGTGCCTCTCCACAAGTTTGGTTTGATAACCCCTTGTACTACAAGACAGGGGATTGATAACCTTTATAAAGAGCTAATAAACTCTTAGTTATCAATTGGCGCCGTTGCCAACTTGTGGGAGCATTAGTCTCTTATTTGTTCTTGAGATCAAGACTTTACTTTCTTTTGTTTTACTAACTCTTTTACAAGTTCTGGCTTTGCTTTGAGTTGCATGAAAACCAGGTCTCGTAGCACAGAACCACCTCTCCCTTATGACAACAACATCAACAGAATCGAAAGGAGAGCACGCAAGAGAGAAAGGCACTTTGAACGGCTCGGAATGGTAGAAAAGCAAAGGATTGAGCAGCAGGCTCAAGATCCCGAGCACCAGGCTCAGGCTAATCAAGCGCAGGCCGAGAGGAATGAAAAGCAAGCCTATGTTAATCAACAACAGGGCCAGAGAAATGAACGGCTTGCTCAACAAAACCAACATCAAGCCAACAGAAATGAACAGCAAGCCCATCATGTTCCTCCGCCTCCACCACCAGCTTAGAGACAACCTCCTCCGGTCTTTGTTGGAGAAAATGACCGAGCAAACGCGCATCAATATAGAGCCGGGATCCAGGCACCACCTTTGCAAAATAACAACTTTGAAGTTTAAGATTCCCTGCTCAATATGGTGCAGAACACCAAGTTTCACGGTCTACCCGCAGAGGATCCTCTAGAGCACCTAGATCAATTTGATCGAGTATGCGACCTAACGAAGATAAACGGCGTATCAGAAGATAGTTTCAAGCTACGCCTGTTCCCATTCAGCCTCGGTCATAAAGCTCACCAATGGGAAAAGAACCTCCCGAGGGGTTCCATCCAAACGTGGGAGCAATGTAATTTGGCGTTCTTGTCCAAGTTCTTCTCCACTTCACGCACGACCAAGCTGAGGAATCAGATTTCCAGCTTCACACAACACACCAACGAGAGTTTTAGTGAAACTTGGGAACGGTTCAGAAGCTATACCAACCAATGCCCACACCACGGCTTCTCGGAGGCCTCCCTCCTGAGTACTTTATACCGAGGTGCCCTCCCCAAGATCCGGAACCAACTTGATACAGCTTCCAACGAAAATTTTCTTGTCAAAGAGATAAACGGGGCAATGGAGCTAGTGGAGAACCTTGCAATTTCTAATGACACGTATGGAGAAGATTTTGATAGAGCGAACCGTTCTGAGGGATCTAGTAAAGAGTTGCGGATGGAGAATGATATAAGAGAGCTACAGAGCAAGCTTGGCAAGGTTTTAATGGCCACACAAAAGCCAATACACTTTGTAGGCGAGTTCGATGAGCAATGGCCGAGCTTTGATAATGTCAATGAAGATGGTCTAACTCAAGATGAGATCAACTACATAGGGAATCAACAAAGGTATCAGCGGTTTCACAACTTTGGGAACAATCCAAACCTCTCTTACAGAAACCCAAATGTAGCTAATCCTTAAGACCAAGTGTACACTGCTCAACAACACCAACAAAGCTATGCTCCAAAAGCTCCATTTCAGAACAGATTTCCACCAGAACTACAGTCAGCAGAATCAACCGGCTCAGAGCAACAACTTCAGCAGCCAACCACAGCAGCATAAGTTTCCACCAGGGTTCAATCCGCAGCCGATGGGTAATCAGCAACAGAACCAGGGAAAGGCTCAGAATCAGATGGGACCTGACGTCTGTGGGCTTCTACAGCAGCTGTTACAAGGGCAGCAACTAGTTGAGATTCAGCATGAAACAATGCAGCAAGATATACGGGAGCTTAAGCAGAATCAAGCTTCAACATCATCAAGAGGTCCGGCTTTACTAGGTAAGCCGGAACCTAACCCCAAGGAGTATGTGAACGCCATCACATTAAGGAGTGGAAAAGAATTACAAGCTCCAACACCTAAGACAAAGCTCATTGAGGACAATGAGCAAATTGGTGGGGAGGCAGCCTCATATGATGCGCAAGAAGATGAGGTGTTGGAGAAAGAACCGGTTAAAGACAAAGGTAAAGAGGTGGAGAAAACACCTGAGCTTGAAAAGCCATACGTACCACCACCTCCTTATCAGCCCAAGATACCATTTCCAGGGCGTTTCAAGAAGAAAATCCTAGATAGAGCTAAGGCGGTCTTAGAGAAGCATTTAGAGAACACGCAAATGACCTTGCCTATCCTAGACGCTTTCTTAGCTATACCACAGCTTGGAAAGTTTCTAAAGGATGCCATTATCAACAAGACAAAGGAGCTCCATGGTATGGTAATATTAAGTCACAAATGCAGCACTATCATTCAAAGGAGGTCTATACCAAGAAAGTTATCGGATCCGGGCAGCTTTACTTTGCCGTGTGCAATAGGTCACTTGAAGTTCTCTAGTTGCTTGTGTGATCTAGGAGCTTCCGTGAGCTTGATGCCCTACACGGTGGCCAACAGATTGGGGTTTAAAAGCTATAAGCCGGCCAAGATCTCCCTTGTATTAGCTGATAGATCAGTGAGATTACCGGTGGGTTTACTTGAAGATTTGCCTTTGAGAATCGGTGAAATAGAGATCCCCACTGATTTCATAGTTCTTGAGATGGATGAGGAGCCTGTTGACCCCATCATCTTGGGAAGACCGTTCTTAGCCACTGCAGGAGCGATCATTGACGTAAGAGGAGGCATGATCGAGCTGCACATCGGTTCCGAAACCATGAAGTTCGATGTGAAAGAAATGATGAAGAAACCGACCATTAGAGGTCAGGTTTTCTGTGTTGAAACCATGGAGGAGCTAGTTGATGAGCTCCTAGAAGAGTTAAACGCAGAAGACCCATTACAAGTGGTCTTAATGCGGGAACAAAGCGAGCACGGGTACTTGAACAAGGAAAGCGAGGTGTACAAGCGTCTCGTGGACCAACCGAAAGAACTTGAAGCTGAGACGACGTTTTTGGAGCTCAGGAAGAGTGGCCTCGGCATTTTAGACATCGGGGAGTCCAAGACTGTTGGGGAGACACCTCGGGATATCATGGCCGCGACATCTTATGCCGAGGTCAGTGGTAAACCGCGCGAGAAAAAAAGGCCATGGAAGCTATTCCAAGGCAATGCAGCTTCGAAGCTGATTTGAATAAGGCTGATGCACCCCCTATTGAGCTCAAGCCTCTACCAACAGGACTGAGGTACGCTTTCTTAGGCTCAAATTCTTCATATCCCATGATCATCAATGATAACTTGTTAGAGCATAAAGAGAGTGCATTGCTAAGCGAGCTTAGAAAGTTCAGGAGAGCCATAGGGTATTCTTTGGCCGATATTAGAGGGATCTCTCCTGAAATATGCACCCACAGGATACACCTAGAAGACCAAGCTATGTCTTCTATTGAGCATCAACGACGTCTTAACCCGAACCTCAAGGAGGTGGTTAAGAAGGAGATACTCAAACTCCTTGAGGCAGGGATAATATACCCAATCTCTGACTCAAGGTGGGTATCTCCTGTTCATGTTGTGCCCAAGAAAGGTGGGATCACGGTGGTAAAAAATGATAACTAAGAGTTTTCAGGCTCTTAGAAGGGTTATCAATCCCCTTGTCAAAGTAGTATAAGGGGTGTCAAACCAAGCTTGTAAACGAGACACTAGCCTATGTCATTTGTTCACTTAAGTCAAGACAAGATGATAAAAGTTTGGTGACGGTGATTAACAGGCAAATGAGCAATAAAGTTAAATAAAAGCAGAGATTTAAACTAATCAAGATGCAAATAACAAACAGGTGATTCAGATGATGGTAATGAATGATAAAGGCAGAAGCTTTAGACAGGATATTTGACTCGGGTACTTCCAAGTTAGACTAAGGGGCTAATGAATCATTTTATCAAGCTATTTCATTTGACTTTGAACTCAAGGCACGTTTATCTTCCCATGAAAGTATTAAACGTCTAAACTGATCCTCTTTCATACCAAAATCCCTTTTGAGAAGCACGAATCAGTCAGCAATAAGAATCGGTTCAAAAACGTCATTTAAGAGAACAAACTATCACTCTCGCGATGAAAGACTCTTAAACCCTTAACCGAGTGGTTCAGATATTTCTACAAACACTTCTGATGCGAGATATGTCTCAGATCTGAACCTCAAGTGATGTGCTTGGATCCAGCTTAGAGATCTCGTCGGTTAAGGAATGAAACATGCAAGACTAGACACCTAAACCCATTAATCCACCTTGAAGGCACCCTAATCTACCTATCTAAAGCCGCTTAAACGACTACTTACTGATCATAACGAGCTCACTAAGTCCTTTGCAAGACGTGTAGCTAGTCATGATAAGGAGTTTGATGTTGGATGATAAAAGAAATAAAGAAAGAACAAGATTCTGATGCAAAAACGAGATATCGGATTAGATTAATCAGGTTTCACAAAATAGGCAAGTTCTTAGAGCTAAAAACAAATAAGAGATAAGATAACTAGGTTTTTAATCTCAAAATGTATTTATAGCAACGGGAAAGTGTCGCGGGTCAGCCCGGAACAAACCGGGTACTGAACCGCCTTCTTGGGTTGATGGGTGAGTGCCACGGTGTGTCGGAAAGTGAAGCCGAGGTCTTCATGCCGAGGCGTGCATGTGAGTCAGGATCCAGATGAAGATCTCGTGAAGAACACGTCAAGAACATGCATGAACCCTAGTCTTTGATCTATCCTCACTTGTATGTTTTTGAGTCATTCTATTCTTGATTCTGGGTTCGTGACAAGGGACCTCGGGATAAAATGTTGAGGGGTCATGATGTCGAGGTGCTTGGGAGAACACAGTCCGGCATGCACGCCGAGGTCATTACACCGTGGTGTACTTTCAACACTTAGTCGTTTCCAGCTTCAGTTCTTACGTATGCATGCCTCGATCTAACCATGCCAAGGCTTTGGCACGAGGTCTAGTCCAGAATACTTCCAAGATATGAGCCTCGACTTGAGTGACGCCAAGGTAAAGATACCGAGGCTTGTGAGAATACTTAGCGCGTATCGCAACTCTTTTAGGCTTGTATCGACCATGTCACGTTCCGGAAGCAGTAACTTTCAGCACACGACTCCAATTGCTCTGGGACCAGTTCCACAGTCAAGATGACTCAATAAGCTCGAACTTTGGTGAAGAAACCATCGGAGCTTGGGGAGTGGAAGGCTTCCTGGATTTAATATCTTTGCGCCGCATTGAAATCACCGGAAAATAGACTTTTAGACCAATGTGAACTCCGGAGACCCTATCTTCCAAACCTTTGCTCCGAATTGAGCGATTCCAAATGCTCTGAGACGATCTTCCATGGATCTCGAACTTTGGTGAAGACCGGGTAAGCTGGTTCGGTCTGGAGGGGCTCCGTCCGCCATGATCTTTGAAGTTCGCCGTTCAGTTCTCGGGTACGCGCAATGCTGGTGAATGCTCCGGAAGCCATATCTTTCTCTCCACTGGTCCGAATTGGATGAGTCCAACTGTTCTGGAATCTTTTCTTGATTATCTCCAACGTTGGTGAAGACCCCGCCAACTGATTCGGACCGGAAGGTTCCCCGGATTGCTGATCTCTGAATTGCGCGGGCAAGGACAACTTTTGGTCGTAAAAACCTTCCCGCGGTAAGAAAAATGGCCGAGGGCTGTGTACCGCGGTAAGCCTTTTGGTCGTAAAAATTCTTGCCTCGGTCAAAAACTTGTCCCGTGGTATTTTTGCACTCGATACTCGATTCTGACCGATCCATAAGGTTTTTGGCCGGTAATGAGCGTCCGGTAAACATTTTGCTTAGGTATAACTCATCAATGAGATTCGGCTTCTTTGGTGAATCAGGGAATATAAACCCTTGAGCCCTCAGGATCTTGGTGACTATCCAACCGTTCTGAAGTCTTCTTGCTCCTCGCTTCTTGCGGTCGCACCATACATTTTCCCGATAAGTGAGCATTTGAATGGCAAAGAATGCACCCAATGATGGTACATGCAGCGGCCCTTGCAACTCTTTCTTGTTCTTCATTTGAGTGATGAGCGGCTTCAGTCCGAGTCCCAATAGTTCAAGCTCGGCTGTGTGAATAACACCAGGGTTAAAGGTCGAGAAGAATGTTGATGCTAGGACGCGGTTTGTGTATCTGATCGCAGGGTTCCTTATGCAGCTTGTCTTGCTCTTGCCTCCGAGGTAGGGTCCAAAAGATATCATTTCCCACAAGGCGGCCAACTCATCATGAGGGTACACAAACTTGTCAAGCGAGCTTCCATTCCTTTCAAACCCAAAGATTTCATCAAGCTCCTTGAAACTGACCTTGTAGTGCACGCTATCCATTTCAAACTCAATGTGGCCGAATCCTTTGCCATGTAAACGCTTTGGATCTCTCTTGGGGTAGATGATGACCTCCAAGGTTGCAAGAAACTGCTGTGTAATCCCTTCATAGGCAACATCGCTCATCTCAAAGAACTTTGCCAAGCCCATATTCTCAAAAATGAGGGTCACGTCATCAAGTATCTCGAGTTTCTTCAGCAACTCCAAGTGAGTTAAAGTGGTCCAAGTATTCCTCAGTGGTTGGGAAGTGCTCATCCTCGGGCTCGGCCTTTGGTTCTTTCTTGGAGTTTTTGTCACCGTTGTCTACATAAGGGACTAAGGCTCCGGGCTCGTCGTCATCAGATACCACAGCTGCCTTCTTCCCGTTCCTCTTTGAATCGAGAGCTGGTGCCAGAGTGAGCTCAGTATTTCTTGCTCGTTTGGGGGTTGGCTCGTCATCGGGTCGCATCGAGGGTTTCTTGCTGGTCTCTCCACTACGTGGCACGGCAACGGCTTTACCCTTCAAAACTCTCTTCTGGCCCGCACTTCTGTTTGTCTCGTGGGTAGGAACGGTTCGGTCTCCGGTCATCTGCAAGGGAGATTCTCAAAGAAACCGTCAGAGCCAAGTATATCGTTAAGCACATGTATCTCAAGATTGGCAAGTACAAAACTTTTTCTCTAGCAGAACTGATATTCATAGCTTTTTCAAACATCAAGGAAAGTAAGAACAAGCCAGAACAACCGATTAGAGACAAGTTATCTAGACATTTCAGCTCAAACACACAAATCATCATTAAGACCGATTCCAAGCGCATTTTCTCAAGAATTTTAAAAACTCAAGAATAAGTGATTTTAAATGCAAAGACCGGTTTTTCGTGTGTTGTCTACCCTGGTGGAATTTACAAAATTGTTCCCAAAGGCTGATATACTCTAAAAGAATCGATTCCACATTTTACAAACATTTAAACTCGCAAACAATGAAAGAAAAAGATGAGTTCTTTAAGATGCAAATACCTTTGGGAATGCAAGATTTAAGCTGAACGAGATGCTTATGCAGAGTAGACAACACCCTAACGAGTCTAGAACGCTTGGAATCACGCAAAATGAACGAGAAATGAGTGAGTTGTGTTCGTGAAATGCAGAGAAAAGAGTCTAGAGGGCAAACTCTGCGTTTTGGCAAAGTATGGAGGTCGGTATGGGCTGGAGCGCGCTTTCCAGCTGGCATTTGGACTGTTGTGGGACTGGTCCCCCTTTCTGCTCCAGCTCCAGCCGTTGACGGCGCCAAAAACTACTTTGACTGAGTGTTCAAATTCAAAATGCAGCGCAACTCTTCAAATGGACGCGGTATGGGGATGACGTGGGCTGTACGGACCAAGCCAAATTTTCTCGTGTTACTCTGAGCTGCCTCGACTTGTTCCACCCCGAGGGTACCAAGCCGAGTTGTCTGAGCCGATGCCAACGAGTAAATCCCCATAGCTTTCACGTCTTTTCTTTGGACCTCGCAAAGCCTCTTCTTCGTTCTAAGTGTTGCATGTGTTCTTGCTTTTGATCATTTCTTGAAACCGAGTGCCTCGGCACGCTCCACCACGAGGGCATCATGCCGAGGTCACTTGTTTTTAGCAAAGAACACGTGAGGCTTGGGGGTTTAAACAGGCTGGCCTTGGTGTAAACTGGTCGCGGCCTCAGATCAAGGTTTTTGACCGTTTTAAGTGAACATCGCCCCTCGGTATACTTATACCGAGGTGTTTACACCGTGAGCCTCCCCCACACTTAGTTATTTTACCATAGCACTTCTCAGACACGACCATGATGAAATTAAGTCGAGGAATCTAGCTGAGGTTCTCAAGCTTTCACTCGGTAAAAGATGACCATGGTATGAATATACCGAGGGTCGATACCGAGGCTATGTATGCTCTTTGACTTAATTCATCAGGCCGTGTCTTTTTCAAGCTTTCTCTCACTTTCACCCTCAAGGTTCACTGTCTAACTCCTGAAACACTTAACAAACCCTTCAAAAAGCTTCAAATAAAAAGAAAAAGAAGATGAAAAACGAAATATGTACATGGATAAGCTTGGGGTGTCTCCCAAGAGCACTTTGTTTAACGTTGCTAAGTTTGACTTTTCATACCTTTTCAGGCTTATTCCGGTTCAAGTAGAAGAACTGAGGTAGCTCCCTCCCTTGTTTCTGATGCCAAGTAATGCTTTACCCTCTGGCCGTTTACCACAAAGCCGTGTCCATCTTTTCCTTTCAAAACCACGGCTCTATAGGGTCTTACTTCAAGAATCATGAACGGACCGGACCACCTAGACCTCAGCTTCCCAGGGAACAGCTTGAGTCTTGAGTTTAACAACAGAACTTGGTCCCCTTCTTTGAACTCTCTCTTGTGTATCTTCTTGTCGTGGAGCGCCTTGGTTCTTTCTTTGTAGATCTTAGAGCTCTCGAAAGCATCTAACCGGATCTCCTCAAGCTCATGAAGCTGTAAAACCCTCTTTTCTTGTGCGGTCTTGATGTCAAAGTTCAGAAGTTTCACTGCCTACAAGGCTTTGTATTCCAACTCAACCGGTAGATGACAGCTCTTCCCATAGAGCAAGTTAAATGGTGAGGTTCCAATGGGGGTTTTGTAGGCGGTTCTGTAAGCCCACAGAGCATCGTCAAGTTTCTTGCTCCAATCCTTCCTGGATGAGTTCACGGTCCTTTCCAAAATGGCCTTTATCTGACGGTTGGAAACCTCCACTTGGCCGCTGGTTTGCGGATGATAAGGGGTGGCCACCTTGTGCTTTACTCCGTGCTTCTTCAAAAGACTCTCAAGAGTCTTGTTGATGAAATGGCTTCCCCCATCACTGATGACTACTCTTGGTACTCCAAACCGTGGGAAGATGATACTCTTGAAGAGTTTTACCACCACTTTTGAATCGTTGGTCGGAGATGCAACCGCTTCAACCCATTTACTCACATAATCCACAGCTACAAGGATGTATTGATTCCCATATGAGTTTACAAAGGGACCCATGAAGTCAATGCCCCAACAGTCGAAGACTTCTACTTCAAAGATTGGGTTTTGGGGCATTTCATTCCTTTTGGATATGTTTCCGTGCCTTTGACAATCTTCACACCTCGAGACCACTTCCTGGGCGTCTTTGAACATGGTCGGCCACCAGAAACCGCTCTCTAGAACCTTGGCAACTGTCTTGAACGCACCTAAATGACCACCATACGATGAGCCGTGGCATTCTGGTAGCACTGGATGGATCTCTTCTTCGGCCAAGCATCGCCTATAGAGATGGTCCTTGTTAAGCACGTAAAGATACGGCTCATCCCAATGATACCTCATCACATATCTAAAGAACTTCTTCCTCTGATAAGTAACAAGATCTGGTGGCTCTAATCCGCAAGACAAGTAGTTCACAAGATCCGCGAACCATGGAAGGCTTCTTTCCTTGATCGTATTGGCTTCCTCCACCAATAAGACCGGACTAACATGAGATGTTCCTCGGGTAAAGCATCATCTATAGGGACCTGTTCTTCAATCCTCAGCCTTGAGAGGTGATCTGCGGCTCCGTTTTCAATGCCCTTCTTATCAAGTATCTCCATGTCAAATTCTTGGAGCAATAATACCCATCTCAAAAGCCTCGGCTTAGCGTCCTTCTTAGACATCAGGTACCTCAAGGCCGCGTGATCTGTGTAAACCGTGACCTTTGATCCCACTAGATAACTCCTGAATTTGTCAAATGCAAACACAATGGCAAGCATTTCCTTCTCGGTGGTGGCATACTTTTCTTGAGCCGAGTCCAAAGTGGGGCTGGCATAGTAGATCACATGGAGCTTCTTATCTTTCTTCTGTCCCAAGACAGCTCCTACAGCATAATCAGATGCATCGGTCATCACTTCAAATGGTAAAGACCAATCAGGGGCTTGTACAATCGGTGCACTGATCAAAGCCTCCTTGATTCTCTTGAACGCTTCCTCACATTCTTCATCAAAGTTGAAATTCACTTCTTTGCACAATAACCTGGTCAAAGGCCTGGCTATCTTGGAGAAATCCTTGATGAACCGTCTATAGAACCCAGCGTGGCCAAGGAAGCTTCTTATTCCTTTCACAGAATTCGGGGCTTGTAAGTTCACCATCACCTCGATCTTGGCCTTATCCACCTCGATGCCTTTCTCTGATACCTTGTGTCCCAAGACAATGCCTTCTTGGACCATGAAATGACACTTTTCCCAGTTTAAGACAAGCCTATGCTCCTCACACCGCTTGAGAACCTGAGAAAGATTAGCAAGACATTCGGAGAAAGAGGAGCTGTATACGGAGAAGTCATCCATAAACACCTCAACTTTCTCTTCAATTAGATCAGAGAAAATATGCATCATACATCTTTGAAAAGTGGCCGGTGCATTACACAAACCGAATGGCATTCTTCTATAAGCAAAAGTGCCATAAGGGCAGGTGAATGTCGTTTTCTCTTGATCTCGGGGGTCTATAGGTATTTGAAAGAACCCCGAGTATCCATCGAGAAAACAAAAATAAGGATGATTAGCTAACCGTTCAAGCATTTGATCAATGAATGGTAAAGGAAAATGATCTTTTCTTGATGCAGAATTCAATTTCCTATAGTCAATGCACATGCGATGGCCGGTTATAGTTCTTTGGGCTATGAGTTCATCCTTATCGTTTTTCACCACCGTGATCCCACCTTTCTTGGGCACAACGTGTACAGGAGATACCCACCGAGAGTCAGAGATTGGATATATTATCCCTGCCTCAAGGAGATTTAGTATCTCCTTCTTAACCACCTCTTTGAGGTTCGGGTTAAGTCGACGTTGGTGCTCAATAGAGGACATGGCTTGGTCCTCTAGGTGGATCCTGTGGGTGCATATATATTAGGAGAGATTCCTCTAATGTCAGCCAAGGAATACCCTATGGCTCTCCTGAATTTCCTTATTTCACTAAGTAATGCACGTTCCTCATGCTCAAGCAAGTTATCGTTTATGATCACAGGAAAAGTAGAGTTTAGACCTAAGAATGCATACCTGAGCCCTGTTGGTAGAGGCTTGAGCTCAATGATAGATAAGACTTTTTAGGTTTCAGGGCTATCAATCCCCTTTGTCGAAGTAGCACAAAGAGGTATCAATCCAGACAAGTCAACGAGACACTAGACTATGATGTTTGTTCATTTAAGTCAAGACAAAAGGTGTGAAGGTTTTGCTAAGCTAAATAACAACGATTAAACATGTAAGTAAAGTAAATGATGAGAATCAAACAAGGCAAAGATGCAAATGATAACTAAGCGATTCAGATGATGATAATATGTAATAAAGCAAGAGACTTTAGACGAGATACTTGACTCGGGTGCTTCCAAGTTCAACTAGTGGGTTAATGAATCAAAACATCAAGCGGTTTCATTTAACTTTGAACTCAAGGCATGTTAATCTTCTCATGAAAGTATTAAGCATCTAAATTGATCCTCCTTCATACCAAAAATGTCTTTTGAGAAGCGTCGAATCAATCAGCAATAAGAATCAGTTCAAAAATGTCATTTAAGAGAACAAACTATCACTCTCGCGATGAAAGACTCTTAAACCCATAACCGAGTGGTTCAGACATTTCTACAAACACTTTTGATGCGAGATATGTCTCAGATCTGAACCTCAAGTGATGTGCTTGGATCCAGCCTAGAGATCTCGTCGGTTAAGGAATGAAACATGCAAGACTAGACACCTAAACCAACTAATTGATAACTAAGAGTTTTGAGGCTCTTAGATGGGGGTATCAATCCCCTTGTCAAAGTAGTATAAGGGGTGTCAATCCATATGTGTGGTAGTTAGGCACTAGTTTATGTGATAGGTTCTTAAGTCAAGTAATCAAAGATGAGTTTTGTGAAACCAGCAACAAGAAAGCATAAAACAAGAAACAAACAAGCTATGATTAATGAACTAAGCAAGCAAACAAAACAAGATGATGGTGATTAAGCAAATGATAAAAGCTAAACCTCTAGATGTGATCATTGATTAGGGTGCTTTAGATATTGAATCATGATGCTAAGAACATAATGCAACACTTGCTACTCTTTAGTCTAGGCTTCTTAATCAGATTAATTCATTCCCATGACAATAATCCCTTTGCAAATCACTTAATCAAGTCTAACAACCATTAGATATAATCAAGCAATCAGCAAGCATAATGCATCAAGCCTAATAAGTGACCAAACAATCTCTCAACCAAGAAGACTGAATCTTATACAGAAAGACATAACAAGCAATCACATGATCTCAAACATTTCAACTTAGAACTCTAATCTAGACTAATCCTCTCATGAAGGCATTAATCTCTACACTAATCCACTTTCAAACCAAATCATCATTTGTGAAATATGAATCAATGAGCATTAAGAAACAGTTCTAATAAGTCATTCATGCATTTAACAAATCATTCCCATGATGAAAAAGGCATAAACCCTTAAGTTAGCTCATTCAGGCATTTCATCAAACACTTTTGGTGCATGAAATGCCTATGAACCCAGATTTCACTTTCCCAAGGAAATCTGGCATTAGGAGCAACTAACTAAGGAAATGGAATGAGAATCTAAACCCTAAACATCACCAATCAAACATCTAAGCACCCTAATCTACACACCTAGAAGCTTAAAAGATGACTACTCACTAATCATGAAGAACACATCTAATCTTTTGCAAGAGATGATGTTAATCATGATTAGAAGCAGAAATGAGATGATGAGATGATGAGAAACAGACTTAGATTGATTAAATCCTTGAGATCTCTCTTAATCAAAAACGTTTTTACACTAAAAAGGAAAGAAAACTAGAGAGAAACTAAGAGAGAAGATGATCTCCTTGGGTTTTTCTCCCAAAAAACTATATATACCTAGTGCTAATGGACCGGGTCAGCCCAGGACAAACTGGGTACTGACCCGGCTCAGTTGGGTCAAGTGGAAAACCTGCGGGTCAGTCCAGTATGTCCCAGGTCGCACACCTAAGTCGCAGTAGATGAAGACTTGTCTTGTGAAGCCTGAATCGCCTTGTCTTAGCCGCACGCCTAAGTAGGAGTGTTTTGCGAGTGTTGCTGCGGCTTGGTCTCCTTCCTCTCCAACTCGCAGGGCTAAGGCGGTTTCTGGGGAATGTACAAACTGTGCGGGTTGGTCTCTATTGCACCTAGGTCGCAGGCTCAAGTCGGAGTGATTTGCGAGTGTTGCTGCGGCTTGGTCTCCTTCCTCTCCAACTCGCAGCATCCAGAGCAGCTTAGACCACTTCGCATTCCGGAGAGTGTAACTCCTATGAGACTTGTCCGAATTGAATGATTTCGGTTGCAGAAGACAGAGGACTCATTTATCTCCAACTTTGGTGAAGAAAGCTTCGGTGCTTGGGAAGTGTAAGGCTTCCTGGAGGGCACATCTTTGCAGTGCATGTACACGACCAGAGAGAGGCGTCTAGACATGTGTCCATTCCGGAGACTGTATCTTTCTGCTCATAGATCCGAATTGAATGCTCTTGGACGTTCTGGAAAGAAGACTCAAATGTCTATGGTTCTCATGAAGGACCCGGAAACTAAATCGGCCTGGAAGTGCACCGTCCTTCGCATCCTTTAGAGCTGATCTGCTCGGTCCGGAATACCTGCGAGACTGGGGTTCCTTCCGACAAGCTTATCTCTCTGCTCACGCGTCCGAATTCCACGATTCTACTTGCTAAGAGACCGTGATGCAATGCTCTCCAAATTCTATGAAGCACCCGCCGTCTGAATCGGACCGGAAGGCTCCCCGGACAGGCGATCATTCAGGGGTATCGGATTGCTCCGGAACGAGTGCGAGACCTGTTCGTCTTCCGATTACCATATCTTTCAGTTCTGTGGTCCAAATGCCTTGATTCCAACTGTTATGAACTCTTGACTCAATTATCTCCAACCTTTATGAAGACTCCGATAGCTGAATCTGACCGGAAGGTTCCCTGGACGGGCGATTTCGGAAACGTGTCTGCACCCGGAGATTTTGGCCGAGAGACTTGACCGCGGTACGTGTTTTTGGCCGAGAAAGCTACCCGCGGGAAGGATTTTGGCCGAGAATCTTCGGCCATCAGTATATCATTTTGCCGAGAAACCCAAAATTGCTCCTTTTCACCATTTTTGATCATTTCAACTCCATTTCTTCATCTGAATCACATCCTCCACTCCAAATAAACTCCAAAAGCACCTGTTTAACACTCCAAAACATGCAAAACTCTCTTGGACCTAATGCAATCTCCTAAGTCCTAAAACAATGCTTAAACACCTAAATTGCATGCAAATGAGACATGATTTGGACTAGAATATGTACATTAAATGATGCAATTTATGAATATATCAACTCCCCCACACTTATCCTTTGCTGTCCTCAAGCAAAAAGAACAA